>NW_023416346.1:110191068-110791068 GCF_014108235.1 Myotis myotis | reverse complement strand
ACGCTTGCTTATTCTATACCTTACTGTGGATGAAAAAGGGGTTGAAACAGGGTAATCACCCTCAAGAGAGCACATAATCTTAACTGTCCTATAATCCAATCCTCCTCATGCTTTCTCTCACCTTCATGTAATCTTCTTTAATCTACTTAATCTCCCACTAATCTCAAATGCATGAAAGAGACTGTAAAACTGTTAGTCTCCAGAGCATTTGAGATCTTCTTTTCCAATAATTGTAGTCAGTTTGGGCTCAAATAAATTCTTATAAAAATTCTCTACAGGTTTGGATGTTCTTACGTTGACAATACAAGCTAGCACACTAACTAGCAAATGGTGCATACTCATTGATAGATGAATATTAATCTATGAATTAATATTAACAGAAACTATACCTGCAGAGTTACATTTTTTAACCAAACCAGAAGAGTTAAATATTTAAAGAAAGAGTATTATTATTAGGTTACTGAAATTGTTAATAAAATAGACATCATTATATTTCTCTGATTTCTGTATCATGCAGATAAAACACAAACCAGCTATGCCAGCTATGTTTGTTTTGTCCCTTCAGATCTACTCCCCTCCTCTTTCTCCACCATCAAAGGGGCTGACTTGTAAAATTACATCAGTGGGCTCCTATGCCCATCAGTGGATTCTCTGGTTGGATTTGACTAATGGAGAGAAGCAAGAGATTGGAGGGAAGGAAGACATTGAGGTTAAGGTATTGGTTCCTTTGGTTTCCTTCTCTGGGTGTCAATTCAAGGCTAATTTTATTCTTGGAAAGAAGGCCATTGTTCCACCTAAGGCAGTAAAATCTACATGATGATTTCTTTTCAGGGTTCCAGAAATCTTTTTTCCCTCCCTAAGACAGGTGACGTCTGTATTACTGCTAGCCCACAGGTCTTGTGCTATTGTTCATGATTTCCCTACACTCTGCCCACCCTGGGTGTTTAGTGCTTGTAAATCAATACTCAAATGACCCTAATTAGAATGTGCCATCTGTTTCCTGTTGGAACCCTGACTGAGACACCAACACAAAGGGACAGCAAATAAGATCATGGAACAGGACAAAGTTTCAGCACTAAACAGTTATTATATTACTTCTGTTAATGGATGTGAAAGTGGTTGATAAACCCTAATTGTTACACAGAAGTTGGTTATTATTATTCTGCATTAGGTATGGAAATTTTAGGTCATGTCTATACAGGTTTCCCATCACAAAATAGTTGACATGATCTAACTTGACAACAGGATTGATGTGGCTGTGCTGGATCAGTTGTACAAGAATTATGTTGTGAATAAATTTTTAATGTATTAACAATACAGGGGAGAGCAAAAGTAGGGGTACAGTTGTGAGTATGCAAACAAAAGTTTATCCTTGTAAAAGGTGCCCCAAAATTCACGCAAGAAGTAATTTTGATAGGAAACACAAGTTTATAATTAAAAATTGTAAATTTTTATTGATTCATAAAATATACAGTATAGGGTTATGTATGGAATAGCATATTGGGTAAATGGCCTCCACGGCTTTGCTGGCACATACGCATGCACTCTTTTGTTGAAATTTTCCATGACCATTTTGCATAAATGTGGCTGAATTTCGATGAGGCTCATTTTCATCTTGATGGCTTGGTTAATTGAAAAAATTGTCGCATATGGGGTTCAGAAATCCATGAGTGATTGTTGAGAAACAAATGCATCCACAACGTGTCACTGTTTGGTGCGGATTTTGGGCTGGAGGCATCATCGGACCATTTTTCTTCGAAAATGTGGCTGCTCAGGCAATAACAGTTAATGGTGCTCGCTATCTCGACATGATAATCCAGTTTTTTGTGACTAAATTGCAAGATATGGATGTGGACGACATGTGGTTTCAACAAGACGGTGCCACATGCCATACAGCCCGAGAAACAATTCAATTACTGCATGAGTCATTTCCTGGTCGTGTAATTTCCCATTTTGGTGATCAGAATTGGCCGCCCAGATCATGCGATTTAACGCCGTTGGACTTTTTTCTTTGGGGTTTTTTGAAGTCTAAGGTTTATGCCAACAAGCCCAGGACCACCCATGCCTTGAAGGAGGAAATTGAGCGCTGTATCAACAAAATTCAGCCACATTTATGCAAAACGGTCATGGAAAATTTCAACAAAAGAGTGCGTATGTGCCAGCAAAGCCGTGGAGGCCATTTACCCGAAATGCTATTTCATACTTAACCCTATACTGTATACTTTATGAATCAATAAAAAAATTTACAATTTTTAATTATAAACCCGTGTTTTCTATCAAAATTACTTCTTGTGTGAATTTTGGGACACCCTTTATTATTTATTTATTTATTTATTTATTATTGTATTATTTATTTGTATTATATAAATCTACTTTGTCCCACCCCTGCATAGGTAAATACACCAGGTTGTCAGACTTAGCCAGGGTTTATATGGCTGATCACAGAGATGGCCTCAATATTCCATTATCCACCTGTCTAAGATCACTGGCTAGGTTTCCCTGGTCTGGGATTCATCAAGAAGAGTCCAGCTCTGTAAAGGGACAGGGAACATGGCCTCTGTCTGAGTTATCAGTATAAAATTCGCTCTCTAATCATTCACTCTAGTTGGGGCTGAACTGGAGTAACAAATCTCGTGTGTCTCCTCAAGCTTAGGAGATCTTGCAGACAATACCCTGAACGAGGAATTTTTTAAAAAATCCTCACTCAAGGTCATTTTCAATTGGTTGCCTCCCACACATGCCCCAGACCGGGGCTTGGGATTGAACCCACAAACTAGGCATGTGCCCTGACCCAGAATTGAACTAGAAACCTTTTGGTGTACGGACGGCGCTCCTATCAGGGCCCCTGTAAGATGGTTTTATCAAAAGAATTATACTGATACTCTATTATCCATGCATGCATATAAGCATAACCAATGGACATAAGACACTGGGGGGGGGGTAGGGGAGGCTAGGGGACTGTCAAAGGCGGGGAGAAAAAAAGGACACATATGTAATACCCTTTGTAATACTTTAAGCAATAAAAAAAATAAAAATAAAAAAATAAAAGAATTATACTGATACTCAAGAGTGTGCTCTACAAACAAACAAATATTTTTAGGGAAAAAAGTGGTATTAAATAAATTTGACAAAATATTGCTCTTAATGTCATATTTTGGAAGTGAACCTATACTACAAACATATTTTGGGAAGCAATTAGCCACCTCATATGATAAAAGTAGTATCACTTTCTTATTGAGACTGGCAATGCCTTATCAAAAATAAAAAAATATAAAAGCAGTGCAAAATAATGCTTCATTGGGTTTTCCTGTAAAAATCTTCAAAGAATCTGTCAATGGGCACAAACTGACTTATTTTGATATACTGTAGGTCCACGTATAAAGCAAAGTTCTATATTATTTTATTGGAAGGGCTTATGTTGCCTTAGGTGAGATTTACACATCAGCTTTTTAACTTTATTGCTGCTTGTTTCCCTTTTGCTGGCTTCTTTTAATAACAAGTCCCTGCTAATCAGTTAACACTGCTTCATAAAAGAAGGCCTTCACATTCATGATCCATGATGCAATGTGCTCCCACAATCTCTATCATTCTGAGATATCATCCTTCCTGGGGAATGCTGACTAGTGCTTTGTTAATTTGTAAGGTTTTTGTTTGTTTGTTTGTTTGTTTTTCCAATTGAGGTCAATTCATTGGCTCATCAAAGGAAGTCATTTTATTACATACTTGTATTGGTCAAAAAGAGTAGTTGTATCATTTTTATTTTCTTAACCAGAGACAAATAGGTTGTAAAAATTACTATATCATAGCCATTGAATTTTGGGTTATCCTTTCAAATTTAGGTCAAAAGGCAACATTAACAGTCAGATGGAAGGACTGTCACATGGAAGAGCTGCCAAGAAGATAAGCTTAGAACTATTAATTAAAAATTAACACATCCACATTTGCATTCTTAAATTGAAGAAAACGACCATTTTGGCTACCATAACAATGAGATGCTACATATTTCACATGCTGAATCCCGAAGGAGGAGCCATTCATTTTTAGGATAGATATTTCTACAGTTCAGTATAACTTGAAAGACGAGGGTAGGAAATTCAGGCATAGTCAGAGGGATCCTGCTTTCTTTTTTAGGGGTTGTAAGGTTCATGAATATTAGTCAGCCTTCCATTTGACTAACTTACTGAGCTTATCTCCAATAGACTATACTATATAGCAGACTGAATTATTGGCCTCAATTCTTTCACAACCCTAATAGCATTATGCATTCACACCCCTGCCATGACTTCATGTAGGTAGAAAGTATTTTCCCATCCCTTGATTTTGGGCTTAGCCACATGACATGTTTTGGCCATTGGGATATAAGCAAATGTGACAAGAACAGAGACTTGAAACATGTTGATTTTACTTCTGTCATTGCTCTGAGAAGATGTTGCCCCTTCAGCCCAAGTCTCAGAATAAGATATCGGATGAAGGGCACAGACAAACTAGACGTGTGATCTGTAGATAAGCATAGTCAAGCCAAGTCTAGGCAAGACCAGCCAAGCCTCACTAAATTGCAGACCCACCAGAAAATAAATATTTGCTGTTACAAGCCACTGAAAATTTTTGATTGTTTATTATGTAGTAAAATTGGCTGATATCCTATATAATAAAAGAGAAACATGGTAATTAGCATATGTCCGCTACCCTTCCCATTGGCTAATCAGGGCGATATGCAAATTAACTGCCAGCCAAGATGGCGGCCAGCAGCCAGGCAGCTTGAAACTAACATGAGGCTTGCTTGCTTCAGTGACGGAGGAAACCAACATTCCCCGCCTGCCTTGCCGGCCTCTGAGCTTGCAGTTTGAAACATACTTACAAATATAGAAGCTAAACAAAACCCCAGAAACCTGCTTTCAGCCCGCTGGGATCTCAGAACTGGAGTTGATACAGTGTTTTTATTATAGAACCCAAACAAACCAGATACCTGCTTTCAGCAGCAGAGGCCTCAGAGCTGGAGTCAGAGCAAAAGCTGGCCCAGAATAAAAAGAAAAAAAGGAGCAGTTGGGAGCTTCAGTCACCCGCCAGCCCGAAAACAGCCCTCAGCCCCTCACCCAGACGGGCCAGGCACCCCAGTGGGGACCCCCACCCTGAAGGGTGTGTGACCAGCTGCAAACAGCCATCATCCCCTCACCCAGGCTGGCCAGGCACCGCAGTGGGGACCACCACCCTGATCCAGGACACCCTTCAGGGCAAACCAGCCGGCCCCCACCCATGCACCAGGCCTCTATCCTATATAGTAAAAGGGTAATATGCCTCCCAGCACCAGGATCAGCGGAGCCGTGCGGCCTCCTGGCACTGGGATCAGCGTGACAGGGGGCAGCGCACCAGCCCCCTGATCGGCCAAGCTCTGTGCCGATAGGGGGGAGCTCCCCAACCCCCTGATCGCCCTGCGGCTCTGTGTGTGACAGGGTGCGGTGCCCCACCCCCCTGATCGGCCCAGCTCTGTGTGTGACAGGGGGCGGCACCCCAGCCCCATGATCAGCCCTGCTCTGTGCCGATAGGGGGGAGCTCCCCAACCCCGTGATCACCCTGCGGCTCTGTGTGTGACAGGGTGCAGCGCCCCCCCCCCCCCACGGGCCCTGCTCTGTGTGTGACGGGGTAGAGCCATAACCTCCCCATCAGCCCTGCCCTGAGTGTGACAGTGGCGGCGCCCCAACCCCCTGATCGGCCCTGCTCTGTGGGTGATAGAGGGCGGCGCCCCAACCCCCTGATCCGTCCTGCTCTGTGTGTGACAGGGGGTGGTGCCACAACCTCCCCATCGACCCTGCCTTGAGTGTGACAGGGGGCGGTGCCCCAACCCCCCTGATGGGCCCTGCTCTGTGCATGACAGAGGGCAGTGCCCCAACCCCCTGATTGGCCCTGCTCTGTGCATGACAGGGGGTGGTGCCACAACCTCCCCATCGACCCTGCCTTGAGTGTGACAGGGGGCGGTGCCCCAACCCCCCAATCGGCCCTACCCTGAGCGTGACTGAGGGTGGCATCACAACCTCCCAATCCGCCCTGCTCTGTGCATGACAGGGGAAGGCGCCCCAACTCCCCAATCGGCCCTGCTCTGAGCCCGACCAGGGGCTGCACCTAGGGATTGGGCCTGCCCTCTGCCACCCGGGAGCAGGCCTAAGCCAGCAGGTCGTTATCTCCCGAGGGGCCCCAGACTGTGAGAGGGCACAGGCCGGGCTTAGGGACCCCCCTCCCCCCCTAGTGCACTAATTTTTGTGCACCGGGCCTCTAGTATACTATAAAACAAAATGGTTTAAAAGCAATACAACCCAGGACAATTCTGCTGAATGGATAGTCATCAAGTAAAAGAAGAAAAGACCAACTAATTAAAAAGTTACCAAATTCTTATAACAAAGTTCACATTCATTCTAGGTACCAGGATTAGGCGGTGGTAACTGGCTAGAGGCAAGGATTAAACATAAAAAGCAAACTACCAGTCAATTTTAACGCACTAGGTCAGCCGTGGGCAAACCACGGCCCGCGGGCCGGATCCGGCCTGTTTGAAATGAATAAAACTAAAGAAAAAAAAGACCATACCCTTTTATGTAATGATGTTTACTTTGAATTTATATTAGTTCACATAAACACTCCATCCATGCTTTTGTTCCGGCCCTCCGGTCCAGTTTACGAACCCATTGTGGCCCTCGAGTCAAAAAGTTTGTCCACCCCTGCACTAGGTCGTATTTCCAGGTTTTACAATATTTGAAAGAAGTCTACTGTGATATGCTAATGACTGTAAATTCTGTGATTTCAGGAATATCTACAAAATGCTACAGTCACATTTAAAACAAAAGTGGATTCTCAAGTAAACTTTCTGGTACAGAAAGATAATAAGTCCTCTGGTCTAGAAAGGAACAAGAGAGTGATAAGGTATATTTGGCATTTCTATTAGCTATGTTTCCAAAAATGGTAAAGCTGGTTCTCTCCTATTGTTTAGTTATCTACAGATTCCTTCTTATGTATGATTACTGCTAATGGGTGGAAGCTACATTTCACCTCCAACCCTCCACAACGAATTTTAGGAGTATTTAAGAAAAACAATTTTGTAGGTAAAGTTCCAATTTCATGTGCCTCCCCAAACGCTTCCTTTGCTTCTTCTATAGTCTCTGAATTTGTTTTTTTTTAATATATTTTTTATTGTTGATAGTATTATAGATGTCTCCCATTTCCCCCTCCTTTACCTCCCTCCTCCAACTCCCCTCTCCCACCAGGGTGTAGTCTCTGAATTTGAATGACAACTTCCTAGCAGTTATAGGAGAAGAGTATACTAGACCAAGTGAGGAATCTATGAAATATCTTAACATCAAAATTCTTGAAACACAATAACTCTTTGTTTTGTATTGGAGCCTGATTAGATTGAAGGTAATGGATATGTATATTGTCTTGATTGTAGTGATGGTTTCAGGGTGTACACATGTTAACCTTATCAAATTATACACTTTATATATTGTACAGTTTATTGTATGTCAATTTCATCTTCTAAAGATACTAAAAATATTAAGTGCTTTGAAAGAAATCATGCTAAATGTGTGCAAAGCCTCTACACATAAAAGTCTATATCTCTTGCAAGACATTTAGGTGGATGGATGTAAATAAATGAAATGATCTATCATAGTCCTAGATTGGACAATTCAATATTGTAAAGTTGTAGATTGATGTATTTTTAAAATGGGTATCTCTGAGGGCTTACTTTTCCTCATCTAATAAGTTGATTCAATGATTTCTAAGATTTCATTTTCAGACCCGTGTTTCTATGATCTATAGATACTGTAGTTCCAAGCATCAAGAGGAGAGTACATATAATTAAAGTTCAAAACAAAACCAAATATGACGGCAGCTACCATCATATTTATGAGCAAGTCTGGAATGAAATAATTTTTTTCCCTTCTCTAGGGAGTCATTTCAATACGATGGATGATGTACATTCTACACAGTGTTATAACTACACCACTCCTCAGCATATTTTCCCTTTAAGTATCAAACAGATATATAAATTTTAAATATTAAATATTAAAAGAGTTGTGATGGGTTGATTTTTTCTCTCTGTAGTTTATACATTTGAACAGTTCACCAGTCATAGCTCTGAATAGTGGTAAATATTGCAATTAAGAAGACCATACAGGAAAAAAGAATGAGACCAAAATCTCAAGGCCTGTTGGGCATCTTCAAATCTGGTTTCCATCATCTCTGGTGGTTGTCGGTGTGGCTAAAATGTAGTCATTAATAAAAGTTGCATTTTAGAGGCTTTCCAATAGGTTGATTCTAAGGAACTCATTTATGAGAGAAGACTAAAACTGTGTTTAGTTGCATTGGGTATATATTGATATTAAGGCTAGCTAAATTGGCAAAGCAGAATAAATGCTTTGTTTAGACTATACCCAAGAAATTATATTTAGAAATGAGTAAAAGTACAAATCTGGGCAGCCAAAACTCAAGGAAGTACTTAGGATGCCTCTCTCATCCAAGGGCCCCTGGAAAAGTTTAAACCTAACTATAGCCTTAGGGGAGGTTTGGCTGACCAGACTATGATTCTTTCTCTGACCCTGCCCTGGTAGGCTTATGTCCTTCAGTAAACTTTGGTTTTCATAAGAAATAGTCAAGCTGTGGTATACTCCATCATTCCCATTACTTTGAGATTTTAGCAAGCTCAAATTACCATCTGAACTTCAATATACAAATTGAGTTCAAAAACCTGAATAAATGTGCAGGTGACCTAAGAAAAACTATTGCTAGTCTCCTAAAGTAAATACTAAAAGAAAGATGCCAAATAAAAGTCATATTGTTTTTAGTTTAAAAATCCATATCTTAATTGATCTTTATAAAAGATATTTTTTCTAGATAAAAGAGAAATTATAATAAATTCAATTTTAGATATTTGGATATGGTTGGATGATGTTCTGTGAAATTAAAGTTATAGAATCATTTGATAGGCTTTGCCAATAGCCTTTTAAAGTAAAATATTTATATATCTTGAAATGAATTATTTTTAAATGTATCTGAACTGAATGTATCACTTGGGATCTTAAGGTGACAAATAAATATAATAATACCAGGTACAGGTAATTTAGGTACCCTAATATCATTTGGAAAATACATGTCATAAGTTATTGCTAAAACCACCATGGCATTAAACAAAACAAAAAATAAAGTATGTAGCTTGGTTTAAGGAAAAAAAAATATTTAAAAGAAGAACATGCAAAACTAACAATTTTGTAAACGGTATATACTTTTGGTTGTAAACAGAAAGAAAAAAATAATAGACAATGCACACTGATTATTACTAAGTTAGCTAAGAGGACTTCCATTGTTATAATGCTACTAGAGGCCCGGTGCACAAAAATTTGTGCACTCGGGGGAGAGGAGGGGTCCCTCAGCCCGGCCTGTGCCCTCTCGCAGTCTCGGACCCCTCGGGAGATAGTGACCTGCTGGCTTAGGCCTGCTCCCGGGTGGCAGAGGGCAGGCCCAATCCCTAGGTGCAGGCCCTGGTCGGGCTCAGAGCAGGGCCAATTGAGGAGTTGGGGTGCCTTCCCCTGTCATGCACAGGGCAGGGCAGATTGGGAGGTTGCGATGCCACGCTCAGTCACGCTCAGGGTAGGGCCGATTGGGGGGTTGGGGCACCGCCCCCTGTCACACTCAAGGCAGGGTCGATGGGGAGGTTGCGGCGCCACCCTCTGTCACACACAGAGCAATGCCCAACAGGGGGGTTGGGGCTCCGTACCCTGTCATGCAGAGAGCAGGGTCAATCAGGGGGTTGGGGAGCTCCCCCCTGTCATGCACAGAGCAGGGCCGATCAGGGGGTTGAGGAGCTACCCCCTGTCACTCACAGAGTACGGCCAATAGGGGAGTTGGGGCACCGCCCCCTGTCACACTCAGGGCAGGGCGGATCAGGGGGTTGGGGTGCCACCCTTTATCACCCACAGAGCAGGGCCGATCAGGGGGTTGGGTTGCCGCCACTGTCACACTCAGGGCAGGGCTGATGGGGAGGTTATGGCTCTACCCCATCACACACAGAGCAGGGCCCGTGGGGGGGGGGGGTTGGGGCACCGCCCTCTATCACCCACAGAGCAGGGCCCATCAGGTGGTTGGGGCACTGCCACTCTCACACTCAGGGCACGGCCGATGGGGAGGTTATGGCTCTGCCCCGTCACACACAGAGCAGGGCCCGTGGGGGGGGGGGGGGTTTGGGCGCCGCACCCTGTCACACACAGAGCCGCAGGGCGATCAGGGGGTTGGGGAGCTCCCCCCTATCAGGCACAGAGCAGGGCTGATCAGGGGGTTGGAGCGCCTTCCCCCATCACGAACAGAGCAGGGTGGATAGGGAGGTTGTGGCCCCGCCCCCTGTCACACACAGAGCCGCAGGGCGATCAGGGGTTTTGGGCGCTGCCCCCTGTCATGCTGATCCCGGTGCTGGGAAGCCTCGTGGCTCCACTGATCCCGGTGCTGGGAGGCATATTAGCCTTTTAATAAATAGGATAGAGGCCTGGTGCATGGGTGGGGCTGGCTGGTTTTCCCTGAAGGGTGTCCTGGATCAGGGTGGTGGTCCCCACTTGGGTGCCTGGCCAGCCTGGGTTAGGGGATGATGGCTGTTTGCAGCTGGTCACACACTCTTCAGGGTGGGGGTCCCCACTGGGGTGCCTGGCCAGTCTGGGTGAAGGGCTGAGGGCTGTTTTCAGGCCGACTGAAGCTCCCAACTGCTCCTTTTTTTCTTTTTTTCTTTTTTTTTTTTTTTTATTCTGGGCCAGCTTTAGCTCTGAGGCTCCAGCTCTGAGGCCTCTGCTCCTGAAAGCAGGTATCTGGTTTGTTTGGGTTCTATAATCGAAACAATGTATAACTCCAGTTCTGAGATCCCGGGCTCGCTGAAAGCAGGTTTCTGGGGTTTTGTTTAGCTTCTATATTTGTTACAATGTTTCTAAAACTGCAAGCTCAGAGGCCGGCAAGGCAGGCGGGGAACGTTGGTTTCCTCCATCACTGAAGCAAGCAAGCCTCATGTTAGTTTCAAGCTGCCTGGCTGCTGGCCGCCATCTTGGCTGGCAGTTAATTTGCATATCTCGCTGATTAGCCAATGGGAAGGGTAGCGGTCGTACGCCAATTACCATGTTTCTCTTTTATTAGATAGGATATATAATGTCACAGCACAGTTACTTTAGTAAAAAAAATAAAATAATGTGTACCCTACCTGAGATGAAAAGACCAATAGTAAATGTATTCCTCTTCTTAGGATCACTGAACTAAACCTATAGTTTCATTTATTTTTGCTAAATTTTCTGTTTAATGATACAAGAATATAGCTTTTTATTTTCCCAAGAAATAGTCTATATAATAAAAGGGTAATATGCAAATTAACCATCACTCCATCACAAACATGGCAGTGCCCATAGCCACAAGATGTTGGCGCCCAGGGCTCTCAGCCCGGCCAGAGTCCCCCAGTCCCGGGCGGGTGGGTGCAGCCACTGAGAGTGGGCAGTGGGAATGGCCTGGCAGAATGCTTGCTTCGTAGCTGCGGCGACGAGGCAAGCATTCCATGCCTGGTCACGAATGGGCCTCTGGGCAGGCTGGGATGCAAAACGCTTACATTGTCGCCCTGGCCAGAGAGCCTCTGGGCAGTGGGCGTGGAGTGGCCAGGCCCCACAGAGAGCTACTGGCACATGGATTCATTCTCAGGGCTACTAGTAGGTATATATTGATTGAAAGTATTCTGAAACTATTATGTGAAACTAAACTGCATTTTGACTTATTTGTATTAATTGTTTGTTTGCAAGTTGTTCTTAACCTGGAAAACTGTTTTCTTCTATTTTAAATTGCAATCTCCCAGGTCTGTTCTCTTTTCCTCTAATTTTTAAAATTGATTTGAGAGAGAGAGAGAGAGAGAGAGAGAGAGAGAGAGAGAGAGAGAGAGAGAAAGGAAGGGAGAGGGAAAGAGAGAGAAACATCAATGCCATAGAGAAATAATGATTAGCTTCCTTCTATGTGCCTCCTACTGGGGATTCAGCCTGCAACCCCAGCATGTTCTCTGACTAGGAATCAAACCAGTGACCGCTTGGTGCATGGGATGATGCTCAACTAACTGAGCCACACAAGCCAGGGCTTGTTTCCCTTTTTAATGAGAACAAAAATACATTTAAGAACTCTGGTATATAAGTTTCTGGAAGAGAGCATTCACAAATAAATTCTGATCAACAGATTGCACACATTTCCCAATCAGCTGTGCAGACTGAGCATTTTCACGGCTCTAGTCATTTTATAAAGATGATTCAGAATTAATCAGTCCTACTGCCACTTTTATTATTTATATATTCACAGCATTGACAGATTTCATTTTCTTCCCACTCTCTACTCCTCTTCTACAGGAATAGCACTCATGACATGGAACAGGGAACAGCAAGACTCATCATCTGACCTACCTTCTTCAAGGCATCACTCAGTTCACCCTGGGATCCCACAAACAATAATGTGGGATATTCAGATCCACATCAAACTTCCTTTCATTTCATCAAGTGCTTTCTCTAGAACACAAAGTCCACTTATTATGTAGACTACAATATATATTTGTGAATAATATAGTAATAACTAGGACTGGAAGAATACAGAAATAGTATGGCTGTAGCTTCTGTAAATAGTGGAATAAAATTCCCCTAGGAAGAATGGCATTAGGAAGCCTTATAGAGGACCAAACTCCCAGCATTTTGAGCAATCATATTCGATGTGACATTTAGAATGCATTGCATCTTCTCCTGGGATTACTAAAAATTACAACTGTACCTAAGTCACCTAGCAACAGTTTATGCCACTAATTAATTTTAAAGATATATTAACAGCAATCTTTTCAAATGTCTCTTCGAATTCATTAGACATTGTCTCTTGGAAGCCTCAAATTTGACTCAGACAAAATGGCAGAGGAAATTAATGTTATTCGCTTGTGTCATTTGACTAAATTCAGAAAGGTAAAGAAATAACAATTAAAAAAACCAGACATGGCTAATAATAAATGAAGTCTGAATATATAAAAAGGTTGTTGTCAAGACAAATCCATTGCCTGGTTGTCTTCAGCTGACATCTATTTTTACAAACAGTGTGACTTAGATTGAGGAACTAAATATGTAGAAATACTGAATAATCCAATTATTCAAATGGCATATAAAAAGTATTTCAAATATATATTTTTCATAATATTCTTGCTATAGCCTCTAAACATTTAATTAAATAGATTTATGGGTTTAGCTTTAATGATTATGCCAACAAGATGGTAACATAATGAATCCACATTAGTTTTAGATGTATTTCTAATATTATATAACAAATTGGAAATGAATTTCATATATAATTATCTCTATAAAAACAAACTACATGGGTAATTAGCACAGCTGATTCCATATCACCACAAGGGTTAAACCAGATGGTAATATTCATTATTTCTCTCTCCCACACAAAACCAAATATCATCCATGTTCTCTTGGGAATGCATGATGTATTTAAATGAAACATATTATTATGCAATACTTTGATGTCAGAAGGTGTTTTTTTTTTTTAACTTAGTACAGAAATGTGTGTATCCTCTCAAGATTGATGGTGCTACTTACAAATAAATTAACTTACAAATATTACTTACAAATAAATTAACAGAAATAGTGTACTTTTGATGCATAAGATTAATATAATGACATCCAGTTCAAGGATAGATCTAATTATTTTTAAAAAATTAATAACCACTAAAAATAAAAAATAGGCTTTATATTTTTACCACAAGATGGCTGATATTATTAATTTTCAGTAGGTATTCAGAAAAAGCAAAAGCTTCTTTGGTGTTTCAATTAGCTATTGTCAAGATAATGCAGAACAATACATTATGGTTTCAAACAATAATAATTTATTTTCTTGGATGTGCACGGCTAGAACAGCCCTACTGTCTCTCATCCTCTTCTGAGACTAGCTGCTTAGATGGGGCACATCCTTCTTATACATATGGTAAAAGCACAAATAAGAAAGTGCAATGCCTCTTAAGGCCTAGCCTTCAAACTAACACACTGTCACTTCTGCTCACTTGCTGTTGGCTAAAGCAAGCCACATGGCTAAGCCCTAAGGTCAGGATTTGGGTGATACACCCCATCCAATAGGAGACAACGTCAAGATTGTGATTGCAGAAAATAAGAAAGAACTAAGGTTGATCATTCAATCTATTCCAACTATATAACAGTTCCTTTAAAGCAGGTAATATATTGCAGAATGTGAGAATGATATATACTTATAACTATGAGTTACTTTTTCAGGGTATAATTTTGGTCAGATATTTACCTGTGCTTGATGACTGCTTTGGAATATTATTAATGTCATCAGTGATTAACCTCCAACTAGCCTGCTACTACTACATTTAATAAATAAATAATCCTACTCTCATTTTTCAGTTTCTTGTAACAGAATTCAAACACATATTTATTTGGAGCAACCTTTGGCAATGTTCTGTGAGTATGAACATATTGATGCAATTTCTACTACAGGGAGAGAGAATGCCATTTGAGTTACAAGCCCTGTTTCACTCAACTCTAGAGTTACTATATATATTATATAGGGATAATAATACAACACTACCTTTAAGGAGTGTGAGTAAATTTATTTTATTTTTCAGTACCATATAAAAGAAAATATCTCAAATCATGAGAATTAGTCATTTCCTGTGAGAAGGCCAGAAGCAAAGGGTCTTCTCAATCAGATACACTGTGTAAGCAAATTACTGTGTATGTGTGTGTGTGTGTGTGTGTATAATTTTTTCTGTCTCTTTCCAATTCCATTTTTTTCCATCTTGTCTCCCAAATTCTTGTTTTTCTGATGTTGTTCCATTGAGGAATTAAACATGAAGAAATACTGAATAATTCAATTATTCAAATGGCATACAAAAAGTATGTAAAAAGAGATGTAAAAGAAGAGTGTGTTTGAAAACCTGCTCTCAGAATGAATTTCAATTTGGCTGTTCTATTAGAGGACTAATTTGCTTTCTCTGTGCAATTCTGGTGTGATCACTGTTGCATATATTATTGGATTTCAAGTCCTATGCCTCCACCTAAAATCATTTTGAGATTCCCACAGGGCAGGTCAATCGTGTACGTTTTTCTGAGCCTAAATTCTGCCACAACTTGTCTCAGACTTCTTGGTGTTACATTTGGTAAAATAGCAGGACTTTCTATCATGTTCCTTATTCTTTTGTTTTATAGAGTAGGCCTTTCTCACTGAGCTTGACAGATTTTATAGAAAAATCACACACACACACGTGCATTTTATATAGGAAAGCATGTAGTTTATATTTTTTTTGCTTGTTGCTCTCTCTTTTTCTCTCTGTTACATTAACTTACTATTTTCTATTTTAATCACATTTATGACACAAACTATTTTGTATGCAAGTTCAAATATGTAAAACAACAAAAACCTGTTCATAATAAAATATTCTTTGCTTGAATTAACCAAGGATGACAACTTTATTTCTTGAGCCATGCAAAACTATTTATTTAAAACAGATGTGGTTGGGACTTTATTGATTGGTTAGTAAAATATAGCTGAAAGGTTTGTGCCTTTCTAAGAATAGAAAGAATACTTAATCATTTCACTATTAAGTGTATACAATAACTGTCTGCTCTCCTCACTTTTTATCTTATACTAGGGGCCCAGTGCACGAATTTGTGCACCTTGAAAGGAACTGTGGACCGTGAGGCTGCAGTGGGCACAGGGGCAGGTCTTGGCCCATTCTCCATGCCCCCACAAGGCTCCTCCCCCCTCCAGCCTAGACCCCCAGTCTGCTGTCTGCCGGCAGCCCCACTACCGCCACCACCACTCCCACACACTGATGGCACCAGCAATGCTTGCACCTGCTCACAGCGGAGCAGCGGCACCAGCAGCGGGTGCGAGCGGGGTCAGCACCATCAGTGGGTGTGAGCAGGGGTTGCTGCCCCAATCACCCCTCAGGAGCAGGGGGAGGTGGAGAAGCCCTCAGGTGTGATCCGGGCTGGCAGCCACCGCTCGCACCCACTGACAGTGCCAAGCAATCGGGGGTGCGAGGGCAGCTCTGGCACTGGCAGTGGGTGCGAGAGGTGGCTGCTGGCCCTGATCACCCCTCAAGAGCAGGGGGAGGTGGAGAAGCCCTGAGGGGCGATTGAGGACGGCAGCCACCGCTTGCACCTGCTGACAGTCCCAAGTGATTGGGGCGAGCAGTGGCTCCAGTGCCAGCAGCAGGTGCGAGCAGGGCCAGTGCCAGCAGCAGGTGCGAACCTGGGAGGGACCTTGGTGCGCAGGAGCAAAGAATTTTCAGTAACCACTAGAGGCTTGCCCCAATGACATTGCCTGGTGCCCTGCCTTGGTTTGGTGCTCCCTCTCACCTGTTCCACCATCCCGCTGCAGCCAATACTCACCATGTTCCGTGTGTGCCCCTTGGTGGTCAGTGCACATCATAGCGACTGGTTATTCTGTTTGGTTGTTCAGCCATTCAGTCTATTTGCATATTAGGGTTTTATATATATAGATAGAGTCCCAGACAGACTCTATTTCAGTACTTCAAACACACACAGACGTACACACCAGATCAAAGCAAAACAACACATTTTCTCCCTTTCCTAACATTACTCTTGAAAAATTGATTATAACCTAGATTTTTAAAAAATTTTTATTGATTACGTTATTACATATGTGTCCTTATCCCCACGTTATCCCCCATCCCCCCACTCATGCCCTCACCCCCCTGTTGTCTGTGTCCATTGGTTAGGCCTATATGCTTGCATATAAGTCTTTTGATTGATCTCTTCCCCTTACCCCACCCTCCCCTATCTTCCCTCTGAGGTTTCATGGTCTGATCGATGCCTCTCTGTTTCTGGATCTATTTTTGTTCATCAGTTTATGTTGTTCATTATATTCCATAAATGAGTGATTCTTTTAAACAAAATGCATTTCTAAGAAAGAGGGGAGATACCTAAATCAAGGTTGAGGTATAATTATGAAAAAAATCAGCTAATAATATTATTGGTTTAAGGTCTATGAATCAACCTGAGAAAAGAAACTTTCCTTCTGACACTGTAATTTGGTCATCTTAGGCTAAGTTATAATTTAATGTCATGAGCCATTAGATCATAGCATTAAATTAATAACCATGGCTCAGATGAAAACATGGGCAGTTTTATATAATATGCAAAGGGAAAAAAGAAAGAAGATGGTAATGTAAATCTTCCTCAGTACCATCTGGCTTATCTTTTCCCATGCCTCTCCAAAACAGTGGGAAGAATAAACAATGTAATTCCTGATTGGCTAGGCATTAGAGATGAAGATACTAAAGAAAAATTCTCTAACAAGCAGAAAGTGTAGTATTTTCTTTCTCCAGCATAACCACACAGTATCTGCCTCATAGAATCAAAATTTGTCAAATTTCAGAGTTGAAATGGCCTTGAGCATGTATCTGGCCCAGTCATACTCAAATTTAAATGGACACAAGAACAACCTGCAAGCTCTTTAGGCAGATTCCTGGCCCATCCCTAAAGAGCCACCTTCTGACACTGCTTTTTAATAAATTCCCAAGTAAAATTGGTGCAGGTTGTATATGAACTCAGAGAAACATTTCTTTCATCTAGCTGTGAAATGGGGAGAGACAAAAAGAGAGACAGAGATAGATATAGATATTTAGATGATAGATAGATAGATAGATAGATAGATAGATAGATGATAGATAGATAGATGATAGAGAGAGAGACTAAGAGAATGATAGAAAAGATGGATTAAACCTAGTAAAACAAAGACCTCCTTCCTTAAGGCTACCTTCTGCCCAGATTAGTCAGTAAATCTATGTAAATAAGGTTATTAACAGGCATACTCTAATAATTAAATGGTACACACTAGTATAGATGAGACATGATGCCATTAAAATACCTTGGGGCAAACAGGGAAGTAAAAATGTAAGCATGTCACCCGACCTGCGTAGTTTAGTGGTTGAGCCTTGACCTATGAACCAGGAGGTCACAGTTCAATTCTTCGGTTGTGGGCTCGATCCCCAGTGTGGGGCATGCAGGAGGCAGCTGATCAATGATTCTCTCTCATCATTGATGTTTCTTTTTTAAAAAATAATTCTTTATTATTGAAATTATTACATATGTCCCCCTTTTTCCCCTCTGCATCTCCCTCTCTCTCTGAAATCAATAACAAAATTTTTAAAATGTAAGTATCTCTATTGCTATTTGAGAGATACTTTATTGCACTTAAGATTTATTTTTATTTATCTAGTTACTGTCATGAGTATTTTACAGATTTTAAGAAAGAAGTAAAGTTATTTGATTTATGTTCTGTTGTAGAGAAAAGCTTAAAATTTGTAAAATATCTGTAGTATATCCCATTTTTCACTTGGGGCCAAGACCAGATAATGCGTCTGAGAGAAGGAGGTTTTGACCAAGACATGAAGCACAAATAGGAGTTAGTCAGGTAGACAAGGAGAGAAAGGGTATTCCTAGCAAAGAGGGCCTCTTCTCTTGACCAGAATAATACCTGCTTGCTGTTTAATATTCAGAACAGTTTTTTACAAGAAGCTTTCTATGGTAGTTTTACAACAGACCTTTTGTGGTAGCTTTCCAACATGGCCCACAAACTTTTTGACACTTCCACAGAAAGGTGAAGTTTGTGTCCAATCTCATTGAATCTGGGCTCTCTGATTGCTTGACCAATAGAATATGACAGAAGCAAAGCTATGCTAGTTTCTGGCCCAGGTCTTAAAAAGCTGGCAGCTTCAACTTCTTGTCCCTTGGGATGGTTGTTCTTGAGACCCAGACATTATGCTGTGAAATAGCCCAAACTACCCTGTGAAAAGGCTCATGTGAAGAGAAATGGACACCTATTTTCCAGGCATGTGAGTAAACCCACTTGAAAGTGGATCTTCCAGCAGCCAGTGGATCTGCCCCAGCTGATATCATGAAGAGTAGAGATAAGAAGCCCCAATAAGCCATGCCAAAATTGTAGTTTCAAGTGCAAAGCAACTAACTGTTATTGTTTTAAGCTGTTACATTTTGGTCTGTTTACCAGAATAACTACCCTGATCTTCCCTATAAGGTATGCAGGAGGTGTCCCCTCCTCTAGGAGACCAAAGGAATCTATACTCAACTTATCTTCTTGGATAGATTTCCCTGTCCTCTGCTCACAAGTCCCACCACTATCAATTCCTCTTTGGGGCCATGTACAGTTCTCATCAACCTTTAGATCCTCTTTACTGTTCTGTGGCTGTCCTTAAAAGTAACATTAAGGAATCTGCTCAAAAAGTATGTCTCTACTATGTGTATACATTGCATGAATATCAAAATTTCTTTTAGGTCATATATAGGAAATGAATTTAGAATTGTCTACTCAATCTAATAGTTGCATCCAAATAATGACAATTGTTTCCTACTCCAAAACAGAAAATGTCTACAATTTCTCATAGCAGGTAAAAAATGCTATCTATACTCATTTCAGTTTTTAAAACTGCAATGTACAACAGTTTTCCAACCATTTGTGAAACCTCTGTGAAAACTAAAAATAGGATTTATAGAGTAAATCATTGGGAGGAATGCCTAGTCAAGCAGTTCATAAATATCCAGGTTTCATTCTATTTGGGGCCATAGCCTTGAATTGAATCCAATATTGAATTGTTGGATTGAGAGCAAATGACTGAGGTGAAATATGGTTGGCTCCTGAGAGCAGGTGAAATGCTCTCTGCTTTCTGCAGAGAGCAAGTTTTTCTGTAACTCCCAAGGAATGGTATATTTTAAAAGCTGTTGGAGGTGAATAGAAATTAGAAAGGAAAAACTGAAATCTTTAGAGAATTAAAAAATAACATTTATTATGACTCAGATTATTATAAGTTATAATAATAATATGTAAAAGTCAAATTACTAATAGACCTCTCAAGGACAACCACAATACAGGAGCAAACAAAAGTAATTTCTTGCTTTTTCACTATCAGGAAACAGACATTCTTCAATCTAGAATAATATGATCTCCAGTGGGGAATGATTTATTTCTCTTGCATTCATGAAACTCTCTTTCATAACCAGGTGTAATAGCTTCTTTTATCTCTACAGGGAATGGTTGATTTATGCAAAGACCTTTGTTCAATAACCTTTCTTCAAAGATTGATGCTGTTAAAAATGAAAAAAAGTGAACTTTTTGACATTTTATTTTAATGTAATTTAGAAAACCATGTAAACTGCAAATGGACTTCATGTGGAATGAAAACCACATGCTGATAACCTAAATTATTTTGAATACTATTAATCTCTGACCAATACCTGAAATGTTTTATTATCAGAATTATGAAAGACACAAGAGAGACATTAATGAAGCTCATTTAAAAAATATTTTGTAAATACAAGACTGAAGATTCTTTTTATTTCATTCCCTCAATTCACTTTCAGAATTTTCCAAAGTAAGGGGGGCATTACTACCCACTACATAATAGAATATCTATTTTTTGTCTAGAAAGTATCATTTCAAAGATTTATAACCCTCAAAAAAAAATTCAAGTTTAAACAAAGGGAGGAGAAAAAAGTGATATGCATTTCTTTGACTTTCTCTGTAGTTACTAGTGAACTTTTCCTGACTTTTTCTATTCATGATTGGAGAAGGCCCAAAATTATATGTTGTTCAGGTTCTGATAGAGATCAAAGAAAGTTAGAGAATAATCTCAGCTTCTCTCACTGTCTTCAGTACTAATGCTTCAAATATGCATTCAAAACAACTTTATTAATTTATTAACATCTATAAGCCATTGATATGGCTTCCAATGTTGGTCAGAATGTTTGGGAAAAATAAACTACTTCTACTGAAGTGTGTTTCAGGGAATCTCAGTGTCTGGTGTCTGGTTGAAAAAGAGGTGCAGCAAGTCAATATATTTTCCCGAAGGTGATTATGAAAGATAAAATATTTCTTTTCAATTTTCAGTGCAGTGTTTTTATTTTCAAGAATGGAGGTACTAAAGTTTTTTTTTTTTTGTATCTGAAGACTTTAAAGAGATTCCAAACACGAGTCATTATAGACATGTAAGAACTAAAATCTATTGAAGACTATTCCTCTTTTTTTTTTTGATTAGAAAAGACGAAATATAAAAATATAGAGTTCTACTTCAAGGAACAAGAAAATTCTCAAATAAACAATCTAACTATACAATTAAAGGTGCTAGAAAAAGAACAACAATGCCCAAAGTGAACAGAATAAATAAAACAATAAAGATCACAGAAGAAATAAATAAAATAGAGTCTAAAAGAACAATCCAAAGATTGATGAAACCAAGGGCTGGTTCTTTAAAAAGATAAACATGATTGTCAAACCTTTAACCAGATTCATCAAGAAAGAAAGAGAGAGGACTCAAATAAATAAAATCAGAAATGAAAGAGAAGTAACAACTAACACTATAGAAATACAAAAGATTGTAAGAAAATATTATAAACAACTATATGCCAACAAATTATACAATCTGGACAAAATGGATAATTCCTTGAAACATACAATCTTCCAAAAATGAATCACTAAGAATCAGAAAATCTTAATAGATGAATTACAACTAACGAAACTGAAGTGGTAATAAAAAGAAAAAAAAACCTCTCAGCAAACAAAAGTCCGGGGCCAAATGGCTTCACAGGCAAATTTTACCAAACATTCAAAGAAGAACTAACACCTATCCTTCTCAAACTATACTAAAAAGTTCAAGAGGAGCAAAAACTCTCAAGCTCATTTTATGAGGCCAGCATTATCCTAATTCCAAAATCAGAAAAAGACACTACGAAGAAAGAAAATTACATACCAATATCCCTGCTGAACATAGATACTAAAATATTCAACAAATATTAGCAAACCAGAAACAGCAATATAATAAAATGATCATATACCATGATCAAGTGGGATTCATTCTGGGGGTGCAAGGTTGGTACAATATATGCAAATCAATAAATGTGATACACAACATAAACAAAATGAAGGGTATAAATCATATGGTCATATCAATAGATGCAGGAAAAGCATCTGATGAAATCCAACACTCTTTTTTTGATAAAAACTCTCAGCAAAATGAGAATAGAGGGAACATACCTCAATGTAATAAAGGTCATATATGACAAACCCACAGCCAACAGCATACTCAAAGGGGAAAAACAAAAACCATTTCCCTAAGAAGAGGAACAAGACAGAGATGTCCGCTTTCACCACTCTTATTCAACATAGTACTGGAAGTCCTAGCCACAGCAATCAGAGAAGAAAAAATAAAAGGCATCCAAATTGGAAAGGAAGAAATAAAACTGTCATTATTTGCAGATGGCATGATACTCTATATAGATAACCCTAAAAATTTCAACACAAAACTACTAGAACTGATATGTAGCAGGATACAACATAAACATCCAGAAATCAGTTGCATTTGTATACAACAATAATGAACTATCAGAAAGGGAAACTAAAAAATAATTCCATTTAAAATTGCATCAACAAATAAAATAAAATATTTAGTAATAAATTTAACCAAGAATGTAAAATACATGTACTCAGAAAATTATGACACATAAGAAAGAAACTGAAGAAGATACAAACAACTGAAAGCATATACTGTGTTCATGGATTGGACAAATTAATATCATTAAAATGCCCATACTATGCAAAGCAACCTATAGATTGAATGCAATTCCTATCAAGATACCAATAGCGTATATTATAGAACATGAAAAAATACTCCAAAATTTATATGGAACCACAAAAAACCCTGAATAGTCATGACAATCTTGAGAAAGAATAATGATGGAGGAATCTCACTCCCTGATATCAGACTATACTACAAGGCCATAATAACCAAAACAGCATGGACTCACATAAAAACAAGCGTATAGATCAATAAACAGAATAGAGAGCTCAGAAGCAAACCCACACCTTTAAGTTCAATTAATATTTGACAAAAGGGGAAAGAACATAAAATAGGCTAAAGACAGTCTATTTAATAAATGGTGTTGGAAAATTGGACAGATGTGTACAAAAAATGAGACTAAACCACCATACACGATACACAAGAATAAACTCAAAATGGATTAAAAACTTAAATGTAAGGATATATCTCCTTGGCAAGGGGAAAAAAAAGAAAAAATAGACAAATTGGACTACATTAAATTGAAAAGTATTTGCACTGCAAAGGAAATCATCAACAAAATGAAAAGACAACCCCCTGAATGGAAGAACCTATTCATCAAGGATACATCTGAAAACGGGTTAATATCCGAAATTTATAAAGAATGTATACAACTTAAGAAGAAAAAAATCAAACAATCCAATTAAAAATGGGCAAAAGATCTGAATAGATACTTCTCCAAAAAGGACATACGGATGGCCAATAGATATAGAAAAAGATGCTCAACAGTCACCAATCATCAGAGAAATGCAAATTAAAATCACAATGAGATATCACCTCACACCTGTCATAATGACTATCATCAACAAATCAACAAATGAGAAGTGTTGGTGAGGAGGTGGAGGAAAGGGAACCCTTGTGCACTGTGTGGGAATGCAACTTGGTGTAGCCACTGTGGAGAACAGTATGAAATAATCTCAAAAATTAAAAAGGAAACTGCCTTATGATCCAGTGATTCCTCTTCTGGGAATTTATCTGAGGAAACCCAAAACACCGATTTGAAAGAATATATGCAGTGCTATGGTCATTGCAGCATTATTTACAATATCTAAGATTTGGAAGCAGTCCAAGTGTCCATCAGTAGATGAGTAGATAAAAAAGCTATAGTACATTTGCACAATAAAATACTACTTGGCTATAAAAAAGAAGCAAATATTACCTTTTCCACAACATGGATGGACTTGGAAAGTATTATGCTAAGTGAAATAAGCCAGTCAGATATGACAAGTACCATGATTTCATTTATATGTGGAATCTAATAAATGAAATAAACTAACAAAATAGAAACAAGCATAGATACAGAGAACAGACTGACAGCTGCTACAGGGGAGATGGTGGGGCAGGGATACTGGGTAAAAAAGATGAAAGGATTAAGCAAGGGAAAAAACACCCACAACTCATAAACATAGACAGCAGTATGGTGATTACCAGAGGGAAAAGGAGGTGAGGGGAGGTAAACGAGGGTAAAGTGGGGATAAATGTTGATGGAAGGAGACTTGACTTGAGGTGGTGAACACAAAATACAATATACAGATGAAGTATTATGGAATTGTTCACTTGAAACCTATATAATTTTATTACCCAATGTCACCCCAGTAAATTATTTTTTAAAAAAATATGAGTTCTAATAACATGGTAGCCAATGTCTTGGGAATATTTTTATTAATCCATGCATTTCTTATTCAAATCAAATGAGAATTGTGCCATTAAAGAGTCTATAGTGAAACAAACAATACAAAAGCATCTATCTATCTATCTATCTATCTATCTATCTATCTATCTATCTATCTATCTATCTTTCTATCATCTATTCATCCATATATACACACACACACTCACACACACCTGATAATAACAACACTAGCTATGTTTACTGATTGCTTACTATGTGTGAAATAATGTTTAATGTTTTATGCACTTTAAATATATAATTTGAGTGACCCTCACAACAATTTGATGAAGTAGATGCTATTATTACCCCTGATTTACAGCTGTGCATACTGAGAGCAATTAAGCAATGTGTCCATGGTCAGTAAGTATCAGAATCACAAAGTAGACCTAAGCAGTCAGGCTTCAACTCCCACACTATTAAATATTATTCTCTCCAGCCTCTCTGATGCAATACAGAAAGCACTAAACATAATTTAAAATGCAGGTAATTACCTATGAGAATTGAGAGAGAGACAAGTTGTGTTCCAGCTTAGGTGCTTAGGGAATAAGAAAGGATTTGAATATGGCTTTCCTTGAAAAGTACATAGTATCTGGGTAAACTGAGATGAGGAAAAGGTATCCCAAGAGAAAGAACAAGGGCATAAAAAGATTAAAAAATATGTTAGTTTATTTCTTTTTGTTTTATATCCCCCACATGATTGAAATCATATGGTCCTTGTCCTTTTCCCGCTGTCTAATTTCACTTAACATGATACTATCAAGATCCATCTATGTTGTCACAATGGCACAAACAACGAAGCACATGCAGGAACAACAGTATGGTGGTTACCAGAGGTGAAGAGGGTGGCAGAAGATGAATAGAGTAAAGGGGTCAAATATATGGTGATAGAAGTAGACTAGACTTTGGGTGGTTGGCACACAATGGAATATACAGATGATTATAAAGCTGTACACTTGAAATTTATATAATGTTATTAACCATTGTTACCCCAATAAATGTAATTTTAAAAAGACAAGACAGTAAGCTGGCTTGCTGTGCATTTTAGTACAAGTTGAAGGTGCAAGAGAAGGAAAAATAAGAAATAAAATTGGGAATTGAGATAGAGGACCAATCCTGAAGGGCTAGTTTGTAGAATATTCTGAAGACTTTGAGAAGTCATAAAAGGTGTTTGAACAGAGGAGTCCTATATTTTTTCATTCATTTGACAATATTTATTGAGCACCTATCACTGTCTTGAAATGGGAATATATGTGAATAAATAGATGAAATCTCTGCCCTCATGGAATATATACTCAAGTCATAATCTAAATTATGCTTTAGGATGCTTAGTTTGAAATGATAATCTGCAGGTTGGATTGGAGCAATACAGTTGGCAGAAAGGAGTAGAGGAAGGTAATAAGAACATGAGTTAGAAGAGTGTTAAGGGGATTGGACAGAAAAGCATGAATACAAAGGATGAGGAACATAAAATCCATAGATCTTAAAAATGAACTAGAAAGTGAGGCAAGTGATAAGGAGATGTAGAAATGACTATTTGGTTTGAAATCTCTGACTAAAAAGACAGTGGTGTGATGAATGGCAGGACAAGAGATAAAGACTTTGTATAAAAGATATGGCCTATTTGCATCATATTGAATTTATGATATCTGTGAGACATTTGAGTAAGAGATGCCCCACATACCGTAAGAAATGTGGGATTGATAGAGGAAAAATATTTTAAATCTCTAAATCATTGGATTAAAGGTGATGGATAAAAACTGCTTCTAGTCTAATACCTAGCTGATAACTGACACTTAGTAACTATTGATTGACTATTGAATGAAGAGAATGAGATTAATGAAGACAGAAAAGAGAGCTCATTATAGGTCCTCAGGTAAAGAAAAAAGAATGAGTAGAGAGGTCAGAGAAAATTAGTAGACTACAATACCCCAGCAAGTAAAAAGGTGAGAAGACTATGGTGAGCAACAACAACAAATTATGCACAAATTTATAGGGCAATAAGGCATTTGCATTTGGAAATCATGGAGATTTCATAGAGAAGTATTTTAGTTGAGAGGTAAATGTAGAAAGTAGACTGAAAAATGTAAAGAAAAGATGGATGTTCTATTTATTAACAAATTCTTATTAGATGAATGATTTGAAACTTGCTTTGGATTATTTTGGGTCTTTTCCTGGAAGACTGAGTCAGTTTAGAGTAATGGATAGTATACTAGGATTAGTTGAAGGTCAGAAGGTTCAACAGGTTTAAATATTGACTCCTCTCTTTATATAGTTGTGTGACCTTAGGAGAAGTGATACAATCTCTTAAAGCTTCAGTTTTTTCATCTGTAAAAAGCATAGGATGATACAGTATCATGCAAGCAAAGCACTTAGCTCACTGTCAGGCACATAGTAATCTTTTAAGTGAGCTATTATTATTACCTAGTCGAATAATAAGATAAATGTGTGGTGTTATTAATCCCAGGAAACTAAGATTTTATTTAATAGGTTTTTCTTTTGAATTATTTCCCTCCTCATCTGGAGTGATAAAACTCAAATTAGTTCATTTTCAAGGAAGTAATAATAGCTAGATTACTTAACCTTTCCAATTTCAAATCCTCAACTGCAAATGAAAATAATCATACCAATACCAGAGGTTTTCAGTGAGAATCAAATTAGAGAATGAAAGTAAAAAATGCTTTGTCAATTATAATAAAATAAAAAATTTAGGTATTATCCTCATTTTTTATTTTTTAAACATATTTTTATTGATTTCAGAGAGGAAGGGAGAAGGAGAGATAGAAACATCAAGGACAAGAGAGAATCATTGATCGACTGCCTCCTGCATGCCCAACACTGGGGATTGAGCCAGGAACCCTGGCATGTGCCCTGACTAGGTATTGAACCTTGACCTCCCGGTTCATAGGTCGAAGCTCAAGTACCAAGACATACCAGCTGGGGTCATTATTAATTAATGTAACTGATCTATTGATTTTAAAGAGTACAATGTTAGGTTTATATCTTCAGTTTGACATTTGTCTAATGGAAATTCAGGACATTAATAATATAGATCTTTCATTTGAAGACAGCTTTTCAAAGTGTTTTCATATTTATCTTTATATATAAACTAGAGGCCCGGTGCACAAAAATTTGTGCACTGGGGGGGGGGGTCCCCTCAGCCAGGCCTGTGCCCTTGGGAGATAATGACGTGCTGGCTTAGGCCTGCTCCCGGGTGGCAGAGGGCAGGCCCAAACCCTAGGTGCAGCCCCTGGTCAGGCTCAGAGCAGGGCTGATTGGGGAGTTGGGGTGCCGCCCCCTGTCATGCACAGAGCAGGGCGGATCAGGAGGTTGCGATGCCACCCTCAGTCAAGCTCAGGGTAGGGACGATTGGGGGGTTGGGGCACCTCCCCCTGGCACACTCAAGGCAGGGTCGATGGGGAGGTTGCGGTGCCACCCCCTGTCACACATAGAGCAGGGCCAATCAGGGGGGTTGGGGCTCCATACCCTGTCACACACAGAGCAGGGTCGATCAGGCGATTGGGGCGCTCCCCCCTGTCACTCACAGAGTAGGGCTGATAGGGGAGTTGGGGCACCGCCCCATGTCACACACAGAGCAGGGCGGATCAGGGGGTTGGGGCGCCGCCACTGTCACACTCAGGGCAGGGCCGATGGGGAGGTTATGGCTCTACCCCGTCACACACAGAGCAGGGCCCGTGTGGGGGGGGGTTGGGGTGCCGCACCCTGTCACACACAGAGCCGCAGGGCGATCAGGGGGTTGGGGAGCTCCCCCCTATCAGGCACAGAGCAGGGCTGATCAGGGGGTTGGGGTGCCTTCCCCTGTCACGAACAGAGAAGGGCAGATACGGAGGTTGTGGCCCCACCCCCTGTCACACACAGAGCCGCAGGGCAATCAGGGGGTTGGGGCGCCGCCCCCTGTCACACACAGAGCTGCAGGGTGATCAGGGGGTTTGGGTGCTGCCCCCTATCACACTGATCCCAGTGCCAGGAGGCCTCGCGGCTCCGCTGATCCCGGTGCTGGGAGGCATATTACCCTTTTACTATATAGGATAGAGGCCTGGTGCACGGGTGGGGGCCGGCTGGTTTGCCCTGAAGGGTGTCCTGGATCAGGGTGGGAGTCCCCACTGGGGTGCCTGGCCAGCATGGGTGAGGGGATGATGGCTGTTTGCAGCTGGTCACACACCCTTCAGGGTTGCGGTCCCCACTGGGGTGCCTGGCCAGTCTGGGTGAGGGGATGAGGGCTGTTTTCAGGCTCGTGGGTGACTGAAGCTCCCAACTGCTCCTTTTTTTCTTTTTTTAATTCTGGGCCAGCTTTAGCTCTGGCTCCAGCTCTGAGGCCTCTGCTGCTGAAAGCAGGTATCTGGTTTGTTTGGGTTCTATAATCGAAACACTGTATCAACTCCAGCTCTGAGATCCCAGCTGGCTGAAAGCAGGTTTCTGGGTGTTTTTTTTAGCTTCTATATTTGTAACAATGTTTCAAACTGCAAGCTCAGAGGCTGGCAAGGCAGGCAGGGAACCTTGGAGTCCTCTGTCACTGAAGCAAGCAAGCCTCATGTTAGCTTCAAGCTGCCTGGCTGCTGGCCACCATCTTGGCTGGTAGTTAAGTTGCATATTGCCCTGATTAGCCAATGGGAAGGGTAGCGGAAGTATGGCTAATTACCATGTTTCTCTTTTATTAGATAGGATAGAGGCCCAGTGCACGAATTTGTGCACCAGTGGGGTCCCTCCGCCTGGACTGCAGAAATTGGGCCACAACCAGCTCTCTGACATCCCCTGAGGGGTCCTGGATTGCTAGAGGGCACAGGCCAGGCCGAGGGATCCCACTGGTGCTTGATTGGGGCTGGGGAGGGACACAGGAGGTTGGCCAGCTGGGGAGGGACAGTGGGAGGGTTTCAGGGTATGTCCAGCCCATCTTGCTCAGTCCCAATTGCCCGGACACCAGCAGCAAGCTAACCTACCAGTGGCGCATCTGCCCCCTGGTGGCCAGTGCATGTCATAGCAACTGGTCAGCCAGTCGACAGTCTTCCCCCTGGTGGTTAGTGCCTGTCATAGTGAGCGGTTGAGTGGATTTAGCATATCATTAGCATATTATGCTTTGATTGGTTGAATGGATGACCAGACAACTGGACACTTAGCATGTTAGGCTTTTATTATATAAGAGGCCTATGCGACCGTTAAGACCAGATGACTGGCCAGTAGCTATGACACACACTGACCACCAGGGAGCAGACGCTCAACGCAGGAGCTCCCTCCTGGTGGTCAGTGTGCTTTCATAGCCAACCTCCCATGGCTGGCCAATCACCTGTGGTCCCCACCCCCCCATGGCAAGCCAGACTCCTTTGGCTCAATCAATCAGGACTGGGCGAGACAACCCCGATTGGCCCCGATTGCTGTCTAGGTAGAGGGATGCCACCTGTACACAAATTTGTGCACTGGGCCTCATGTTATCTTATAAGATTCTCACAAAGCTCTGTAAGGAATACACAATTGTATTAGAGACAATCAAATTGACTTTTCAGTATGCACAGTGTCTTCTTAACTATGTGTATCTTCTTTTGGTTTGTACTGTATATATAAAGTCATAGGATCCAATAATTGATTACAAAGTTATTCAACTTATTGCTTCCATGTATCATTCCAGATAATAGCTAAATCTAATGGCAATATCCAGAAAGGTAGGTTCTAAAGTTTGTAATACACTCAATTAATATGTTTACATATGAAAGAGATCATGGTAACATGGTTCAGAATGTTATAACTCTTATAATCAAATGACTAAACTCATTGCATTAAATTGAAGTGATTGTTTTCTTGATCATTGGATAAAAATGTATAGAATCTTATGCTCTGTATTTAGGCTTATTTACTACAGGAGATACAGCACCAGAGTTGAATATTTACCCTCACTGATTCTTTTTTAAACGTTTAATTATTTTCACTATTTCTTTTTTATTCTCTCTGTGATCTACAGGAATTTCAGGGTCTAAATCTGGAACATAATAAAGTATGGAATACAGTAAGATGACAAGCACGTGGTTCTTCAACCTGACTATGATCTGTATAATTCTGTGAATGTGTATGGACTTTTTACAGTAGCTATGTGAGAATAAAAGGGAAAATAGAATTTTCCATGTTTATATATTAGAATAAACTAGCTGTTCTTATCGAAAGTGTTTTTCAAGCCGGAACTGGTTTGGCTCAGTGGATAGAGCGTCGGCCTGCGGACTGAAAGGTCCCGGGTTCGATTCCGGTCAAGGGCATGTACCTGGGTTGCGGGCACATCCCCAGTAGGAGATGTGCAGGAGGCAGCTGATCGATGTTTCTCTCTCATCGATGTTTCTAACTCTCTATCTCTCTCCCCTCCTCTCTGTAAAAAATCAATAAAATATATTAAAAAAAAAGAAAGAAAGTGTTTTTCAAGATCTTGGATACATTACCCAAATACTTTTACTTTTTCCATGGTATGAGTTTGTATCAAAACTTTGCTAATGGTAAAACTTTTCTCCTCACTGACTTTTATTTTCTAAACTTTTAAATGTTTTCACTATTTCTCTTTTTATAATTTTTAAAATTGATTTCAAAGAGGAAGGGAAAGGGAGATAGAAACATTGATGAGAATCATTGATCGGCTGCCTCCTGCACACCCCTACTGGGGATTGAGCCTGCAACATGGGCATGTGCCCTTGACCGTAATCACACCCAGGACCCTTCAATCCACAGGTCAACGCTCTATCCACTGAACCAAACTGTCTAGGGTGCATTCTTCTTTCTTCCCTTAATTTTATCCAGTGGGCCAAGATTTTTGTAAGAAATACTGAAGAAGCTACTTCCTCAACTTCAAGAATATATTAGAAATCTAAGATATCTTAATCAATTTGCAAATGTACTCTGATAAACAATTCAAAATTTATCAAACTTGTATCTCTGGATATGCTTTGTTTCCTAGAAGATAATTTTTATAATGAGAAAGAGGGTAGGGAGGAGACATGGGTAAAACAAATGAAATCAGAGTGGGAAGTGAGTTGAGAGAGAGGGCCTGAGCCATGAACCAGATCACAGATGAAGGAATCTCAAATACTAATTGCTCCATAGTAGTATCTCTCGTTGAGAAAAAGGTCCTAATTATGACTGTAAAGTATATATTTCAGAGAGGAAGGGAGAGGGAGAGAGGGATAGTAACATCACTGCCTCCTGCACACCCCCGACTGGGAAGACTGAGCCTGCAACACGGGCATGTGCCCAGACCGGGAAGTGAATCATGACCTCTTGATTCATATGGATCAACACTCAACCACTAAGCCTAATTATGACATTTTAATGACCATCTCTCCCACCACATACCACAGCCACATACCCTCTTTACAAGCTGGTATTATATTTATCTCTTAGGGGTGCTTAGAGAAATAGTTATGATTGGTGAAACTTGTGAAATATTAGCAAAGATGCAGAGTCTTCTCATTTTCAGTTAGTTACCTATGGTTTTATGTTAGAACTTGGAACCATGACCACCTTTATCATTTCTCTGAGGCCCAAAGCAAGAAATGTTTTAGACACTGGAAGAACCTGATTCAATTATGAATATAGTTCTTCATTTTAAGGATAAATTCTCAATTTTAAAAAAATCTCAAAATATCACATCTCAGGGCTCTATATGCTTGGTACTCTACAAAAATATATTGGCTTTAAAATTCCAGTTTAAAAATAACAATATACTTGCAAGAAAATTCTCATTATCCAGAAGTACAAGGACAACTATTGTGTCCTTAATTTTAATAAACAAAGTAAATAACATTTTTCTAATATGAGAAAGAAATTTTAAAGGCTTTCAGAGTGGAATGAATCAGGTTAATTCCATTAAGGTCACATATGCTTCATAATACATGTATGCTTATAGAGCCCATGGATTATAATAATTGCTGGGAGGATTAAGTATTCTATGAAGTAGATGACAAACAACAGTGAGAACCAGGTAGTCTAGCAAGAGCTGGAGTCTCCATATATAGAACAACTGATGGACAGTATTAGAGAAAAACATATTTTGTGAAGGTTTTCACTCCCCTGTCTCCACTCAGTAGCATTCATATAAAGTAAAAACATCACTGCTTTGGGGTGAACATATATTGTATCCATTGGGAAAGCTGTTGCTCTGGCTAGGCATTTGGAAATTTCTTTTTTAATATGTAAGAACTACTTTTGCTATATAGTAGTACCCTGTTATCCATGAGGATATGTTCCAAGGCCGCAGTAGATGCCTGAAACTGTGGATATTCCAAACTCTATATACACCACGTTTTTTCCTATACACATAGGATAAAATTTAATTTATGAATTAGGCACAGTAAGAGATTAATAACAATAACTAATAATAAAATAGAACGATTAACATAATACACTCTAATGAAAGTATGTTAATGTAGTCTCAAAATATCTTATCATACAGTACTCATCTTATCACTCAAAGGAAGCACTTTATGGCTTCTCTTTTGCATATCAGAATTGCCAGCATCACCACTCTTGCGCTTTGAAGCCATAACAGTGGGGCCTTGACTTACGAGTTTAATTCGTTCTGTGACGGAGCTCGTAACTCAAATTACTCGTATGTCAAATCATAAAGTGAACGAGTGAGACACGTGATGCTGGGCTGATGTGGCGTTCACTGTGACGTTTGCTGCGCCAACTAGCGGTGGGGTATCTGAAGCTGGCTCGTAACCTGAATTGTAGCTCACATCTCAAAGCAAAAAATCGGCCGAGAGACTGCTCGTATCTCGAAAAACTCGTTAGTCGGGACACTCGTAAGTCAAGGCCCCACTGTATTAAATAAAAAAGGGTAACTTGAACACAAGCACTGTGATGCTGTGACAGTCTATCTGACACCTAGATGGCTACTAAGTGACTAATGCATGGGGAGCATCTACAGCATGGAGATGCTGGACAAAGGAATGATTCATAATCTTGGGGTCTTGGCGGGGGGGTGGGGTTGGAGTGAGATTTCATCATGCTTCTCAGAATGGCATACAATTTAAAAATTATGATTTATTTATTTCTGAAAATTTACATTCACTATTTTTGGACCATGGCTGACCACAGGTAACTGAAACTGGATAAAGGGGGACTACTGTACAGCAGGAACCAAACAATGAATATAATAATACTACCAGCTTCTTTTTTTAAAACTGGTTTCAGAGAGGAAGGGAGAGGAAGAGAGAGATAGAAACATCAGTGATGAGAGAGAATCATCGATCGGCTGCCTCCTGAAATGTCCCACACTGGGGATTGAGCCTACAACCTGGGCACGTGCCCTGACTGGGAATCGAACTGTGACCTCCTGGTTCATAGGTTGACACTCAACCACTGAGCAACACTGGCTAGGCGCTGCCAGCTTCTTGAAATGAAGTGAAAAGGCAAATGGTTGCACATTTTTTATTTCCAGATATTATATAAAATGTCTTTTGTTCAAGATTTAAAAATCGTCTTCAGAGGGAAAAAGCAAATACTTGCAAATACTTCCATTTAGCTGAAATACTGAAATTGCTTGTAATTTCCTATGATATGTGGCTTTACTTACTTTCACAATTGGCACTTCCATTTGTTGCTTGTAAACTCTAGTATCTTGATTCATTTCTCTCAGTTGACACGTACCATTAACAATAATCAAGAGTTTCAGTACTTAAGAGTTTTTACCATGATACCTCTAAATATTTCATCAAAAGACCATTATTGAGCCATCTAAGTGACATCAGAGCTGGCTATAAAAGTCTTTCCTATTCATAAAATGTAGTTTTAACCTCAGGCAACTGGAATTAATAGAAAACACAATATTAACTAAGAGGGAATGAGAAAATTTTCTGTTTTAAAATAATGTTGAAATCTTAGGCCTACTATATAGTAAGGGGAAACAGTATGTTTAAGATTTTCAGGGACTCTGAGGTAGTTTTATATGGTTTTTAAGAATAAATACATTTTTATGAGTAATATAGCATAAGCAAAGACAGCGTCCTCAGCTTAATTTCCAACTCTAAACTCAAAATGTACTTTATTCTCCACTCTTCCAATATAGGTAGGAAACATGGCAAACTTTTTTCTTTAATGATACAGAATCTTACAGTTCCTCAAGATTAGGAGTTATAAATGAACTTTCATTGTATAGTACTTCAGATATAAATATAAAATGTATAGGCAATAGATGGATGTATCTTTGCCATCAATCAGACTTAATCTCTAATTTAAGGGCCATTTTATTAAATTCCTGTTATAAAATTATTTTGAGTCACCAGAATATTTTTATTTTTAAAGTAATCTGCTAAAAATCCCACTTAAAGTTTTACATTTTATTATAGCTAATGAAAATATGTAAATCTGTATAGTATTTATTAAAATTCTAGCGTGGCTTTATGGGCATTTACAAGGAGACATTTTTATTTATGAAATGCCGTAAGTCAAATAAGTTACAGCATCACATTTTCTAACCATTTATTAAGAGTGACCAAAAAAAGTCTAACTTTGCATTGCTTTTACTTTCTCACGTCATGGGAGATATCCGCAAAGATAAAGTTAGGTATTGTTCTAAACAAACTGCCTCCAAATGATCAAACTGACTCAGCACACATTGTGGAGGGGCAAGCAGGGTCTGAGAAGAATGATAAAGTAAGAATGAAGACTTCAAGAAGTGATAAATTGCCACTGCCATCCACTCTATGCACCAGAGCAGCAAAGTAGATCAAATATCATCTCAAAACAGAAAAAAGGAACAACCAAAAGGGGAAGGAGAAAAGCATTTGCTTATTATGATTTGATTTTGAAATTATTTTTCAACCTAGGGTACATGATCTCTTTTTTCATGATTGAAAAATATGAAACAAAGAAGCAAATGAAGTTAGTCCAAAAAATTGATCATATTATTCTAACACTCCAAATTGCATTTGCGATAATAGTAAAGTCTGTACGTCAAGCCAGAAAACTCAACTATACATAACAAAACTCCATCATAGTTCAGGAAAATCACATCAGGTACCGCGAATAAACTTGAGCTGCAAAATATGATTCTCACCAAGACATCATTAAACACAACTACCCTCTGCTTCTGCTTTCACAGTTTATGATATGTAATTTTGTGGCAATTTTTTTGTTTCTAGGAAAAACAATTGTCTGAAAATTGTATTATCATTAACTATGACAAATTTAGCCATCTCATTTTTTATTTTCACAGATCATGTTAGGAAGAAAGCTACAAAATGCCAGATTAGCATTTCAAAATGTATTTGAAAGTAATGAAGGGAAACTGATTAAGTTAGCAATGCTAAATAAAAGAGACAATTCATACAGAAGCTTTCCCTGTAAAATATTAAATAAACACTCAAAGTGGCAACTTTTTCAATTTAATAAACCAACCCCTAATTTCTTTCTCTGAGGAAAGTTTCTCCCTGACCAAAGCTCTGGTTTTATGTGCAAGTTTTTTCTGGTTGAAAACATGTACTATTTTGAAGATCAGGTTGTTAAATGAAATAGTAAATAACTCTTCCTTCTCCCTCTGCCTCTCTCCTTCTTGCCCAGATGCTTAAATATATCAGGCCATGTAAATATTTTGTCGCCCGCATATCAATTACAAGGACAAATGCTAAGAATGGTTTGATTGGATTCACAAGAGTGCTAACGTAGAAATGCTTGACTTACTTGCCATTGTTTCATCAGCTCTCTTACTCCCTTGGAATCTTCAAGGAGCTTTTCTTTATGGGTGGCATCCTGTAGGACGTTGGCAGTGGTTTCAGCTTCTGTAAGCCAGGCAAGAAACTTCTCCAGGTCCAGGGGGAACTGTTGCAGTAATCTATAAGTTTCTTCCAAAGCAGCCTCTCGCTCATTCACTCTGCAAAGGAACAAATATTCAGATGCAATTCTCAAATATCTGAATGGTGCACCCAGAGAACCCCATAAAAAGAGCAAGGCTAAAGGGACTAAACTGTATATATTAACTGGGTGAGTTGTTGCTAAAGCTCTTCTTAAAAGCAACAACAACTAGAATAGTGTCTATATACACACACATTTGTATATACACACACATATACATATATGTATATACATATATGTGTGTATATACATACTAGAGGCCCAGTGCACGGACTTTGTGCACTAAGGGGTGTGTGTGTGGGGGGAGTCCCTCAGCCTAGCCTGTGCCCTCTCACAGCCTGGGAGCCCTTCGGGGATGTCCAACTGATGGCTAAGCCATCAGTTGGACATCCTTAGCGTTGCCGCCGAGGCGGGAGAGGCTCTCGCCACTGCTGCAGCACTTTCCAGTTGTGAGCCCGGCTTCTGGCCAAGCAACACTCTCCCTGTGGGAGTGCACTGACCACCAGGGGGCAGCTCCTGCATTGAACATCTGCCCCCTGGTGGTCAGTGCGTGTCACAGCGACCAGTTGTTCTGCCGTTCAATTTGCATATTAGCCTTTTATTATATAGGATATTTGGATTTTGAAAGTTCATATATGAACTCTCAAAAATGTTCTTTAACTTTCTAGATTTTACTAATCAATTTTGAGAGTTTATTTTATTTTATTTTGAAAGTTTATGTTAATATGCTATAAAAGTTTAAGCTAATCTTTATATGTGAAACCCTAAAATCCCTATACCATGCTTATCTTTGATGTCACCTGAGGCAGAAATCAAGATTGGATAGGCCAGGAGAAAAGTCAAGATTTTGTAAAACTAGAATAGAAAGTTGAATGCTGAATGAAAAAAGAGAAGGGGATTGGAGGAAAAAAGGAGAACAAAAGACTAACAAGTAGAAAAATAACTTCTTTCATAGAAAGCTTTGTGCAGAATATTATTTTATGTAACACTATGGTGTTCTTATAGTTTTAACTATTGTGTTGGCTTTATATTTCATTACCTGACTGTCATATAACTAAGAATATTTTCCAAAAGAAAAAAATTATGTGTAATGGAAAAGTTAGAGCTGAAAAACAGACAGATCTAAGTTTAAATCCCAATATCCCCTGCCAACTGTGTGATAGAGAAGGTTACTTAACCTCTCTGATTTCTTAGTTTCTCATCTACAGTACATATGGCTGTGATGAGAATGGAAATACAATGTCTGTAAAGCCTCACGAGTTATCTAGTTACACATTACAGTTATTCAAAAATGTTAGTTTCCTCTGCCTATATCCCATTATCTCACTTCCTCTAGTCTTTTAGAGGGAATAAACCAAATTCCCTGACCAAAAATAAAAAATCTAAAAAAAATTTCACATTTCTTGAAAATATATATAATGCAAAAGTATTGTGGGCACACACACACACACACACACACACACATACCCTCAGCAAACATCTACATAATAATAGCTTGGGAGGGAAAATTGCCCAAGGTGGTAACAGTCCCAACAAAAAAGATTCAGGTAAATTTTGTCTGCAATGAGGGAATTAGTATTCTATTTCAATGCTGTATTTGCCTTCGATTACTACACAAACACTTTCTGGGATTAAACATACACTGAAAATGGATTTTTAAAAAATTGAACACTTGAATATGATACACACTGCTTGTTAAGATGTGATTGTCAATAATTATGCAAAATTGCAATTTATTTCAGCAACAACTTTATCATGGGATGTGCAAACCAGGCAATAAACAACTCCTGCCGAGCCAGCGGCAGCAAAGCCCCCGGAAGAGCTGTTTATTCATCATGGGTGAAGTTTTTGCTGAGCATACAGTCTTCTACAGTGTCATTTCGGTGCTCACACTGGAGAAAAATCTTCTGTCTGCATTAACTGGTGGAGGGTAGAATAGGTTTATGGGGATGTAGCTATTGGAAAAAAGGCAGCATTGCACTAAGCTATTTATCAGCTCCTAAATAAACTTGAATACTGCACAGCTGAAAGGTAGCTTAGTGTGCTGGTTAGGGAAATCAGTTAAACCTCGTGTACTTCCAGGGCTTCCCTGGACTGCTGGTCCTTGCTTCTCCAGTTTTTAGGCGCACTCTCAATGTAGGGAGAACGATGCAAACTGTTTTTTATTTATCTTTTTAATTTGGTATGATTCAAAAATTCAGAACCATTGCTACAGCAACGAGAATCTTCATGTTACAATTGTACAGGTTGCAGCACGTGTAACTGCTGATGTGGGAGTGTTTCTGGCTACAAAAGCAGCAATTTCATCCAGTTCAAGCTAATATTTCTAGGTTGGCTTATGCATTAGAAATCACTAAGACTTACTCCATATCTAGCCCCACATTTGGGATAGAAATAAGTTGTCACATTCCAGAAGACAAATACAGGGTTACATATTGACATATTTTCGAACATACTTCAATTTCACACAAAATAAAAAGACAGTATGAAAGTCTCATGGCAGAGGGAAGCTTAGAGAATTAGACACCATGCATTTTTTATCAGCTTCATCTTCACGATGAGCTGCACTAGATACATCATACCTCTTCTGTCCTTAAACTTGAAACACCACTTACCCTCTGCTTCCAGACAAAGTAACCAGTAGATAACTTTGAGTTCTTTGTAAAACGTAATGCACATAAATCAGATGAAAGGGTTCTACTGAGACAATGAGATTTCCAGCCAAATCCTACCAGTGAGTTTGCTGCTTTGTAAATTAGGCCTTTAGGGAAGAACAGTAACTCTTTCAGGACAGTAAGGCATCATTTTCCTAAACAATACCCTTACAGTCCAAAATACTGACAACATCAGGCTGAATATTTTCCAATTTGGAAAATATGTTTAAAAATTCAGTGGCAGCAACAGCAGAAAATTTCTTCAAATGAGCCCCTTTACAGGCCTCTTCGATCAGAGGCGAGATTGTTGTTTCCTGCTTGTGTGGGAATTTTAAGGCTCCATCCTTTTTCCGGAGGTCAGTCCGTTTACACTGAATTCCTAAATTTTCATTGTGCCAAGTCTAGACTAGAAATGAGTCGAGGGTACATGTATGCTATATTTGTGCATCTAATAGCTCTGAATGTAGCTTGTACTTTCTAATTTTCTATAACCATGTGGCTTGAAATGGCTTCTATGATAAAAATGTAAACATTATGAGAATCATAAAGAAATTTTAAAAATGCCTTAGAACAAAACTAAAGGTCTTAAACATGAATTATTTTATAAATTCCTGTCTAGGTTATCAAATTATAGACCCTGAAGAAAATTTGGCTGAATGTTAAAAGTAACAATGACTAGATATCAGAAATAGTAATGATGGGCTTTATAAATATAATCTATTGTATTGGTTAAGTACCATTTATATAACAAATTTTAATTCTCAGCTATTTCAGCTTTATAATGTGTGAAAATAGCTAAGAATTTGATGGAGTATGGAATGGTATGGTGCCTTCAAAATGTTTTTCTATCCCTTCATAAAGGCATCATATACCATCCTCAGTATGTGAACATGGGCAGTATGGTACAGTGGTTCCCCATGTGTGGCCCACAGACCAGCAGCATGACCATCATCTGAGAACTTATTAGAAATGTAAATTCTCAAGCTCTACCCTACACCTACTAAATCAGAAACTCTGAGTGTGGCATCCAGCAAACTGTGCTTCAACAAGCCTTCCAGGTAATTCTGATATAGTCAATAGCCGGAGAATCACTGCCACTGCAGACCAAACTTGAACTACTGATGCAGTGGGCACTGTGCTGAGCTGTCAGCCCCTTTTCAGGACTTAAATAAGTTTTACACTAATTTCTGGGAAAGTTGCTGGAGGTAGCTTGTATCCAATGACTGGTTAATGTGTGGGCTATAAAAACCTGGCCTCCTTGCTCCAACTCAGGACAATTCTGTAGGGGAGAGCAGACCGCAGGAGGGGAGAATGGATGTTGTAGTTATAGCTTCATTGAAGCCCAGCTTCTCCTTCTGCCCTATTCTGCTTCCTTTTCCTTCTTCCCCTTCACAAGTGTGAATTCTCGGAGCACTTTCCAATGAAATCCTGCATATTAATCACTTTATAAGACTCTACCTTCTCAAGAACCTGAATTGTCACACTGTTCAGGCTTTTGAAAATACACTTGCCTAAGATATGTATGTGGATAAATATACAACCACTTGCACAGATTATGGTCTCAAAAGGGAACAGGATGGAGGATTGCCACACTCAGCAATGAGTCTGAAGAGCTACTGCATCCCTGGTTGCATTATTACCAATTAGAAGTAAAAATCTACTGGAGGGGCAAAGTGCTGGAGCTATAAAGCTTACTACAACCCTGTACCTGCCCAAGAAGGTGCCCATCCAGAGACAACTCTATATAAGGGGGGAGAATCACGGAAGACGTGTCTTTAGCATCTCCATTTTCCTTTTAAGAACTAATTATCAACATGGCAATCAGATAAGTAATACTCAGATCTGTCGCTAAACATAGACACTTGTGCGTGTGCACACACGTGCATATCATAGTATCTCTGAATAAATCTCTAAGATTCCAGATTTTCTATTAAGTTGACTATCATCAATTTCTAATGATCAACCTAATATATAAAAAGCAAAGGAGAAAAGGGAAATTTACTACTTTCCAAAGTAAGGCTGAAAAGCTTCATGTATAGATAATATTCCATTATTAGCTACATAGATGGACAATACTTTATCCGTGTACTGCATTGCAGGATTTTATATATATTATATGTTACATATAGATAGAAATAAACACATTCAATATTTTTAGGAAAATAAGGATCAATCTTATATAGAAGGCTATTTTTCCAGGTGTTTCTGTGTGAGAAATGGGGAAATTGACATAATTCATTCTTCTAAATAATACACTTCCATCTGGGCCCTGGTATTGTCCAGTAACCAAATAGAAGGCTTTGAATCTTTCTTTCCTGGTTTATTTGCATTTTAACCACTATCATTTCCTATGATAATTTTAGAGGATGATTATATCCCCCCTTTTGTTTGTTATAGATCAGAATGAACGAGCACCTTAGCAGCACCTGGACTTAAGAACAAAAATTTTCTAGCAATGTCAAATGGCACTCATAGAACCAGTGTTAATCTGAAGTTCAAATTATCTGCAAGTATGATTCTATACTGGTTTTCTAGTAAATAAGTGACACTTTGATTTTTTGGTAAATAACTTTGTATTGTATTTGAAAGAGTAAGCTAAAATTTTATTACCTATGGCTATACAGCAGTTTGTAGAAAGGATCCAGCAATTCTATTAGTAATTTGTACTAATTAGAAGGAAGAACCTAAACAAACTCCTTCAATAATGCTTGGACTAGCACTCATTAGTTCCTTTTCTGGTAACAAATCTAAGACTGTGGCTTTGATGCTGGGTAGCACTTGGGGAGTCTACGGGGGGGGGGGTGGGGGGCTCAACCCTGTCTAGGTCCTTGTCATGGAATAGGAAGTAATTCAAAAGCATGACAGAAAGATTTAGCAAAGCACAGTAAATTTATTGAAGCGATAGTATGCACTCAAGAAGTGAGAGTCGGTAACTTGGAAAACTAGATGCACCAATAATAGTGTCTGGGTGGAAGGTTTTTATTAAATGTAGGCAAGGGGGCATAGGGTAGTTCTCTGCTTTTGATGCGATGGGGTGACTGCCTATGTGGCTTGTCCTTGTCTCTCCTCTCCAGACAGTAATTTCTTTTTGGTCCTCCCAATTACAATAAATTGGGGAGGGGAATTGGGGGAACAGATAGTCAGTGACAGTCTTGTCTGTGGTGTTTCAGCCAAGATAACAAAGGGGAGGGGTAGAGCTTGAGGCCTTTGTTCCCTATTCCAACTTTCCTGCCTCAGCTTTATCTGTCTTGGGCAACATCTACCTAGAAATATGGCTACAGAAGAGTTGTGGCAATGAAAGGGATGTTTCTCTTTTCCCCTCTGTTATAGAACTGTGAAGTAAGAAATATCCTCTGTCCTTGTAATTTAACTATTGACCTAGGGTGAACGATGCAGGCTCTAAGGTAGAGCACAGAAAATAAATTTTAAAAGCTAACAGCCATATAGCTCTAAGTGCTTTAAAATATATTCAGACTTATTCTTTCATTATTTCACAAGGTATTCCCATTTTTTTCCTACCTACAAGCTGCTTGGGTTTTCTTTGTATGCTTCCAGTTGGATATTTCATTTCCTCCCAATGAATTAAACCTCTATACAAATTATCTTTAAATCTGAACCTCATTCTTATTTCCATGTGTTTACCAACATCTCATTTATTGAGCCAGCCATGCTTCTTTTCCATATGTATTATGTGCCAGGGTCTAAGCTTGGTGATGGTGACATAAAAGTCAATGAGCCCTAACCGGTTTGGCTCAGTGGATAGAGCATCGGCCTGCGGACTGAAGGGTCCCAGGTTCAATTCTGGTCAAGGGCATGTACCTTGGTTGCGGGCACATCCCAAGTGGGGAGTGTGCAGGAGGCAGCTGATCGATGTTTCTCTCTTATCGATGTTTCTAACTCTCTATCCCTCTCCCTTCCTCTCTGTAAAAAAATCAATAAAATATATATATTTTTAAAAAAGTCAATGAGACATGGACTTTAGCATTGAACATATTTAAGTCTGGTAAAAGAGACAGATAGGTAAACATTTAACTACAGTTACAATATGATTAGGGCTCTAATTTATCTGGATTCATGCATCACATTATGAACTTCAATATCAAATTGGCTAATAAGTGATAAATCTCTTTTGAATCATGTTTTGGCCTTTTCCTATCAAAGAAATGGAGATAATCTAGCTGGGCTTTATTTTATCTTAAGACACAATAAGGGATGATCATTAAACATCTAATTGAATTGATTTTCACAAAAATAAGAAACCTTTTAGATATATGATACAGGTTATCACTGGTTTCATTTTGCTGTTGAAAAGGTTGAGTCTGAGAGAACCATAATGACTTTCTCAAGGTTGCACACCAGTAAGTGGCAGAATTGAGATTACTATCTAAATCTTGAATTTTAGAAAAGAAGTTTCCTGCCTCTGAAAATAGACATTGGTATCCGCTCCCTTCTGATATATTCATTGTAGTAAAAGAAAGAAAAGTACAGGGAAGGTTATGCCACTGAATCATATTCTTCATTTTGGAGCACAAATTTATCTATTTGTTACTTTACCATAAGCAAGGTCTTTGAAACACATACAAACCTATACACAAATAAGTACACATGCAAAGACATTCTCCAACACTAACTGTTGCAGACAGATCTAGCTGGTCTTCGCTTCAAAACAAAAAAAATCCATTTTCAACGCAAATTTGCTGGTTTGCTGTTAACCGACTTAGGAATTAACGAGGTTTTCATCCCCTCTTCTTGAGGTCTGGTACTAAATTACTCTAACTCTCCAGAGTTAATTGGAAAGCATGACCTAAATGTTCCCAAAGTATTGCTGATTAGTTCTCAGAAAACTCATTCCCATCTTTCGTCACCCCAGACAACACAGGATGACTTTTTAACATGTGCAGAAGCAACACACTTGCACGAAAAATAGATTAGTTTTCGAAAGATAAACCACAGCTTTGAAGCTATCTGTTTAAAGTTCCTTCAATGATACAGATCTTTTAGTAAAAAAGAATCACCTGGACTTAGATAGTAAGCGGGCATAGGCATTATCAGTCATGTAAGAAATTTTAAAATACATACTCTATCACTTTAATATTTTTACTTTATGAATATTTTTTAAATCGAGATTTGTACACTATATCATTGGAGAAACAACCATAATTATATACTTTCCCTAAAACCATTATGGCATTTCTGAAAAGAAAATATTAGGAGACAGCAGTAAAAAAAATCTTTCTATTATTTGCATTACTCATTTCCTTTGATTTGTGTTTTTATACTATATCACAGAAAAATGAGATGATAAAAGAAATGTACAAAATATTATGAACAGGTTAAGTATTCAAGTATATCTATATATCTATATATCTATATATATTCCTAACTAGGATTGTTAACAAAGAGATTACCCTTCTTTAATGTAAGATATGCACTTTATATTTTCTATTGATACAATACCTAAAGGTACTATTTGGGAAATTTATAAAAATAATATTGGGAGTAACTAATTATATTTGGTTTGGTTCAAATACAGAGACTCAAATTACTATTCTGGATATTTATAGAACTGTAGAAAATCTTTAGAAAAATGCAGTTATACTACCTTCCAGATAAATAAAAACAGATTAGGGTTAGGCTTATAGTTAGACATAATTTCCACTCTAAATAAATTCTCAATGATTTGTATAATGTGAGCACTTAAGGTGGTTTTGATCACTTGCAGTGTTAATATCTATAAAGGTATATTTCCTAACATTGATAAGCTAGATTGGGTCGTTCTTCTCTCTACATTCTTCTTTGTTCCTCATGGTACTTGTCTTTCTCTGGCTGGCTTATTTCGTTTAGCATAACATTCTCCAGGTCTGTTCATGCTGTTGCTAAAGGTAAGATTTCCTTCTTTTGTACGGCTAAGTTTTATGCCATTGTGTAACTGTACCACAGCTTTTTTAATCCACTTATCTACTGATGGGCACTTGGGCTATGTCCAGTTCTTAGCTATTGTAAATAGCACTGCTGATGAGCATATGGATGCATATATTCTTTTGAATTAGTGTTTTGGGATTCTTTGGACATATTTCAAGAAGTGGAATTGATGGGTCATGAGGTAGTTCCATTTTTTATTTTTTGAGGAAACACTATACTGCTTTCCACTGCAACTGACCTAATCTGCATTCCCACCAACAGTGCATGAGGGTTCTCTTTTTCTCCACATCCTCCCCAGCACTTGTTGGTTGGTGATTTATTTATGACAGCTATTCTGACAGGTGTAAGGTAATATCTCATTGTGGTTTTAATTTTCATCTGATGATTAATGACATTGAGCATCTTTTCACATGTCTATTGGTCACCTGTATGTCCTCTTTGGAGAAGTGTCTATTCAGAACCTTTGCCCGTTTTTCAATTAGATGGCTTATTTTTTTGGTGTTGAGTTGTAAAAGTTCTTGATACATTTTGCATATTAATCCTTATCAGATGTATCATTGACGAATATGTTATCCCATTTAGTGGGTTGTCTTTTCCTTTTGTTGATGGTTTCATTTGCTGTGCCAATACATTTTAGTTTGATGTAGCCCCACTCATTTATTTTTTTTCTTTTCTTTTTCTTGTCTGAGGAGATATATCAGAAAAATATTGCTATGAGAAATGACTGTGATTTTATCTTTTGATTTTTTTCCTTGATCTCATCATTAACCCATTCATCATTTAGTAACAGGTTATTTAGCCTCCACGTCTATGTGTTTTTCAGTGTTTTTCTTTTGATTGATGTTTACTTTCATACCATTATGGTCAGAGAAGATGCTTGATATGATTTCAATCTTTTAAAATTTATTTAGACTTGTCTTGTGACACAGTCCATTGTTCTTAAAAACTTACAAATCAAAGTTATTTCTTGATGTGAGTTTACTGGGTAATTTATATTTCTATAGAATTTTAAAGTTTATACATTATTTTCATATATATTATTTCAATTGATCCTCAAAATAATTTTTAGATATCATTTTTTGTTATAGAAAATTGATCATATAATAGACTATTCTTCAGTTACCACTAAGGTGTTTAAAAATGAGCATAAGCAACTCTGTGACAAGAATTGTGTTTTGCTTTGTAGAAGCGTAGATATTAAATATTTGGAGCTTGCATCAAGTTTTGTACTAGCAGTTAAAATACAATGGTGGACTATTTTACTGGGCAATATGCTGCATTGAATATTCAATGACTTAATTTCTACTCTTACATGAAAACCTACTTTCTTTTGAAATTTTAAAATGTATTTCTGCAAAGAATTTTAATTCAATGTATTTTTAGGTGCATTGCTAAAACAGAGGGCATAATAAATAAATTCTGTCAAAATTAATCAACTACTTTGATAAATTTTCTGATTGCCTGTAAGTTTGATCATGGCCCGGAGATATCATGTACTGAAAGGACCTTATAATTTATCCTGTCCAGGCAACCATTTGGCTCTGTCACCCAATGTACTCATATTGCCCCTGCTTTGTATTACCCACAAATCTGAATGGGCATCATCTCTGCAGCTCCACTCATATTCTGTCAAAAACATCCAATGTGGCAGGGAAGAGAACAGAACCTTGTGATATAGCACCAGGGATCTTCCTTCAGTATTTGACACTGATCTATTCATCAACATCCTTTGTATAAAAGCATGAAATAGTTTCTAAACCATCCAGTTTATCTTGCATTTAGCCAGTATTTCTTCTACTTATTTACAAGAATATAATGAAAGGCCTTGTCAAATACCCTGATGAAATGCAAATAGACTGATGCATTTTGCTTATCTTCCAGTCTAAAATTTCTCAATGCAAAAATTTATTTTTTGCCTCAAATCTAGAGATACTATAGGTTTTTTTTATTTATCTCTGTATATGCATCTGTGTTTGTTTTACTAAATTACCTGGTTGATCTCTTCAAGAAGTAGGTTCATATTTCTCTTACAGCTTCCACCTAAGTAGCGCTCATCATTTTAAATGTCTTGAGGAGTTATGTTATCTCCTGTGATGTTTATATAGAATTTAACTGCATTTGTCAACCTCTGGTTTGAAGGCAATTAATATGGCCATGGTAGGGATGTCATCATCTTTTTGAAGAGACCATGCCACTCAATAAAGGTGATGGAAATAGATTATAACTGCAGTGATAATCACAGAATTTGAAAAGACTGCTAGACAATCTAGCAGATGGTAAATCTTTGCACCTTTCATTTAGCCTTGAGAAAATGGCAACTCTACGGTTCTCAGAGAATATTATTCATTAATCCACAGGTCAGTTCTTGCCTAGAAAAAAACTTGAGTCACTTTTATGGACCACACAACATATCCTTTCTGGAAATTGAAGGAGGATGGTAAATTAATTAACAGTGATTGAAGAGTGCTATTAGCATTTCATGGGGGGTAGCTGGAGATGGTGGATTTTGAGCACAATGAAGAACTGTCTCAAGCCCCACAGAACATTTGAATGTACAACTGGGCACTCATATAGACGGAAATACTGTTTATTAACATTTGAACCTAGAACCTTCTTCAATTTTACATATGGACAAAATACTTTTGTCAAGATTTCATACACATTGAATTTCTCAGAAATGCAACTAACTGCATGAAAATCCAAGGAAAATTTTACTTTGTGTTTTTTAGAATTTTGTCAAGATTTGTTCAGCACTTTGGAAAAACTGGTGTCACTCTGCACTTGTTGATATTACTTTCATAGTGAAATCATTTAAAAACTTCATTTGTGTTCTAGTTTGACCCTGACAGAATAATTGCATACTGAAATACACATGATTTTATTATAAATGACTCTCATTTCTTTTTAAAATTAAACTCAGGGCATAATTTAAAAAAAATATGTCTATGGGTTGGTTATATTTTCTACAAATTTTGGTTTATTATAGTAAAGTGGGTGTTACAAAGTATTTGCTCTAAGAAAAGAAAGGGATGACATTGGATCTGAGAAGGTTGAAAACCACTGATACAGAGCTATAGGGAAATTTCAAGATGAAGGATGTTATACTGAAAAGAAATATAATCTTTAAGGAGATAATTAGGATATTTCCCCCCCTGTGTATCCAATCCCTTATCCCTATAGCTCCATAGAGAACTGAATCACATTTTAAAAATTGCTCTATTTTACAGCCAGCTGTGACTACCGGTAAACCAGAGGTCTATTTCGTATACGAACCTGAATTAAAAACAGCCAGCCCTTTAGTCAGTTCAGACCCACATTCTTGATTACATTTGACATAATAATCATCATCATATCTTAAGACTCAAATCAGCCTGACAGTGCTCAACTCAGGGCTGCTTCTCCCAATTAGTTGAAAATTGCAGCCCTGCTCCTCTTCTAGGGAATAAGTTTACATTTACAATTTTGCTGTAGTGAAAGGCAGCAAACATGATGGAAAGAGCAAATCAACTTTCTAACTTATACAGTAATATTTTAAGTTCACCTAACTCTGGTAAATCTGTTTTGACAGGAATGAAAAACTATAAGCATTTTAGTATAATTTTTAAAAGATATACAAAGCTTAAGATAACCAGAGTTTGGATCAAAAAGGGGAAATAAGCATACACTGTGGAAATTTTTATAAATTGTTTCCAAAATGAGAGTTTCCAGAAGAGAGTCTTTTATGTAAAAGATAATGTTAAAATAATATGTAATTAATGGATAGGTGCATATCATTTGAAAACAAAAAGTGAGTAGATATCAGGGTCCATTTCCAATAAGAGGCTAAGATAAAAACTGTTTCACACAGTGTCATTCCTCATATCTCATTTAACATCATTTCTGCCTCCATTTCTAAGGGAAAACTAATCAAGATTTTTGTGCATTTGATTTCCTTGATGTTGATAACTTTCTATCCAGAGCAAGGCAGTTTGCAGACACTATGGAAAAAAAAATGAACAATGGCAAGTTAGTCCCACTTCATGGCAGTATTCCAGATGGCTGTGCTAAAGATTTGCTGAGAACAGTGCCCTTCTGTGCCATTTTCTAAATGCATAACAGCAGAGAGTCAAAAGAAAGAAATATACAGATGAGACAAAGAGGAGTGCAGAAAAGTAGGAAAATACTGAGGAGGAGAACTGGAAAAGCAAAAAGATTCTGGAGGGAGCTGAAGTACAAGGTATTTGCCACTGGGAATGGAGGAATATGTGGACAGGAATAGTATATAAGACCTGACAAAGTGCAAGAGCCCACAGGAAGGAAACAAAAGCCAAAAATAGTAGAGAAACACGAAGGTTGAGGTGGAGATAAAAATGAATAAGGAGGGAGGAAAAGTTGGGGACAGAAGCATAGGAGAGGTGTAGAAATAAATAAGAGAGGAGGCATGGAAGGGGAAATGTTTCTTTGAGTTTTATTTTTCTCAAGCATCTTTATTCACCCCACACTGAACATTTCTTCTGAGATACCACATTGTGAATATCTTTAATTAATGTATATATCTAAAGAAGAAATATTTATTTTTATTATAGTATAATTATATTTATGTGGGATTTGGGATGGATTTTAAAGTCTGGTTCTTCATGCAAGTTTTAATTAATTTGTAGGGAAGTCAAGAGTGTTAAAACATATGATTATTCACCTGTTACATATACCATAATCTAAATTAATTTTATTCCAGATTTTCATAGTATGCATTATTGAATAAAAATATAATGTTTAGCTTGGCTGGTGTGGCTCAGAGGTTGAGCATCAATCCCTGCACCAAGCAGTCACCAGTATGATTCCTGATCAGGGCACATGCCAGGGTTTCGGGCTTGATCCTCAGCAGGGGGCGTGCAGGAGGCAGCCCATTGATGTTGAAATTTCTCATCTATGTTTCTATCTCTCTTTCTCCCTCTCCCTTCCTCTCTTTAAAATCAATAAAAATATATTTAAAAAGATAATGTTTAATGCTCCTCAATGAATTAATTTATGTCATTCCCCTTTAGAATTAGTCAACAATCTAAATATTGTGAGCAACATTTCCATAGATTCTGTTCTCTTTTAGAAAACAAAGTTCCCATTTTCTGTTGTTGGAGTAATTAAATCTTATAAGAGTTTTTTTTTACCTTTATAAAAATAAAAAAAAACTCTCTTGTAAGCCAAAATTCTTTAAAATTATCCAGAAAAAGGTATACATTCACATTTTTTAAAACTTCAGAGTCCACTGCTATGAATATCAGGAAGTTAATATACAAAGCAAAGTTCAGCAAAAATAATCAGAGATGAGCTCCGATAATAAAATCCACATATTTCATTTTCTCATATTACCAAAGAGAGCTTTTTCCAAATTCTAGCATACACGAATCATAAGAAACTCAATTAAATATCCTTTGAGTGACAACTCTTACTTTTTATATTATGGATACTAAGTTGTAAACCACCTGGCTCATTCTTCTACTGGAATGATTTTTTAAAATAAAAAATGCTATTTAGATGTTGTCACTTAAATAACCCTTAATGTTTAACCAACTGATTTGCTTTAGTTGGTTTCAATATGCTAGTGACATTGATAATGGCACAACACTTAAAAATCCCACGCAGGTAGATCACTTAACAATTTGGTTGATTCGCTATTAATGTTCACATAAGTGTAGCTATGAAATTATTTTGCTAGCCACAGAATGAGACTTAAATTTTCCCCCAATCCTGATTTTTCTCTATAAGTCCTAAGAGTGCAAAGAAATAAAGTTTACCACATCAAAAGCAGTGCAAGGACATTTCATTTGGAAATATCCATGAACATCATCTCTGAAAGCTTAATTGACACAGGATGAGGCAGTGCATCTAGGGAAGATGAATACCACTCAGAATGACTGTGCTTCCAAGTTTGATCTGACTATCTGTTCACTTCTTGCTGTAAATCAAATTGTTGAATTTAATTTAAAAAATGTCACAGTAATTACTTAGGATATCACTGGCTCCCCAAGCAACTTAATGTTGAACTCAGCTCTTCCACTTCCCAGCTGTGATGACAAAAAATATGGTCAGAATTTATTGGTACTCCCCAGAAACCACTGTGCATGTCACTCATGCACTCTCTTTCCTCAATAAATGGTATCAGCAGAAAAAAATGATTTGTGGATAAACTGCTTTTCTTTTCTTTTTCCATATCTTATTTATAACATTCAAACTATTTTATAACCAGATTCTAGGACTAAGTTTATTAACTGGTTTGAGGTCTTTTAGAAAAAGAAAGGCATTTTTCTATACGTGAAGTTATTAGTTCATAATATAAACTATATAAACTGAGTGTTTCTGATGAGCACAAACACTTCTGGTTTCTCATTTGAAAATATAAACATCATAATTTCCCCCACCTGATCATATTTGTCCTGCAGCATATATTTTTAAAGTAGCTCTTAAAACTTAGAACATAGTGCAATTATTTTTATCTTCATGAAAAAATGATGGGATCAAAATAAAAGTATTGGTGTACCCTTGGTGTTAGAACTAGTAAAACTGCATATTAGTTTTGTGAGTGGAAGATATATTCAGGAGAATTGTGGTCACCATTTCCAACATCTGTTGCTGTACATGGAAAAGAGTGAGTGCTTAATTTTTACTGAAGCAATCTATAATAATAAAAATGTAATATGCGAATAGACCGAACGGCCAAACAGTGGAATGACTATCTGGACTACCTATCGGATGACCTTCCAGATGAAGCCAGGGCAGCCGGGGCTGCAAAGGCCTACTCTTGCACAAATTTCATGCATGGGGCCTCTAGTTAATTAGAAAATGGCAAATGCACATCAGTATCAGACTTTTCACCTTACTTCATTACATAGTAGTCACACTAGTGCACATATAACTGTCACTGTTTGAAACCAACTTTTCAGCTGGTGTTGCTCAGTGGTTGAACATTGACTTTTGAACTAGGAGATCATGGTTTGATTCCCAGTCAGGTCACATTCCCAGGTTGTGGGTTTAATCCCCAGTGTGGGGCATGCAGGGGCCAGCCAATCAATGATTCTCTCTCATCATTGATGTTTCTATCTCTCTCTTCCTCTCCCCTCCTCTCTTTGAAATCAACAAGAACAAAAAACGCATAAAGTTAGAGTTGTAAGAATAACAGACAACTCATTTTTAAAAGCAAAACCTGACAAAACTTTGAAATACAGATAAAGAAGATGGAGGGAAACTTGCTTTTCCAGAAAGAATAGCAAATGTGGTACTTGCTTAGATGCCCTCTTGGAGCGAGTCACTTTAATGATGTTGGCAAAGGTAAAAAAAAAAAAAAAAAAAAAAAAAAAAAAGGAGGGGGCTAATAAAACTATTTGAAATATAGTTAAAAAGTAATAGATCACTATTCATGAGAAAATTCTAAAAAAATTAGGGAACTTAATGTCTTAAAAATGATGCTGCAATCCTATATAATAAAAGGGTAATATGCAAATTGACCCTAACAGCAGAATGACTGGGAAAGACTGGTCACTATGATACACACTGACCACCAGGGGCAGATGCTCAATGCAGGAGCTGCCCCCTCGTGGTCAGTGTGCTCCCACAGGGGGATCTCTGCTCAGCCGCAAGCCAGGCTGACGGCTGCCAGCACAGCAGTGGTGGTGGGAGCCTCTCCTGCCTCCTCAGCAGCGCTAAGGATGTCCGACTGCAGCTTAGGCCTGCTCCCTGCTGGCAAGTGGACATCCCCCGAGGGCTCCCGGGCTGCCAGAGGGATGTCTGACTGCCAGCTTAGGCCCGATTCCCCAGGGAGCGAGCCTAAGCTAGCAGGTGGACATCCCCCGAGGGGTCCCAGACTGGGAGAGGGCACAGGCCAGGCTGAGGGACCACCCCCCCCCCCGGAGTGCACAAATTTTTGTGCATGGTACCTCTAGTATAAATATAAGAGAAAAAATAAAAATATTTTTTTTCTTTTCTTTAAATGCAAAAATCTTGGCATCACAATTACAATAAAGCTGGGGTTTTAAGCTTGGGAAAGTCACAGGCTCTCCATGCTATGAATATTTTGATATTGAAATGGCAATGCATTCAGAAAAGGTTAACTCAGACCTGGAAAATGTTATATTCATTCAGAATATGGCTTAGCAAATTGTAAAGATGTCTGTCCACCTGCTTGTCATTTGACAAGGGAGAGTGGAACTCAGCCTGAGCAACCTGCTTTACCATATGGATTAAGGACTTGTACGTAGTCAAGAGGAGTCCCAAGCCACTGGTTTGCAAAGGAGTCTGCAAAACCCTGCTAGAACTTTGAGCTTCAACCTCGGTTCTTCACTGCTCTATTGAAAAGCCCTGGCCTCTCCTCAGAGTACACCAGGTCTATCCATCAGGAATCGTTGCCAAGTGAGATGGGTTGGCCAGTTGGCCACTCTACATGAGAAATATATGGAGGCTGATTCACACACATGCCAAGCGTTTGGCTGGGTTTCTAGAATTGTCTACCTGACAGGATATATTATTTTTGTCACCAGCCACAACCTAACAATTAGGCTAAATGTAAGCATTACCAGGTTGTGGATTATATGTTTTGTGTGGGAAAAAATCTGAGTTAGTCCCACGCTATTAAAATGCTGATGAGGATAGAGTATCAAGGAGAGTTAATGAAGTTTTTGTTTCAGGAAAAAAATTATTAGCAGATCCTAGCAATTATAATAGATTCTATTGTTTATTGTTATCTACTAAAATAGAGACGACTTTTACTAAAGATATCCTAAATTACTTCTGTGATTTATAAATTATTTTCCCTCCATTATCATTGTGGAAAGTCTCAGGAAAACAAAGATTAAGTATGACCCAAATATACTGTGCCAGAGGATCAATCCCTCTCTCTGCTATCATCTTCCTCCTCATTCTCTCTCTCTCTCTCTCTCTCTCTCTCTCTCTCTCTCTCTCTCTCTCTCTCTCTCTCTCTCTCATTTATCATCAATTTATCAGTATTCCTAGGAAAAGTCCCTAAACTTCTAACAGAATATGAAGTGATAATAATAGCCTCAAGAGAATACTAGAAAAGATGTCAAAGTTGAATAACAAAACTTCTCTTGATTATATGACAAACGTATAGGTATATGCCCAAGTAAAGAGTTGACCTAATGGTATTTAAGAAAACTATTTTGATAACTCCCAGGGAAATGAGCTCCACACAGCATCTAGGCTAGATACAATGTTATCTATTTTACAAATGCTTACTAAGTACTGATTATTGGACCACATGCTATAGTGTCATGAAAGATTCTTCTTGAGAAATTGGTTCCATAGTCATGTTTTAGAAGGGATACATACTATATAAGTATGTATCCCTTCCTAAACACACATACTTTGTTTAGTCACAATGTATACACCATAATAAAAATCCATTAATTCCACAGAAAATAAATTTGTTTACCTTTACTTAACCTGTCACCTAAACTTTTTTTAAACCAAAGAACCATTTATTTTTTTAAAAAATATTTTTATTGATTTCAGAGAGGAAGGGAGAGGGAGGGAGAGCTATATACAGAAATAATTAGAGAGAATCATTGATTGGCTGCCTCCTGCACACCCCACACTGGGGATCGTGCCCACAACCCAGGAATATGCCCTTACCAGGAATCGAACCATGACCTCCTGGTTCATGTGTTGACACTCAACCACTGAGCCATGCAGGCTGAGACAAAGAACCCTTTCTTGAGCTGATACTTATTAAGATGCAATGGAACTAGTTCTAGCAGAACCCCATTTGGAAAATGAAACTACTTTAGAAAAAGACTATATTAGGATGCTAAAGTCATATGTCCACCTGATACTTAAAATTATTATCCCAAAACATTACCCAACCTGTTTTTTAATAGTTCTGCAACCTTACAAGGCAGCCTGTTCCACCTTTGGATAGCTCTATCACAAAAGCCCTTTCCCAAATAAGCTGAAAAATGAACTCTTATATTCATTACAGAGTCATCATTGCAGGTTAGCTTCTCTCTCTGCCCAATCCTGCCTTTCCTATATACTTACAAATGTATTTCATGGAAACCTCAACAAACCTTCTGTACGCAACTCTCCACCTTAGGGAGTTTTCTTCTCTCTCTTCCCAGGGAGCCCAGGCTAAGTCAGATTTTGTTTTTATTTTACATCTCTTTTGACCTCAGGTATAGCACCTTATATTTACATTTCAGCCTACCACTCCAATTTGTTGAAATCTTTTTGGCTCCTGATACTCTTGTCTGCTGTATTTGCTATTTCTCCCTGCTTTGTGTCATTGGCAAATTTGATAAGAATGCTATCTAAGTCTTCATCCAAGTCACTGATGAAAATATTGAGAGGGACAGAGATGAGATTAGATTATTGTGAAAAGCTGCCAGAATCTCCTTCCAAGTTGATATGTATCCACTAAACAGCAATGAAAGGAGGACAGGCCTCAGAGTCCCAGATTTTCGTTTGCAACACCAGTGCTAAGTAGAGGTCAATTGCTATCCTCATAGCTAGACAGAAAAAGGGCATTTTAGCATTTCTATTTTAACAGACAATTTAGGCACTACTTGCATAATATATATTAATAGATCATATCTCACCACCCAAACCCCATAAAATTATAAATAATCATTAGTTCATGATTATTATTAGTCACCAAATTTGTCTCAGGATGAAAACTGTATTTGGTTATTTTAATGGAGGGCTTATTTGATTTAAATATATATATTTTTTAAAAAGCTTGTGGTAAAGTTAATGTTTAATAGCTAACTCAATTTTGCTATGTAGATCTAAAAATACTCACAATATAGAAGAAAAACACAACTCCTTAGGAATTGTGGGAGTAACCATAACTCTATGCAATGGAGGTAATCATTTCTAAAGATGTTTGGATTATTTCTGTTTTATTTACTTTAAATGCTCTGTGGCTTGAGAGTGATACAGTGAGCATCATATTAGGGATGTGAAGCTGAATATTAGAAAAATACTTACAACATGCAACCACTGCTTTGAATGGGAAATTGATTTCCTGGCTAATTTAAATAGCTTTCATCTCTGTGGGTGAATACTGATGCTGGGCAGAATGGCCAGAGCATCAATCATTGGTTGGAGGCATGAGGTGATTGCTTTTTTTTCTGGCTATTTAATAAGTCATCATGTGAAATACCTCCAGGAAGTATTTCCCCTCATATTATTTTGTTGAAAAAATAATGCCTGCACATTACCTTCCTAATAAGGTAGGGATTTTTAAAAGAAAAAAACCTCTCTAAAAATGTTTTCAACAGCTAATAAATTGGGAGTAAGTAAAATAAAAATAGGCCAAATATATTTACAAAAATATGATGAAAGGAAATGCTAAAAAATGTCGTGTGATTATTTCTAAATTTACATTTTCTACAAGTATTACTTTATAGTAGGAAAATTATTTCAAAATATAGAAGAAACTTCTAAACACAGAACAATAGTATATAAAATGTAAAATTAGAAAGTAAAAAAGGGCACAATATAAACTCAGAAACAAGATAAAGAGCTCTGTGCATCACAAATAGCACAGAAACACAAGGTGTGTGCAGGGCTGAAGACACAAGACTATTAGGCTTGGGACGGGAAGTAGGTAGTGGCTGCCAAGAGTTCAGATTCTGCTTGGCTCAAGAAACTGAAAATGCTCCATGCACGATAAAGGACCTGAGCCAGGCTCTTTACTTCAATTAGCCAGGAATGGTATCAGGTTTCCCAACCGTTAAAAGGGGGAGCAAAAAGAACTGCTATTGACCATCACCTAGAACTGCTCAAATAACTGCTCCTTCCACATTGGATGGAATTTCAAGATTACTTTTCACAAAACTTACTAATCCTTATACATATATCGTGCACAATTTTTTTAAAAAAATAGAGAACAAAATTGAATTAATGATTTGGAAAAAATAAATCCCTATTATAAATAGAGTAAGGCTGAACGATCCCCAAACTATATGATTATTAGAAATGGACAAATAATATTATAAGTCAAATGATGATTCTAGACATTTGTCAAAATAAATCAACTTTCTAAAAATAGACTAGAGCTAATTTATATATTTATTGACCATATTAGAGTCTTTGTTGAGAATTATGCAAAGAAAAGAAGTTAAATATAAATGAACAATAACACAATAGATGCAGTTGTTAATATTAATTATTCAATTAAACCAAGTAAGAGAAACTTTCTCCCATTTGTTTCAATGTTAGACAACATTATATTAAAATTATGAATTAAGGAAGAAAAGTCTGTGTTAGAGTTTTTTCATGGGTAAATATCTAAGCATATGTTGTGGGGGGCTGGTGAACCTGGGTCAGAACTATAGGACTAGGTGTGAATAAAAATGGCTACTTGGCTACATCACCAAGTAATTTTCCACATCAGTAAATCACCAGTGGTATGGTTCCAGATGTCTCCCTTTGCGAGTAATTCCTGCAAGCTAGAAAGTCTGATTACTTTAAGGGAGATGACATAACATGAAACAGGCAGTTACCACCATGAACCTTTTAGATCTGTATGGATAATGACACTCCCTGGCCCAGAGCCCCAAGGATCCCCATTACAGGTATTATATTATCCTATTGTAAGATGGTAAGAATTCTTATGCTTCATAATCAGTTGTGAATATTGCGTCTCAGCGGTATAAAAATGTGAATGCCTTATAACGATATTCATAACTCTTTCTTGAAGAGCCAAAAGAAACTTCCTCATACTGCCAAAAGAAGTGTACCTAAAGGAATTGCTAGTGGATTGTATTTTTTAATGCTCTACCAAATCCTTTTAGTCCTTAACATGGAATAGAAGGTATATTTTCCTGAGGAGGATTAAAAACAGGCTACTCTAAATTGAGAAGTTTGAGTTGGTAGCTTTAAGGTCATTCGTAGCTTTAATATTTATGATCATAACATGCTACAAATGTATCGTAAGCAGTCCCTGACTTAATAAGCTATTGTATTTAATATATATATATATTTTATATATATATATATATTGAATATATATATTAAATGTATTTAATATATATATATATTATATATATATATTCATTTCAGAGAGAAAAGGTGAAGGAGAGAGAGATAGAAACATCAATGATGAGAGAGAATCATTGATTGGCCGCCTCCTGCACGCCCCCCCGCCCCCGACTGGGGATTGAACCTGCAACCTGGGCATGTGCTCTGACTAGAATCTAAATATGACCTCCTGGTTCACAGGTCTATACTCAACTGCTAAGCCTTGATGGTCGGGCAAGAAGTTGTATTTTAAATGAACATCCTATTAGCATCATATTGCATTATTTACATAGCTTTAAGGGCAGCAGCAAATCTTCATCCTTTACATTTTTAGAAATAAATCAAAAACTATTTAGTATCAACATCTGATTGTTTCATTCAATTCACAAGCAATTATTGAGCACAAGTTTTGAGCAAACACAAGGTGTGGCAATACAATAATATATTACTCTTCTGATGATGATAAAATAGTCCCAGGTAGTTCCAGGGAAGGAACTTCAAAAATGTTTGGGAAAGGATAGTATTTGTGTCTAGAGCTTTAGACTCTTTAATGAAGTTCACATGTCTGTCCCTCTGCTAAATAAACAAACTGACTGAGTTTTTTATGGAATTCAAAAATTTGTGATACTATTTGCTTTTCTTCCCTAGAATATATCAAAGTTATTTATTTGTTAAAATTTTATTTATTTATTTTAGGTAGGTAGGTAGGGTGGAGGGATGGAGAGAGGGTGGGAGAGAGAGAGAGAGAGAGAGAGAGAGAGAGAGAGAGAGAGAGAGAGAGAGAGGAGAGAGATGTGAGAGCGATACATCGATTGGTTGCCTCCTGTACATGCCCCGACTGAATGATGACAATAGTCCCCTAATGGTTTTACTGCTTCCCTTCAGTCTATTATGACAGAGGGGCCAGGTAAGTCAAAGCATGCCATTCCTCTGCTCAAAACTTTCCAATGACTCCCACCTCATTCAGAGGAAAAACAAAAGTCCTTATAGGGGCCTAAAGGGCAAAATGTAATTAGAGTCCACTACCTCTCTGAACTCATTCTCTACTATACTCCTGTTCGCTTGCCCCTTTCCAATCACACTGGTCTCCTTAAGGTTCCTCCAACTTGCCAAGCATATTCCGGCGTCAGGGCATTTTCACTTATAAGGACCCTCTGAGACTGTTCTTCCTTCAGTTAACATGACTCACACCCTCAGGTTCTTTAGGCTTTGCTGAAATGTAACCTTTTCAGTGAGACTTTTCTTTACTACCATATTGAAATAATCGCTTTTCTCTCTCACCTCTCTCTCTCTCTCTCTCTCTCTCTCTCTCTCTCTCTCTCTCTCTCTCTCTTTCTCTCTCTCCTGTCTCTCTGTCGCTCTTGCTACATCAACTCCTTCCCCTCTTTATTATGACCTGACATGTCATATATTCACTTTTTTATTTGTTAATGGCTGTCTCCCAAAGAATATAAGCTTCATGAGGGTAGGGATTTTCACCACAGTATACCTACAACCAAGAACTGAACCTACATAGCAGATAACCAAGCATTGAAACATTTACTGGGTGAGTGAATGAATTCTTAGGATGTTTAGGACAGATGACATATACTGAGTTCTTCTATGTGCTAGGCATTGTGCCAAGCACTTCACATTTAATTATATTGATTAGAGAAATAGGAGGATTGCAAAATATTATTATTCTGGAAACCAAGGAAGGACAAGTTTCAACTAGTAGAGTTAATCAACAGAATTAATGTTAAAATAGGTGACTAAATGAAAACGGGGCAATTAGCTATTATAGAAGTCATTGATGATCTTAAGGAGTACTTGTTTTCAGTAAAGTGGTGGGGTTGGGGAAGCCAGATTGGAGTGAATCAAAGCATAACCAGAAGCTGAAGAATAGGGAATAGTAATGTCAATTACTGCTTCAAAAAATTGATGGTAAGGGGAAACAAGCATACAAAAGATGGTATTCTAAAAAATTTATTTTAGGGTGATGGAGTCTTGAACATGATGGTTGGCTGAAAGGAGGAGCAAGAAGAAAAAAAGAAATGGGAGATTCCTGAGAAAGACAGCACAGCGTTTTCTAAAAGAATATGTTGGAGAATGTGAAAGAGATTCAGTGTCCAGCTAAAGTAGCTCTTTGCTGCACACATAATAGAGATCCAGAGTTTTCTCCCCTTTCCTTTTCTTGTTTCTTGAAAGTAAAAGAGAAAGGACATAAAAATAGAGAAGCAAGAAGTGCCTTCACCATTGCCAAAATGGAAAACATAGGTGGTAATTTTTCAGTTTATCAAATATTAATTGTATTATTAAAATTGAAATGAATTATTAGGAAGGACAGGAGACTACTGAGATATTATTTAAACACTAGTTTATTTTTATGTATGTACATGCATATGCATGTACATATGTGTGCATGTTCACACATACACACTATATCTTTCTAAAAACCTAGAGAGGTTGTTCAGATATCTGGGAGCTTTTGTAAGGAACGTTCAGCCATGGTGAAACCTCTGACACTAGGACCAGCCCTCTACTTGATCAGTTTGCTCCTTGATGATTGGTAGTTATAGAAACCCTCATATAGCAACAGACAGACAACTCAGAGTTAATGCTCATTTCTTGTTTAAAGAGTGATCCTGGAATAGAAATAAGAAAATGAAATCTCATAACAGTGTCATCATAAAGTCATCAGCCAGCTGGCAGTCTTTGAAATCTAATCCTCAGAGGCTTCTCACAATAATTTGTAATATCACATCTAATATTATCTTATCCACCAATTCATATCTGTTCACAGAGATTGAAGAGCAAGAGGTGAAGTTGCAGAGGCCTACATATCTGTCTTTATGTGTTAAGGAATAGGATCAAGAAAAGAAAATATTTTCCTACACAACTCACAGCAATGATCTATGTTCTGATCTGTATTGTTAAAACAAAATATTTTCCTACATAGGTCACAGTGATCTATGTTCTGATCTGCATTGTTAAACTATAGAATTTAATTAAAAAACAACTTGGTCTTTTATTCATGAACTAATGGCCCAGTGCATGAAATTTATGCATTGGGGAGGGGATGTTCTTCAGCCTGGCCTGCACCCTCTCCAATCTGGGACCCCTCGAAGGATGTCCTACTGCCGGTTTACAGGGATCGGGCCTAAAGCGGCAGTCAGAAATCCCTCTCGCAATCCAGGACTGCTGGCTCCTAACCACTCACCTGCCTGCCTGCCTGTCTGATTGTCCTTAACCACTCTGCCTGCCAGCCTGCTCGACCCCAACTGCTCCCCGCCAGCCTGATCACCCCCAACTGCCCCCCTTGCTTGCCTGCTCGCCCCCACCTCCCCTCCCCACTGGCCTGCTCGCCCCCAACTGCCCCCCTGCTGGCCTGCTCATTCCGAACTGCCCCCCTCCGCTGTCCTGATCACCTCCAACTGACCCCCACTGATGGCCTTCTTACCCCCAACTGGCCCCCCTGCTGGTCTGCTTACCCCCAACAGCCCTGCCCCCCACCAGCCTGATCACCCACAACTGCCCTCCCCTCTTGGTCTCTAACCACCTCTACCTCGGCCCCACCACCATGGCTTTGTCCAGAAGAATGTCCAGAAGGTCTCCTGGAAGGTCTCCCAGTCTAATTAGCATATTACCCTTTTATTAGTATAGATAGAGGCCTAGTGCACGGGTTGGGGCCAGCTTGTTTGTCCTGAAAGGTGTCCTGGATCAGGGTGGATGTTCCCTTGGGGCATGGGGCAGCCTGGGTGAGGGGCCTGTGGTGGTTTGCAAGCTGGCCACACCCCCATGGGGTGAGGGTCCCTGCTGGGGGGTGTGTCCAGCCTGGGTGAGGGCTGTTTTCAAGCTGGTCACACCCCCTTCAGGGTGGGGGTCCCCACTGGGGTGCCTGGCCAGCCTGGGTGAGGGGCTGATGGCTGTTAGTAGACTGGCCACGGTCCCGGGAAACCCTGGCTCCTAGACCATCCTTGAGTGGAGGCCACAGTGGCTGGAAGCAGGTATCTGGGATTTATTTGTCTTCCATAATTGAAACTTTGTAGCCTTGAACAGAGCCCACAGACGGCCAGGGCAGGTGGGAAGCTTGGCTTCCTCCATTGCCAGGGGCAACCCAAGCCTCCTGTTTGCTCCAGCTCCGTGGCCACCACCATCTTGGTTGGGTTTATTTGAATACTTGATCCTGATTGGCTGGTGGGTGTGGCTTGCGAGTGTAGTGGAGGTATGGTCAATTTGCATGTTTCTCTTTTATTATATAAGATGGTAGATGAATTTCTTTTAGGCCCACATGACTATTTATATTTATCTATATAAAATAGTAAATAAAGGTCTTATCAAAGCTAGTGTGGAACTTGAAGGTTAATAAAGTTGAACACTAAAATGTAAAAACAAAATTAGTTGACTTTTATTTTTGATTGTCTTGAAACTATAGCCTGACAGTATATGATATCAAAGTAAATTTCTTTCCAATTACATTCTTTATATCTTATTTAACATTCAACAATTTAAAACTGAATTGAAGTCTTATTGCTTTTAATAGGCTTTCAAATGTACAAAAGTTTTACCCATATGATTGAAAGTTTTAGTTTAGGCAATTTATTAGTGTTCAGTTGTAAAAACTGAACTGTTAGCCCAGCTGGGGTGGCTCAGTGGTTGAGCAATAACCTATGAACCAGGAGGTCATGGTTCAATTCCAGGTTGCAGACTTGATCCCCAGTGGGGGGCGTGCAGGAGGCAGCTGATCAATGATTCTCATCATTGATGTTTCTAACTCTTTCTCTCTCTCTGTTCCTCTCTGACATCAATAATATATATATATATTAATTGAACTGTGAGAAATAATGTAATCAGAATGATTTCAACAGAGTCCCTTCTACCTAAAAAGCCTTGATTATAGATACTTTCAAATATATGAGATATGTTTTCTTCATAACCTGAATATCAATATAAATAATCTCTTTTACAAATTATGTTTACAGAGTTCATAAAAAAAGTGAAAGTGTTTACATCCTGTAATAGTTATAGTTTTTGAAGCTTTAAATACCAACTCTAGAAAATGGATAAATAGAAGAAATAAGGTAGAAACAAGGAAACAGAATAATGTGAACAGCTTTGTTAGAAAACAGTTTTTATTTATAAAATTTGGCAAAAACTCCTCTTGAATGAATATAGTATTTGTTATGTGCCCTAAATGGCATAGGTGAATGTGGACAAAGGTGATCCAGAGCAGGACTATCCAGAATTTTCTCTGATGATGGAAACCTACTTTGCACTGTCCAACATGTGACTCTTGAGCACTTGCTAATTGGCTGATGAGGTGGAGAAAATAAATTTTAAGTTTTATTATCATGAATTTACATTTAAATAGCCACCTGTGGCTAGTGGCTACCCTACTGTACAGAACAAATCTAGAGGAAGAGGATATTACTTCACTTCTGGGTTTAGCTGGGCAAGATATTGGAATAAAAAGGTCAAAATGCAAAAGATCACATAAAGAGTTTTCTTGTTCTTCATCTATCTAGTATGAGATCTGTAAGAATGTAAAATAAAAGAAGCTATAGTCAAGTTTAATGTGTGCAGTTGACACACACAGCATACAGAGAATGTGAAATTCTAATGTAAAGGTATCATTAACTAATAGGGAATACACTCTCATGACCTCTCAGAACAACCATTAAGCCTCAAGGGCCCATTACTGTTATAATCCTATGTGAATATACTGTACAAATATTCTGTACATGAATATACGAGATGCATGAATATGCTGTATTTACTTAAAGCTTTGAGTGGTTCTTTCCAGGGAACTTCATGCTGTCCAGCTACAGCATGCCAGTTTATCAGTTTATTCTTCTCATGCCCTTTGGCAGACATTCTCTATTGGCTCTATTTGAATTCCTGGGAACCAGAGGTGGCTTTGTGACATAGTTTTGGCCCTTAAGTTCCTGGGAAAGCCATCACTTTCCTGATATAAGCACTGCCTCTTCCCCTTCTTCTTCCTGCTGGAATGCACATGTACTAAGGAAAATGCCAAGAAAAACATGGAGACTTTAGGGATGACATTGCTGAGCAACTGAGCATCAGCATCTGCCTATCTCTGAACGTCTCATTGAGACAAACAGACCTCTATTAGGCAAACTATTGAACTTGTGTTTTCTGTTAGTTGAAACTGGAGGCCATCCTAATGTATATAGTTTTCTTCTGTGTTGAGTTACTGGCACACCAAAACACTGCAGTTAGTTTTTTTTTCTTCTCATTTACCTATTTAATAAAAAAATGTGTGTGTGTGTTTTTTTTTTTTTGGGGGGGGGTGGTATTTACTATATGCCAAGCTAAGTGCTAGGCAAGATGATGGATAATTAGCCATTGTGCATACCCTCACAGAGCCAACATTCTCATAGGAGACTGAGACCAGCAAATACTTAACTCCAGTATAGTGAGATAAGCACTACAACAAGGGGCCCAAAGGGCATTTTAAGTTTTATTATAATGATTTCACATTTAAATAGCCATATTTAAATAGCCAACCCTAAAGCATGGTAGTCAGGAAAGACTTCCTGGAGGAATTGGCATTTACATTGAGATTTGGTTATTAGGTAATTGAGAAGACAAAACATGGCTATGAGGAAATGAAAATAGCTCTATGTTACTTAATTGTATCAGGACAGGGAATGACAAATGGAGGGAGAGCAGAAAATTAGGCTGCAGTTTTAAATGAGTGTGTACTGTCTTCAAATAATAATGGATAAGCCATTAGAGGCTTTAAAAGTGGGAGGATGATGAGCAACAGGAATATAATAATATTTAGAAAGATAATCCTGCATCCTATGTAGAGTAAGCATGTCAAACTCAAAGGCTAACTAACATAGGCCAAGTAAACAAGGTTTAAGTTTATGTGGGTGCAAAATACCCAAAAGCTTCAACTTTCCTAGAAAGGTAGGTTTATTTTGATAGAGACATGCTGAATACAAAGGGCTGAAATAAATGAGCAATCATTAACATAAAATAATAGAACATTTTAATATAAATTAATATTTTTTCTTGAGCATTAACTTACCAGACACTGAATAACTGCACAAATTAATAAGCGTAATGCAAATAAACCTATTTTTCTTGTTCTCCAAAAGCGAAATATTTCCTGTTGCGCACACCAAACCAGTCAGTACAAGACTAATGACATGGCAATCAGCTGCTAAAATATTTGCTGCTAGTATTAGTGAGAGAAATGGTGTGTCTGCACGTAAGGTGCATAAGGGAAATGAATGCAACACGATTCTAGTAATCAGTCATTAGTGAATGGTGTAGTTTGTTATTAATAATTATAACAGGATATTATAAAAATTAAGTTATGAATTTTTTACTAAAATGTTTCTTACATACCTTTATATTGGCTGGGCCACAAAAATATTGTTGTGGGCCACATGCGGGTTGCGAGTTTGACATGCTTGATGTAGAGAATGGATGGGAGGTAGGAAGACTAGAAGGAGGGAAACCAGTTAGGTGAACGATGTCATTCAGGTAAGACATAACAGTCAAGGAATAGGGATGAAGAGAAGGGACTGAATTTGAAAGCTATTTAGGCAGCAAATAGCTTTGTAATCACTTAGCTATTGGGGTTATGAAGAAAGAGTTAAAGAGTTAAGAATGAACTTCTGATTTGGATAACTGAATGGGTTGTGGTGATGTTCACTGGAGAGGGGTTATTGGCAGAGAAGTAAGTGGCATTTGGAGACAAAGATTGTAAGAGGGCAAAGGTGAGTTCAGCTTTGGGTCTATTTGGTTTGAAGTTTCTGAGGGACATTAAACTGGAAGAAACCAGTAGGATATCCAGGCCTAAAACTCAAAAGATCATTCTCAGCTGCAGATGGTATAAATGGGTAGTCATAAGCAGACTGAAACTACACAAGTGGATGAATTTTCAGAGCATATGAGAGAAAGGAATAGGAAATGCCTTTGGAGGCATGAGTCAAAATTAACTTGGCAAATCGTGGATTCTGTATGGACCAGTGAAAAATGTAATTTGTCTTCTAACATTCTGTTTTACTTTACCCATTAGAAAAATAATCATATACTTAAGTGGTGACTTTATAGGGACCAAGTAAAAAAAAATATATAAACTGGAAGCTCTTCCTCTGAGGAATCCAGAAATCTTAAAAAGTGATCAAAAGAACTGAGAGAGGTACTTGGAGATTCAAAGAGCATGAGGATTTGGAGAGAGCCGTCTGCCAGAAAGAGTGGGTCAATGTGATAGACCTTCCCTGAAGCCCTGGTTTTGTGCCATGGACAAGCGTTACTTTTTGTCCCTTCTTAGTTTACATTCTCTAAATTCACCAAATTAATTTTTGATCTTAATTTTTTTTCTAAAGATGCTTTTCTTTGAAAAGCAGGTATTTCCCATTGAGATCTAACTATTGACTTTGGGATACTAATCAATTGCAATTAATAAGTCTTCCTGAGCATACTAGGCCCTTGTTTAATTGAACAAACAGGTACCTGGTCTGTATTGGGAGCAGCAAGTCTAAACCTTGCCACTGAGAGGAGGCCCTCTCTTCACTTCAGGTTGAATCTTCTTTTCCCTGGTCATCCGAACACCATCTGGAATTCAGGACTAGAGCTGCTCTATTTGCCCAGAGTCACCAGTTTTAATCCATTTTCACAGTAGTTTTCACTCTTCAATCTCTAAGTCAATTTCAAGGTTTATTTGGTCTCTTAATTTCCATATATTAATAGGTCATTACTCCTAAGTTTCTGCTCTTAGGTCAAAATCTGTTTTGTTTTTCAGTTTTTATTTTCTCGATGGTGGCCTTTTCTTCTTATGAAAGGCCACCAAACTGACTTCTTCAGTAATTTATGTCATCATCTGGAACTCAGTTACCTTTCACTGTACTGGTCTTCCTCATCATTGTACGGGTACTATTTTTGCCTCCGTTTTTTTGACAGAAGTAAAAATGAGTACCCAATAATCCTTAAGTTATCATAGCATGAACAAGGTAGTGCTTCATTATGCAAAGAGAGTCATCATTCAACAAATATTTACCGGTACCCTATTATATTACCTGGTTCAGGAGCTGTCAAATAAAGAAGATAGCCTATATCCTCAGGGAGTTTAGACTAATGTGAAGAACAAACATTAAAAATTAGTTACATATGCCGAAACCGGTTTGGCTCAGTGGATAGAGCGTCGGCCTGAGGACTGAAAGGTCCCAGGTTCGATTCCGGTCAAGGGCATGTACCTGGGTTGCGGGCACATCCCCAGTGGGAGATGTGCAGGAGGCAGCTGATCGATGTTTCTCTCTCATCGATGTTTCTGGCTCTCTGTCTCTCTCCCTTTCTCTCTGTAAAAAATCAATAAAATATATTTAAAAAAATTACAGTTTTAAAAAAAATTAGTTACATAATTCATGTTTTTATCTATAATTAGGATAAATGTTAATGAAAGAAAAATACAAGTCATTAAGAGAGTGGATAAAGAGACAGGACCTAGTTTGAGGAGATAATGTCTCTAAGAGCTGTTAATTTCCAAATATATATAATGAGAAATAAAGTTATGAGTCATGTTATACTACACAGATTTTCCCATTGTCTGTGTGGAGTGAGATACAATAATGGCACTATGAAGAGTTATAATTCCAAAGTGACTTCCTTATCAGATTAAGGTTGGGGCAGCATGATGGAATAGAATGATATTTCTTTGGGTAGAGTCTCAAAGCAGATTGATAAATGGTTATTTTAGCTATAAATCACTATTTTTGTTTTGTGTAATCTCTTAGGAAAATCATGTAATTTCACCAGGTCCCTCATCTTTAAAATAAGAGGATTTAGGCAAACCTGTAAATTTCATTAGATTTGTCATCTTGGTTTCTCCCAAGCCTGGTTTAGCAAGATTGGGAAAACAAATCTGCATTGTCCACCCAGTGTCACCACGCCATCATTATAGCCAACAATAGTTTTAGAAATAAAGTAATTCATACCTTTTCTGAATGCTTGCCCAAGAGGCATTGATGTTCTCTGTAATTATGTGTACTTTTCTGGTATCATCTTCAGAATAATCCCGGAGAAGTTTCAGTGCCAAGTCATTTGCCACATCTACATTTATCTTCCACTGGCGGAGGTCTTTGGCCAGCTGCTATAGATACATATGGGAAAGAGAATGGATGTCAGCTTTCTCTGAATTTTCTAATTGGAGTTTCTTTTTTGTCTTCCTAAAAATTACTTATTATATGTTTTTCAGGTTATAAAATATGCTTGTTATAAAATGAAAATAACCTGAGATACATCATTTGTATATGGCATTGTGTGTCCACCACCCAAAGTCAAATCTTCCATCACCATATATTTGACTCCTTTCACCCCTTTACTAACCCCACCCCCACTACTGGCTTCCCTCTGGTAACCACTATACTGTTGTTGTAACTATACGTTTTTGCTTGTTTTTCTTGTTTGTTCATTTATTGATTTTAGTTTTCTATTCCACATATGAGTGAAATAATATGGCTCTTGACTTTTTCTGTCTGATTATTTCGCTTAGCATGATATTCTCAAGATCCATCCATGTTGTTGTGAATGGCAATATTTCATCTTTTCTTATGGTTGAGTAGTATTCCATTGTATATATAAAATTGTACACCTGAAACCTATATAATTTTATTAACCAATGTGATCCCAATAAATTTAATTACAAAATGAAAAAAACCTAGTACAAATGTGTATAAAGATTAAATTTTAAAATGCTTTTTAAGTAGTTTCTGAATCCTCAAGTCAGAATATGTCTACATGACTGATTTTTACCTATTATGTGGTTTAGTCTTTCCCATTTTTAGTCTAACTCATTTTCCATGACAAAACTTTTCAAATGCAGCATGTTGAGTAAGAACCAGTATCAGGTATTTCAATTTAGTAGTAATTAATTGGAAATAAACTGATCTTAATTGTTTTTATCAGAGGAGAGAAAAAACTATAAAAATAAGCTCCCATATAATTGTTGAATATGTGATGTATACCAACTTTGAACACAAAAAAAATACTTCATGTATTTCTTTCCCTCTTCATTAACTTGTTGAATTGTTTTTGTAATTAGTGCCATCTACTGGTGTTCAACTAAAGCTGCATATTGAAAACATTGAACATCAAAGGAACAATGCTGTTATTTCAGTTATGAACTTTTTGAAGGATCAGTGTACTAATAATACTTTAAAAATATTCTACTTTAAAATTAGAATAAAATTGCAAATATAAGAATCTTTTAAAACCAAATGACCTATGTTTCCTTTGGCAATTTAGTATTATCAAACTATGTATTTCATCACTTGGAATATCATACATCAAAGAAAAAATAGACCAATAGACCAACAAATAGTTTATCTGGAAGCATATTAACCCAAAATTTATATTAAGCATTGGGGCAAGTGCATGGAGAAGGCTTTTAAGCATTAAGGTAATATTAAATTGCTAAGACAGTTTTATCAAACCCTACATGCTGGGTTAAGCCATTGATAAAAAAACAAAGGTATAGGAACAGGTAATTCAAACAAGAGAAAGAATAAAGAGTTTTTATAAAAAAAGAAAAAGGCCAAACCCCAACAGATTTATGGCTTAGAACCAGCAGAAGACCAGCTGGATCCAACATGGCAACTAAGTTCACCTTGCAGTAACCCTAGCATCATTATATGCTCATTGGAATACATTAGCATACTAAACAACACAACCCAGTGCTGCCATGATCTGAAATGGAAAGCCCAAATAAAGACAAAACATCTGCCTAGGCTCTTCGGAGGAGTCTTCATCCCTTTCCCAGAAAAAAAACCCTGAATATTCTCCCCCCTTATTGAATGCCCTCCACCGCCATTAAATGAGCCCCGATAAAAGAAGTAAACTCCATGAGGGAGGGTTGCTCTGCCTATGGAGTAACCTTCTCTCTGCCCCAATCCACTAAGAAAATCCTTTTTACTATAAACGCTAAAAAAAATTAACTTAACAAAAACCCAACAGAATACTGAATCAAGATGGCACAATTTTACACCAATTAAATTAATAAAAAATAAAATTCAAAGCTAGAAAGACTGGTAAAATAAGCACATTCATGAACTACTGCTGGGAAGAGTATGTATTAGGGCAATTAGGCAATAGATATCAAGTGATATACAAACCCTTACTTCTATTTACCCAGTAATCTCACTTTTGGTATTTTGCCCTAATCAAATATTAAAAGAAGAAAGATAAATACATTGTAGGACTAAAAATCTTTATTAACTAAAACAATGACATAACACATCAACCCAGAGGTCTCCTCTGCAATAAATGTGTAGAGAAATCATCAGTAAAAGACAGAATATAACTTCTATCTGAACTGTATTTCTTACATCTGTAAGAATGAATACTCATGAGCAAGAAGGGCAACAGAGGAAATTGAAAAGTAATGATTCTGAAAAGTAATCATTTGTTTTAATAATTGTTCTTTTATGTTACTACTAGAGGCCCGGTGCATGGTGGGGGGTGGATTAGGCCAAAACTGGAAGTCTGACATCCCCTCCGAGGGATGTAGTAGTGTGTGAAGTGACAGGTGGCCACGGAAGAGCCTGAGCCTGGGCTGGGAGCCTCATCGCTCCCGCTCATCCCCCTCTCCCCCCGCTGTGCCTGCCACTGCTGCTGCTCAATAGCTGTGCTTGGTAGCGCTGCTATGGAGGTGGGAGTGGCTCATGCTGCCTCAGTTGTGCTTACCAGCTGTGAGCCTGGCATCTGGCACCCATCAGTCAGCTGAGTGGCACTCCTGCTGTGGGAGGGCACTGATCACCAGGGGCAGCTCCTGCATTGAGCGTCTGCCACCTGGTTGTCAGTGGGCATCATAGCTACAGGTCAATCAGTTGTTCGGTCGCTTAGGCTTTTAAATATATAGATGATATTTATATAGTAATAAAAATCAAATACTAGTACTTTTAGCATAGTTTCAGTATCTTTGGGTGGGCTCCTGTTCCTTGAAAATATAAAATCTATATAAAATCCTGCATTTCTCAGTTAACTAGAACATCTTATTCTAGCATCAAACAAAATTACATTTATTGTATGTAGTAAATAGACCCAGATAACCAAATGAATACTGATCAGCTAAAGCCAATACCACACTAATTTTTGCTACGAAAGCAAAAAGAGTTTTATTTATTTATTTATTTATTTATTTATTTATTTATTTATTTATTTTTAAAATATATTTTTATTGATATCAGAGAGGAAGGGAGAGGGACAGAAATATAAAAACATCAATAGGAGAGAGAATCATCAATCGACCACCTCCTGCATGCCCCCTACCAAGGATTGAGCCTGCAACCCAGGCATGTCCGCTTGACCAGTATCGAACCTGGGACCCTTAAGTCCAGAGGCTGATGCTCTGGACCAGTTAGGGATTAATAGCATTTTAAGTTCCAGTTATGTTGTCTGCAAAACAGGATGGGGCTACTTATTCTGATTATGCCTTAGGTTTGCCATGAGGTCAAAATCAAATTGCTTGGAAAATTATAAAACAGTATCTAATCTAATAAAAGAGAAACATGGTAATTGGCGTACGACCGCTACCCTTCCCATCGGCTAATCAGGGAGATATGCAAATTAACTGCCAGCCAAGATGGCGGCCAGCAGCCAGGCAGCTTGAAACTAACATGAGGCTTGCTTGCTTCAGTGACGGAGGAAACCAACATTCCCCGCCTGCCGCTGCAGGCCTCTGAGCCTGCAGTTTAAGAAACATTGTAACGAATATAGCCACTTTCAGTGAGCTGGGATCTCAGAGCTGGAGTCAGAGCTGGAGTTATACATTGTTTCAATTACCTACTTTCAGCAGCGGAGGCCTAAAAGCTGGAGTCTCAGAGCTAAAGCTGGCCCAGAATTAAAAAAGAAAAAGAAAAAAAGGAGCGGTTGGGAGCTTCCGTCACCTGCCAGCCTGAAGACAGCCCTCAGCCCCTTACCCAGATTGACCAGGCACCACAGTGGGGACCCCTACCCTGAAGGGTGTGTGACCAACTGCAAACAGCCCTCAGCCCCTCACCCAGGCTGGCCAGGCACCTCAGTGGGGACCCCCACCCTGATCCAGGACACCCTTCAGGGCAAACCAGCCGGCCCCCACCCATGCACCAGGCCTCTACCCTATATAGTAAAAGGGTAATATGCCTCCAAGCACCGGGATCAGCGTGACAGGGGGCAGCGCCCAAACCCCCTGATTGCCCTGCGGCTCTGTGTGTGACAGGGAGTGGCGCCCCAACCCCCCCCCCCCCACGGGCCCTGCTCTGTGAGTGATGGGGTAGAGCCATAACCTCCCCATCGGCCCTGCCCTGAGTGTGAGAGTGGCGGCACCCCAACCCCCTGATCGGCCCTGCTCTGTGGGTGATAGAGGGCGGCGCCCCAACCCCCTGATGGGCCCTGCTCTGTGCATGACAGGGGGCTGCACCCCAACTCCCTGATTGGCCCTGCTCTGTGCGTGACAGGGTACAGAGCCCCAACCCCCCTGATGGCCCTGCTCTGTGAGTGACAGGGGGAAATGCCCCAACCCCCTGATTGGCCCTGCTCTGTGCATGACAGCGGGCGGCGCCCCAACCTCCCCATCGACCCTGCCTTGAGTGTGACAGGGGATGGTGCCCCAACCCCCCAATCGGCCCTACCCTGAGTGTGACTGAGGGTGGAATCACAACCTCCCGATCACCCTGCTCTGTGCATGACAGGGGGCAGCGCCCCAACTCCCCAATCGGCCCTGCTCTGAGCCCGACCAGGGGCTGCACCTAGGGATTGGGCCTGCCCTCTGCCACCCGGGAGCAGGCCTAAGCTAGCAGGTCGTAATCTCCCGAGGGGTCCCAGACTTCGAGAGGGCACAGGCCGGGCTGAGGGACCCCCCCCCCCCCCGAATGCACAAATTTTTGTGCACCGGGCCTCTAGTACTAATATATTTATGGACAAAAAGTCTACATATTGGGGGTCTATCTCTTTGTATACACTAAGAGATTCATAAAAAATATTTAGCTCTGCGAGCTAATAGCTAAGAACATATTTGCTCTTAGACCCATTCTCTGCCCATCTCCTACTCTACTTGGTACTGCAGATGGACTAAACCACTTAAGGGATCAGAGTTTCCCAGGATTTCTTGCTAGCTGGCTTCTATCTGGATTTGGCAGGTGAGAGGCCCTGGTGTGGAATGAAAGAACATGAGGAAAGTGAAACTAGTGTATCTCCCCCTGTTTCTATGTGGGCCATGTGTTCTTTGTGTCTCCATTTCCCACTGGTCAGGCCCTCCCTCTGTAGTTTCAATATCTTCTGTGCAGCCTGAACAAAGTGGGCAAGTTAGCACCAGATGGTTCTGGGTTCTGGGTTTTGGTAACACTTGTTGGCCCTCCAGCCCTTAAGGTGTAACAGCTTCCTGATGTTGCTAAATTCCAGGTTGCCTCTCTGTCTCCTACTGGGTTTCTCTACTCCTTCATTAGCCAAGGAACCAGTACTCTGTATTGAATTCCCTCTGTTTGAAATATCTAGTATGGTTTCTAGATGGATCCTGATGATACAAACTGAAGGAAATCTCACAGCAAATGACCAGACGTACAATTATACAGGAGAAATTTAACATACTAGTTATGTTACAAAAGGGAAAGTTAATTATCCTCTGTGCCTCAGTTTCATAAAGCACAAAGCATAAATTTTGCAAAATATCACACTTTACATCTTGCAAACTTCTCTCCAGTTTCAGAGGAAGAAGTGACTCTTGTGCTATGGGAAGCTGATACTTACATCTGGAAACTCATGTATTCTGGATCCTCTCCTCCATGTACTACTGCTCTCTGTCTTCAACCTCTAGTCTCTTTGCAAAGTCTTTCTCCATAGCCTTTAAACACAATCTCTCCCTCACCATTAAACAAAAACAAAAAATCTGCTCTATAATTTTCTTTCCCTTCATAGTTATATTCCTTAGAAGGCAACTATTCACTCATTACTTCAACTTGATTACATACTTGGTACTCTATAATTCATCAAGATCAGGTTCTGCCATTGCCATCCACGTAAACTGTTCTGACAGAAGCCACCACAGCAAATTGGACTATTAGCCTCAATTCTTTACCCCACCCTGTATCCATGCCCTTTGTGATGTAGCTTTGAATTTCCTGCTACAAAAAGCACTTACCTTCCCTGCCCTTGACAATGAATTTAGCCATATGTCTTGCTTTGCCTAATCCTAATGAGATGTTAATAGAAGAGACACAAGCAAAGGTTTGAAATGTGCTCCTGCAGTGGAGCTAGTCCTTTTATTACTTCTACCATCACCAGGGAACAAAAATGCCCTGAGCTAGCCTGCTTATCCTTGGAGAAGGATGAGTGGAGAAGAACCACCCCAATCAACCTGCACATTGAAGCAATGCCACCCCAGCAGAAAATAATACACATTTGGTTTATTTAAAAAATCACTAAACAATTTACTTCTAAGTTTGAAATTGTTTGTTATGCAGCATTTTTGTTAAAATAGTTAACTGATTCGGTCACCAATGGACAATGTCTGTGGAAAGTTATAGGTTCTTATTTACATGATTTATTTGCAGCAACTGGTGCTATTGACTACAATGCCCTTCTTGAGGCACTAGCCTTTCTTGGCCCCCTCTCTTTGGATATCCTCTATGCTATATTATGTTTAAAGTTTTTCTTTTTCTGCCTGTCCCTTAAATGCTGGTGTTCCCCCAAGGTTCTGTCTCTAGGCCAATCTTCTTCCTCTGCAGTTCAAGTTAATCCTCAAATGGAGGAGGAGGGAGGGAGCATACTCATAGCGAGATTGCATCATAATTTTCCCTTATATACAAATCTTCTGCCCTCATTGCCAGTGCCTTTAGTTAATCCCTCATCATCTCTTGCATGGACTCTGCAATAGCCTTTTTATTGGTTCCCTCCCTCTCCTCTCAAACCAGTTCTTCCAAACACAGACAGCTGCTCAAGAGATCTTTTTGCAATGCGAGTAGAAACACATTACTTCTCTGTAAAACCTTTCAATGTCTATTACCTACAAGACAAAGTTCAAACTTCTCTTCTTGGATTACATGGCCCTCAAATATATGACCCTTAGCCACACAATCACTTTCATCTTTTGTTATCTCCTTTCCTTTTACCCAATCCGATAATTGCCCATATGAGAACAGAAAAACTCTGAAGGGTTAAGTGACTTGTTGGAGATAACATCCTAGTCAGTGAAAGAGGCATTGCAAAAATGCAGGTTTCTTGACTCCAATATTTAGGGTTCAATCTAGTTAAAAAAGATATGCTTTCATTTAAAGAATTTAAGGAAAAGTATTGGGTTTATTATAATTGAACTTTGAAGAACAGAAAATAATCTCCTTGATGAGTACAGCAAGATGAAAATTACTGTGTATAAAAAAGTAAGACATTTCCAAAGACAGCAGAAAATAATACATATTTGGTTTATTAAAAAATCACTAAACAATTTACTTCTAAGTATGAATTAATGTTCTATAAATCTTTATTGGGGAAAAAGAAACAATTTCTTTCTTGCCTGTGTGAATTAAAATGACCTATAAAACCTTATTATGGATTTATAATAGAAACATTAAAATATCTGTAAGGAAACTATTCCAAAAATAAATCCTCTCACCATTAACTTGGAGACTCATCTATTAAACCTCTGACATTACCAAACAACTCTGTTTCAGAAGGTAACACTCTATACAGGGGATACTATTTAAAAAAATGGCACTCATTTTCCAGGCTACTGGAAATGATTAATCTTTTCAATAGCTTGAGGACTACATACTAAAGTTGTTACTTTTTTGTCCTTTCAACAATGACTACAAGCTGAGAGCAGGCTAGTAAATGTGTTATCGGCCAACCCATTAGAGTTCCATTATTTTCTGTCTTACATGGCTTCATGTAATGAATTTTTATAATTAAACTAATGGCATACAATTTATTTTCCCCTCTTTACTTTCAGGCCCCATTTCTCTTCCAGCTTCTTTAGAATAAGTTTTGTACAGAAAAAAGGGAAGAAAGGTCTCCAAGTGCTTCATTACCTTAATTTCATTATGACATTTTGGAAAGCATTCTCTTTATCTGGCCTCTCATGTTAATTTGCTGAGTTTATTAAAAGGCATAAGAAGTGTTGTAATTAACAGATCATCCAGCTACCTCAGGCATCTAAGAGAAATTTGGTAGAGGGGGCATGGACATGGTTGGGTGGAAATGACTCCAGAGAGAATGCCAGAGGACAGATTCCCCAGAAAGTGGCATTTTCTGCACTCATTTTTAGATCCCATAAACCTACTGTGGTAGAGTGCATTATTGTTCACAAATATTCAGTGCCTTTTCATGCCAGAGGATTATACATCTGTGCCCCATTGAATCAGTGAAGGCAATGGAACTTATTTTTAGCTACTTGTCACTTCTAGGGAGAAGGTTTAGAGCTAATGGTGCCCAGCCGGTGTGGCTCAGTGTTTGAGGTCATGGTTGGATTCTGGGTTGCAGGCTCTGTGCCTAGTAGGGGGTGTGCAGGAAGCAGCAGATCAATGATTCTCTCTCATCATTGATGTTCCTATCTCTCCCTCTCCCTTTCTCCCTAAAATCAAAAATATATTTTTAAAAAGAAAACATGGTTTTCTACACTAATAAAAGAGAAACATGGTAATTGGCGTACGACCGCTACCCTTCCCATTGGCTAATCAGGGCGATATGCAAATTAACTGTCAGCCAAGATGGCGGCCGGCAGACAGGCAGCTTGAAACTAACATGAGGCTTGCTTGCTTCAGTGACGGAGGATCCTTGGAGGAAACCAACGTTCCCCGCCTGCCTTGCAGGCCTCTGAGCCTGCAGTTTCAAACATTGTAACAAATATAGACGCTAAACAAAACCCCAGAAACCAGCTTTCAGCTGGCTGGGATCTCAGAGCTGGAGTTCATACAGAGTTTCGATTATAGAACCAAAACAAACCATATACCTGCTTTCAGGAGCGGAGGCCTAAGAGCTGGAGCCTCAGAGCTAAAGCTGGCCCAGAATAAAAAAAAAAAAAGAAAGAAAGAAAGGAGCGGTTGGGCGCTTCAGTCACCCCCAGCCTGAAAACAGCCATCATCCCCTCACCCAGGCTGGCCAGGCAACCCAGTGGGGACCCCCACCCTGATCCAGGACACCCTTCAGGGCAAACCAGCTGCCCCCCCACCCGTGCACCAGGCCTCTATTCTATATAGTAAAAGGGTAATATGCCTCCTAGCACTGGGATCAGTGGAGCTGAGAAGCCTCCCAGCACCGGGATCAGTGTGACAGGGGGCAGCGCCCAAACCCCCTGATTGCCCTGCGGCTCTGTGTGTGACAGGGGGCGGGGCCACAACCTCCCTATCTGCCCTGCTCTGCTCGTGACAGGTGAAGGCGCCCCAGCCCCCTGATCGGCCCTGCTCTGTGGGTGATAGAGGGCGGCGCCCCAACCTGCTGATCCGCCTTGCTCTGTGTGTGACGGGGGGGTGTGCCAACTCCCCTATTGGCTCTACTCTGTGAGTGACAGGGGGGAGCTCCTCAACCCCCTGATGGGCCCTGCTCTGTGCGTGACAGGGGGGAGCTCCCCAACCCCCTGATGGGCCCTGCTCTGTGTGTGATGGGGGCAGCGCCCCACCCCCCTGATTGGCCCTGCTCTGTGCGTGACAGGGGGTGGCGCCACAACCCCATTGACTCTGCCTTGAGTGTGACAGGGGGCAGTGTCCCAACCCCCCAATTGGCCCTACCCTGAGCGTGACTGAGGGTGGCATCGCAACCTCCCAATCCGTCCTGCTCTGTGCATGACAGGGGGCGGCGCTCCAACTCCCCAATCGGCCCTGCTCTGAGCCCAACCAGGGGCTGCACCTAGGAATTGGGCCTGCCCTCTGCCACCCGGGAGCAGGCCTAAGCCAGCAGGTCGTTATCTCCCAAGGGGTCCCAGACTGCGAGAGGGCACAGGCCGGGCTGAGGGACCTCCCTCCCCCCGGAGTGCACAAATTTTTGTGCACCAGGCCTCTAATATATATATATATATATATATATATATATATATATACACACACACACACACACACACACACACACACACACACACGTGAGCTAATGGCATTTATCCACTATGTTCCCTTCTTCTCAGATCATGAAATTATGTATTCAGATGCAGCTCTCATCAGGCATGGTCCTTGTGAATCTACAAGGAACATGTGACATCACTAAAATACAAATTTGTGTTAGGTCTCTAGATTTAGTGATTGCTTGTTACTGTGGCATAATTTAGCCTATCTACTCAGGTCTGACCCTGTCTCATAGAGTAGGCAATTCTACAATCTCCAGATATTTTGGAACCAGAGTCAGGGATAGAATAAGCTAGTATAATGACACATTAAAAATATATTTTTCTGCTAATAAATGTTTAGAAACGATGTTTCTAAAGCAGTTTTTAAATTTGAAGAAACAAGAAAACATCTGTAGTCTTAATGACATGCGCATATACTTTTTCAATGAAACTTCATTAAAATATAATTTACATACTGTAAAATTCACCATTTAAAGTATATAATTTAGTGGTTTTTAGTATTTTCTTATACTGGTTAAGCCATTACTACAATAGAATTTTGGAACATTTTCTTCATCCTCAAGAGAAACCCCATACCCACTATCAGTCACTTTCCATTGTCCATTCTCTCCTTCCCCCAGCTTGTACTTAGTGTGAATATAAATGCATTAATAAAATATGTGGTCCTTTGTGACTGACTGCTTTTATTCAGCATAATGCTTTTGCAGTTAACGCATGTTATAACAGTACTTTATTCATTGTTATTGCTAAATAATATTCCATTATTGGATATACTACATTTTTTAACCCATTCATTACTTGAAGACATTTGAGTTGTTTTATACTTTTTATTATAAATAATGCTGCCACAAACATCCGTATAAAGGTTTTGTGTGGACTTATGTTTTCATTTCTCTTGAGTGTGGAATTTTGATTTTATATAGTAACTAGAGGCCTGGTACATGAAATTCATGCATGGGTGGGGTTCTTAGGCCTTGCCAGTGATCAGGGCCAATCAGGTTTCCTGCCTCCATGCCTCCCCATCTCTTCCTTCCCTCACTGCCTGCATGATGCCACCCACCCCCAGTTCCCCATTCCAGCCTGGGGCCGGACCTGATCAGGACCTGCTGGCCGGGGGGAGGGACTGAGAGGTTGACCGGCAGGAGGAGCCAACCACCACCGAGGGGGGAGGGGCCAACCACCACCATGGCAGGCGGGCAGTGGGCCGATCAGAGCCTGCGGGCCAGGGGGATGGCCAGGTGGAGGGACCCAGGAGGTTGGCTGCCGGCCCCAAGGAGGGAGCTGGCCCTCAGCGCCCTGGGAAATGGGCCACATCTGCCACCACCCACCTCTGGTTCCCCATCCCAGCTGGGGGGCCAGGCCCCCGATCACTTTGGGGTCTGCCGATTGGGGGGAAGAACCCGGAGGTTGGCCAGCAGGCCCATCAGCGATCAGGGCCTTCAGGCTGGGGGCAGCTTCTGCATTGAGTGTCTGCCCCCTGGCGGTGAGTGTGCATCATAGAAACCTGTTGTTCCAGTCATTCCAGTCATTCCATCATAATGGTCGCTTAGGCTTTTATATATATAGATTCCTTGTTTAATATTTCCATATCTGCCAAACTTTATTCCAAAGTGGTTGCACAATTTTACATTCCCATCAGCAATGTATGAGGGCTACAATTATTCCACATCCTTGTCTTTTTAAAAATTTTAACAATCCTAGTGTGAGTATAAAGTGGTATCTCATTGTGGTTTTTATTTGTATTTTCCAAATGACTAATGATGTTGACCATATTTTCATTTGCTCATTGGCCATTTGTACATCTTCTTTGCAGAAATGTCTATTAAAATACTTTCCTGTTTGTAATTGAGTTGTTTATCTTTGTTTCTGTTGAACTATAGGAGTTCTTTATATATTCTGGATATAAGTCCCTTATCAGGTGAATCATTTGCAAATATTTCCCCATTCTGGGCTTGCCTTTACACTTTCATTATGATATTGCCTGCATCGCTAAATTTTTAAATTTTGGTGAAGTTCACTTTATGTACTTTTCCTTTTGTCACCTTTTCTTGTGGAGTCATAGCTAAAAAACATTGCCTTCCTCAATGTACTCCTGTTTTGTCTTATAAGAATTGAAGAGAATGCCAGAATTTAAGAAATTTAAGTGTTAGTTCTTATATTTAGCTTTATAAACCATTTTTTAGTTAAGTTTTGTGTATGGTGTTAGGTGGGGTGAAATTTCATTATTTTGTATGTGGATATTCAATTACCCAAGCATGAGATTTTGAAGACCATTCTTTTCCTACTGAATTGTTTTGATACTCTTTTTAAAATCAATTTAACATAAATGTAAGGATTTAGTTCTGGACTACCAATTGTATTTCATTTTTCTATATGTCTATCTTCATGTCATTACCACACTGTCTTAATGAATGTAGCTTAGCATTAAGTTAAGAAATGTGGAATTCTGAGTCTTCAAAATTTGTTCTTTTTTCAAGGTTGTTTAGGCTATTTTTTTGTCCCTTGCATTTTAGTAGAAAAGCCAGTTAGGATTTTGGTAAGAACTGTGCATAATCTATAGATCAATTTGGGGATTTTGCTATTGTAATAATATTAAATATTTTGATCTGGGACCCATGGGATATTTTCCCATTTATTTAGACTTTTAAAATTTCTTTCAGCAGCGCTTTGTAGTTGTTAGTGTACAAGTCTTGCATTTCTCCTATTCCTAAGTATTTTATTTTTTTATCCCATTGCAAAGAAAATAGTTTCTGAAATTTATTTTTTTTCAGATTTATCATTTCTAGTATATAGAAAAAACAAGAGATTTTTGTATTTTGACTTTACATCCTGCTAATTTGCTGAATTAATTTATTAATTTTAATATTTTTATTTATTTATTAATCCTCACACAAAGAGAGAGAGAGAGAGAGAGAGAGAGAGAGAGAGAGAGAGAGAGAGAGACTCCTGCATGCTCCCTGACTGGGGATCAAACCCAACCCAGGTATGTGACCAGGAATGGAACCAGTAACCTTTTGGTGCATGAGACAACACTTAAGTAACTGAGCTACTCTGACCAGGCCAACTCTAAAACTTTTAAATGTATTCCTTAGGATGGAGATTATATATATATATATATATATATATATATATATATATATATATATCTCCTATATAATAAAACTATAATATGCAAATTGACTGAACTGCATAACAACCAGGTGCTATGATGCACACTGACCATCAGGGGGCAGACGCTCAAAGCAGGAGTCCCCCCTGGGGGTCAGTGCACTCTCACAGGGGGAGAACCACTGAGCAAGAAGCCAGGCTCACAGCTGGCATGCGCAGCAGCGGTAGTGGGAACCTCTCCTGCCTCCATTGCAGGTGGGTGGTAAGGAGCAAGAAGTCCCAGACTGTGAGAGCCCCGGACTGTGAGAGGGATGTCTGAATGCTGGCTTAGGCCCAATCCCCCTAGCAGACAGATATCCCTCGAGGTGTCCCGGACTGTGAGAGGGCACAGGCCGGGCTGAGTGCTCTCCCTCGCTCCACTCCAGTGCACGAATCTGTGCATTGGGCTACTAGTGTGTATATATATATATATATATATATATATATATATATATATATATATATAATAATGTCATCTGCAAATAAATGTTATACTTCTTTCTTGCCAATCTATCCCCAAATATATCTATAGATTATGCAAAATTATTATTAATCTGGAAAGGAAAAAGTAAAGCTTCTTCTATTTTTTTTCTTGCCTAATTGCCCTGGCCTAAACTTCCAGTACAGTGGTAAATAGAAGTTGTGACAGCATACATCTTTACCTTGTTCCTGATCTTAGGGGAAAACATTCAGTCTTTCACCATGATATTAGCTGCATGTTTTTCTTAGATGCACTTTACCAGGTTAAGGAAGTCTCCTGTATTATTTTCCTAAGACTGTCATGAACAAAACACCACAAACTGGGTGGCTTAACACAACAAAATTTATTGTTTCAATATTCTGAAGGTTAGATCCCAAATCAAAATGTCAGCAGGCCATGCTCCATCTGAAACCTATATATAGGGGAGAATGCTTTCTCCTTTTACTAGCTTCTGGTGGTGGCTGTCAATCTTTGGTGCTCCTTGGCTTGACGCTGCATCCCGCTAATCTTTCCTTCTATTGCCACATGATGTTTCCCCTGTGGTCAGTGTCTTTACATAACATTATTCTCTCTGTGTATGCCTCTTTTTTCCTCTTGTAAGGATACCAGACATACTGGATTCAGGGCTCGCTAGACTCTAGTATGACCTCATCTTAACTTTTCACACACGAAAGCCTTATTTCCAAATAAGGACACATTTACAGTAACAAGATTTGGCCTTCAATACATCTTCTAAAGAGACAGTATTCAACCTATGACATATATATTCCTATTTTTATCATAAAAGGGTTTCAGACTTTGTCAAATGCTTTATATACAACTATTGAGATAGCCACATGGTTTTGTCCTTTATTCTACTGATAGGGTACATTACACTGATTAAATTTTGTATGTTAAAGTAACCTTGTATTTCTGAGGTAATTCTTACCTGATTATGGGCTACAATCCTATCTAATAAAAGAGAAACATGGTAATTGGCGTACGACCGCAACCCTTCCCATTGGCTAATCAGCGAGATATGCAAATTAACTGCCAGCCAAGATGGCGGCTGGCAGCCAGGCAGCTTGAAACTAACATGAGGCTTGCTTACTTCAGTGACGGAGGACTCCAACGTTCCCCGCCTGCCACTGCAGGCCTCTGAGCTGTAACTCTAAGCAACTATGTAACAAATATAGAAGCTAAACAAAACCCCAGAAATCTGCTTTAGTCTGCCGCTGGGCTTCAGCCAGCAGGATCGCAACATTGTAAGCAAAGGCCAGAAACCTACTTTCAGCAGCGGAGGCCTAAGAGCTGGAGCCAAGCCTCAAAGCTAAAGCTGGCCCAGAATAAAAAAGAAAAAGAAAAAAAGGAGCGGTTGGGAGCTTCAGTCACCCCCAGCCTGAAAACAGCCCTCAGCCCCTCACCCAGACTGGCCAGGCACCCCAGTGGGGACCCCCACCCTGAAGGGGGTGTGACCAGCTGCAAACAGCCATCATCCCCACAGCCAGGCAGGCCAGGAACCACAGTGGAGACCCCCACCCTGATCCAGGAGACCCTTCAGGGCAAACCAGCTGGCTCCCACCCATGCATCAGGCCTCTACCCTATATAGTAAAAGGGTAATATGCCTCCTGTCACTGGGATCAGCGTGACAGGGGGCAGCTCCCAAACCCCCTGATCGCCCTGCGGCTCTGTGTGTGACAGGGTGCAGGGCCACAACCTCCCTATCCACCCTGCTCTGTTCATGACAGGGGAAGGCACCCCAACCCCCTGATTGGCCCTGCTCTGTGGGTGATAGAGGGTGGCGCCCCAAACCCCCCCCCCATGGGCCCTGCTCTGTGTGTGATGGGGTAGAGCCATAACCTCCCCATCGGCCCTGCCCTGAGTGTGACAGTGGCGGCGCCCCAACCCCCTGATCGGCCCTGCTCTGTGAGTGACGGGGGGAGCTCCCCAACCACCCTGATGGGCCCTGCTCTGTGCTTGACAGAGGGGAGCTCCCCAACCCCCTGATCGACCCTGCTCTGTGCGTGACAGGGTAAGAAGCCCCAACCCCCCTGATGGGCCCTGCTCTGTGCATGACAGGGGATGGCGCCGCAACCTCCCCATCAACCCTGCCTTGAGTGTGATGGGGCGGTGCCCCAACCCCCCAATCGGCCCTACCCTGAGCGTGACTGAGGGTGGCATCGCAACCTCCCAATCTGCCCTGCTCTGTGCATGACAGGGGGCGGCACCCCAACTCCCCAATTGGCCCTGCTCTGAGCCCAACCAGGGGCTGCACCTAGGGATTGGGCCTGCCCTCTGCCACCCGGGAGCAGGCCTAAGCCAGCAGGGCGTTATCTCCCGAGGGGTCCCAGACTGCGAGAGGGCACAGGCCGGGCTGAGGTACCCCTCCTTCCTCCCCAAGTGCACAAATTTTTGTGCACCGGGCCTCTAGTCGTTTTATAAAAATGTACATTTTTATTGATTTCAGAGAGTAAGGAAGAGGGAAAAAGAGATAGAATCATCGATGATGAGAGAGAATCATTGATTGGCTGCCTCTTGCACACCTCACACTGGGGATCAAGCCCACAACCTGGGTATGTACCCTGACCGGAAATCAAACCATTCATAGGTCAACACTCAGCCACTGAGCCATGCCAGCCAGACAATAATCCTTTTAATAGGTTGGTATATTAGGTTTGACAGTATTTTCTTGAGGCTTTTGAGTTTACATTCATAAGGAATATTGGTCTGTAGTTGTTTTTCCTATGATATTGTTTTCTCTTCTATTTTTGGGCAGCGTTTGTGAAATACTGGTATTAGTTCTTTAAATGTTGGTTGAATTCACCAATGAAGCCATCTAGACATGAATCTCACCTTAGGAAAAGTTTTTAAATTACTGATTCAATTTTTTTACTCATAAAGGTGTATTCAGATTTTATATTTCTTCCATTCATAATATCCCCCTATAATTGTTTTGTTTTTGAGGTTAGCAGTTATGTATCCTCTTTCATTTCTAAGATTAGTAATTTGAGCCTTCTTTCTCTATTTTTCCTTAGACAGTCTAGCAGAAAAGTTGTTAATATTGTTGATCTTGTCTGGCTGATGTGGCTCAGTGGATGAGCATCGACCTATGAACCAGGCAGTCACAGTTCGATTCCTAGTCAGGGCACAAGCTGTGGTTGCAGGCTCCATCCCCACTGGGGGGTGTGCAGGAGGCAGCTGATTGATGATCCTCATCATTGATGTTTCTATCCCTCTCCCTTCTTTTCTGAAATCAATGAATATATTTTTAAAATATTGATCTTTTCAAATAGACAACTTTTGGTTTTGTTGATATTTTCTCATTTTTCTTTTCTCGATTTCACTGATTTCATGTAATCTTTATTACTTCCTTCCTTTTGCTTGCTTAGGTTTAACGTTCTTTTTTTCTAGTTTCTAAGATAGAAGGTTGGGTTACCAGTTGAAATTTTTCTTCTTTTTTAATATAGGTATGAATAGCTATAAATGTCACTCTAAACACTGCATTAGATGCATCCTGTAAGTTTCATTATGTTGTGTTATTTCTGTTCATCTGGAAGTATTTTTTGCATTTCCTTTGTGATTTCTTCTTTGACCTATTGGTTATTTTAAAATGTGCTGTATCATTTTCTCATATTTATAAATTTCCCAAATTTACTTTTGTTATTGATTTTTAGTTTCATTCAATTATGGTCATAGAAACTACATTGTATGATTTCAGTCCTTTTAAATGCATTGAGGTCTGTTTTATGGCTTAGCATATGGTCTATCCTGGAGAATATTTTGTATACAATTGAGAAGAATGTGTATTCTGTTATTATTGGGTGGAGTGTTCTATAGGAGGCTGTTCATAGGTCTTATTAGTTCATAGCGTTTTTCCAAGTCTCCTATTTCCTTGTTGATCTTCTGCCTAGTTGTTCTATCCTTATAAAAGGTAGGGTATTAGCCCTAGTTGGTTTGGCTCAGTGGATAGAGTGTCAGCCTGTGGACTGAAGGGTCCTGGGTTCCATTCCAGTCAAGGGCACATGCCAGCGTTGTGGGCTTGATCCCCACTAGGGGACATGCAAGAGGCAGCTGATCAATGATTCTCATCATTGATGTTTCTATCTCTCCCTCCCACTCCCTTCTTCTCTGAAATAAAAAAAAAAGGTAGGCTCTTAAAGTCTCTATTTTGTTGAATTTTTATTTATCCCCTCCATTCTGATTGTTTTTACTTTATGTATATTGTATTTCTTGTCTTTCTTTTCCTCAGAGTGGAATTATGGTCTGTCTTCAAGTTAGCTGATTCTTCTGCTAGCTTAAGTCTAATGTTGAGCACATCCAGTGAAAATTTTATTTCAATTATGTACTTTTAAATTCCAGAATCTCTATTTAGTCCCTGTTTATATCTCTTTATTGGTATTCTCTATTTGGCAAGACATGTGTGCAACCTTCTAGATGCCCCAGGAATATGTCAGAGCTTTTCAGAGTCCCCTGAAGACATCTCATTCCTCGGATCTTCATTTTAAGTTTTTCTCCAGATCCTGATTTTCTTCACTGGTAATACAGCCTCAGCCAGCCGTTATTTAAACAATTGTTGCCAGAGCCGGTTTGGCTCAGCGGATAGAGCGTCGGCCTGCCTACTGAGGGGTCCCAGGTTCGATTCTGGTCAAGGTCATGTGCCTGGGTTGCGGGCACTTCCCCAGTGGGGGATGTGCAGGAAGCAGCTGATCGATGTTTCTCTCTCATCGATGTTTCTGACTCTCTGTCTCTCTCCCTTCCTCTCTGTAAAAAATCAATAAAATATATTAAAAAAAAATATAGGTATTCATTAAAAAAAATAAATAAATAAATAAACAATTGTTGCTGATTGTTTTGCATAAAAACTCTGGGGAAAGGGCTTTTCCTGGGGAGTCAGCTCAAACTCAGGTCAAACAAATGACAAGGCCTTGTTTACAGGATTGTTCTAGAGCAGCAGTTCTCAACCTGTGGGTCGCGAACAATGAAAATACATCCTGCATATCAGATATTTACATTATGATTCATAACAGTAGCAACATTACAGTTATGAAGTAGCAACGAAAATAATTTCATGGTTGGGGGTCACCACAACATGAGGAACTGTATTAAAGGGTCGCGGCATTAGGAAGGTTGAGAACCACTGTTCTAGAGAGTGGCAAGGCAGATGATATAGTGATAATGCTTTGGGTATAAAATGGGTCTTTTTGAGGAACTCTAATCCGGGTCTTCAATCTCTGGTGGCTATAAGGCTGCTATTTTTTTAAAAATATATTTTATTGATTTTTTACAGAGAGTAAAGGAGAGGGATAGTTAGAAGCATCGATGAGAGAGAAAACATCGATCAACTGCCTCCTGCACACCCCATACTGGGGATGTGCCCACAACCAAGGTACATGCCCTTGACCGGAATTGAACCTGGGACCCTTGAGTCTGCAGGCTGACGCTCTATCCACTGAGCCAAACCGGCTAGGGCAAGGCTGCTAATTTTCAAGCATACTGTGTAGCTGGGGAAAAGTAATGGGAATAGGCCAAGTTAAAAAGCCTCACACCCTGCTGTTCTTACTGAAGTACAGCAGTTTTAATATTGTTGCCAACCTTTGGTTAATTTCCAGAGTTCAGCAAAGGTGATTTAGACAATATTTACAATTTGTTGCTTTTATGAAGGAGTGGATTTACAGAGCAGCCACATTATATGTTCAAGCATGGAACAAGTTACACTGTGAAAAGAAAACAAGGCACAATATGGTGCAATCAGAATATAATGCTATTTAAGTCTTGGTGACTCTGCATTAAATATTTATATAGTATAGCAGTACCTGGGGAAACTACTCATTACTTTCTGTGCTCCATCAGTGATGTAGGAAGCACTCTGTATGCTTTGAGAAGTTTAATAGCTTTATACCTACTTTGGGAGGAAAAATACTATTAGATGTTTGATCCTTTCTCCTTAATCATGTGGAAACTTTAGGGGAGAACAAAAGGGAATAAAGAAAATGCATGAAAAAAATGATACGTCCTAATAAGATTTCTGATAATGTTTTCATTATTGTATCAGAAATGCGAACCTTGAACTGCCAATGTGGGTCAATTTGCTAATGTCATTTTATGCAGTCTAAAAGTAAACAAAACATGTGAACGAAGAATTGAGCTTCCATTACTGTACATATCCTTATGGCAGATCTGGATATTATCTAATACCACTCCCCCCACCTCCAATAACTAAAACGATAAAGCTCTACTACCATATTTGAAAAAGAAGTTTCTGTGATTAGTTTCCTTCCTAGTAAATTAATTTGAGATCCTCAAATAACTATTGTATTTATTACATATAACAAGTTCAACTTTTTAAATATAATTACATGATTACAGTGTACCTATGTTTCAAGCTCCCTAAAGAATGTCTTCAAAACAGGTATTTTATGGCCTTGGACATGTTTATTTAAAAATTTGATAAATTATTGGAATTCTTGCCTCAGATAGCTTTAAGTATTAGATAGCCAAATCAGCTAGGCTCAAACAAGATTTCACTTCTCTATTGAATTCATGTTCTCTTAGCTCAGTCAAGCACAAAACAGCTAATGCTGTCCCATTTGAAAAGCTTTTATGCTGAATTTGACACAAAAGCAATCACAAAGCAGACAAAAAGGGATTTCTCTTTCAAAAGCTAAAAGGGGAAAAACTAAATGAAAACTCTGAGCCTGGGTAAATCTCTCTTGACACTGGAAAAGAAAGTTAAAAATCATCAAGAAATAATTTTTCCAAGAAGTCAATGCCAAGTTTGGACCAATCTTAATAGCCTTGGGGAACAGGTTGTGAAGTCAACCAAGATACTGCCAAATGAAATAAGTCCCATGAAGACCATTGCAGACAATTTTAGGTGCCAATAGCATATCATCTTACCTCTTATGAAAGTGAAATGTCACCATATCTCATAGTATTCTGTCATAGCTATTGACAGGGATTTTGATTAGAATAGAAATCCTGTATGATTTTCTCTACTTTCTATCTTTCCAACTCAAAAGAACATCATTGTTTTCTCAGAGCCATGGATAAGATCGAATGAAGCTATGTGGTTAACAAAATCAAGTACTTACTTTATGTTTTTGTTTCCAAAAATTAAGGGCTATATAGGGAAGAAAGAAATTAAACATATATTATGGGCACTTCTTAATTATCTTCTCATTCATTATTGACATAATAGGCCATCTACATGCAGTCTTTTCTTTTGCCAAATCAAAAGTCTCTGGTTTTCATCTCTTTCCACCCTACCCGTACTTTCAAGATGGACTTTTCCCAGATGCCATCTCAGATCAGATTTGTATTTTTGAAGAGGTTGTTATTGTTCCATTTTTTCTCCATTTTTTTCTAATCCAGAGAGGAGGTTTTTGAAATATCCAATGAGTAAGAAAATGTTTAAATATAAAACTTAATAAAGTATTATAAAGAATTAAAAATAACTATTAAAAGCTATGTAGCAACATACATAAATAGTTCATCAATAATGCTGACTTAAAAATCAGAAATCAAAATTTTATCTACATTATGAAGACAATTAAATATGTAGATAAGAAATGAAAAAGATTAGAGATAAATATTAGCAATCATGAACACTAAAATATCAGAATTGTAGGTGATTTTTCCCTTTTATTCAGGTATGGTGACTGGTTTAAAAATTCAAAGAGTGCAACAGTGCTGGTGGTTGTCTTTGAAACCATTCCATTGGTTTCATTGGTGACACTGAGGACAGTCATCAGTGATCAGTTCTGTAGACACAGTCTAATGATTGCCTTACAAGGCTCACTATCTCTCTTGCTAATCTTAGGCACAAAGACTCAGAAAAAAATTTATGGAACAAAAAGGTCTTTGGTCAAATCAATCAATGTCTCCTTATGTCTATTTTCACATTTTCTTCCTAAAAGAAAATTGTAAGTGATAAGCCAGCTAATGTCATTCAGCAGTGAGAACAGAGTAGACCTCCATTTTATAGGCTCTCTGACTTGCATAAAAATTAAAAATAGTAGTTTCATTAAAAATGGAATCTAATTTGCAATAATCCTTTTTAGTTTTTCATAGTAAAACAATATGTAAACTTCTCCCCAGTATACTATTTCATTATTTTATTTTCTACTTGTTGGCTTATCAGTAATATATTATATGTCAATTCATAATTACAATTGTCTCCCTTTCTGATTCTCAGGGTATGTCTTGATTCATTTTAACCACATAGACATACAATGGGTAGAAGAGAAGATATGTGATGTCATTTATAAGAACAAGCACTATATGTTCACATCTTAACTCAGCCACTTCTAAGTGTAGTTACTGAACTTCTCTAGGCTTCACTTTTCTTACTTATAAACTGGAAGCAATAAGAGTGCTTTTCTTGGAATGTTTTTGAGAGAATAAAATAATCCAATATATGTAAAGTGAATCACAGTTTTTGACAAATAGCAAGTAATTACTATATGCTAGTTAGTATTAGCATTAGAATTACTCTTAGTTTTACCATATGCCATAAGCACTAAATGACAGGAAAATTACAATGTTGGTCATTCTTATCTGTATTATGAACTTATATTAAATTTGCAGCAATATATATAATTAAATTCCTCACAAACATAACACAACCAAAAACATCAGTTGCCATTTTTTATGATGTAGTTTTTCTACTGACTATTCAAAAGCAAAATTTTTATCTCAAAAGTTTGACAAAGACTGCAATTATAATACAATCTTGTCTTTGTTTTAGGTGTTTAAAACATCTTACTTGTTTTGACAAAAATTGTTTTTTTCTCCTTTCATTTTTCCTTTTGCATTTTTTGTCTCTTATTTAAAGCTCCTTGCTTTCTATGAGCTGTTAAATCCTAATCATTCTTGCTATCACTTTAGGATTCTCATAGGTTTTAAGATGATTATTTCTCACTTGCCAACTTCCAGAGTCTTCTTCTAATCAAATCTGTCACTATATGCCTCTCATCATTCCTTCCCCTCATCTTTTCAAGGGTCTTTTTCACCCTGTTAATTCCTCCTTACCAGTTAACCACCTTGTCCCATGATTTTCTAGATTCATAGAATCCTAATTTTTTTTTTTTAGAGAAAAAAGGAATGATATAACATACTGAGTACGTTATGGATAAGATCAGAACTATAACCATATACAGGAGACTCTTGAAGATGGTGGTGTAGGTAAACTTGGTACTCACTGCCTCCCACAACCACATCAAAATTATAACTAAAATACAGAATGACCATCATTTAGAAATGCCTGAAATCTGCCAGAAGAAGAAGAAGAAGAAGAAGAAGAAGAAGAAGAAGAAGAAGAAGAAGAAGAAGAAGAAGAAGAAGAAGAAGAAGAAGAAGAAGAAAAAGAAGAAGAAAAAGAAGAAGAAATAAAAAATATGAACAATAAAATAACAATAAATACATAGCTACCAACAGTTTAATCTAAAAATAAGAATTAACAAACAAGGAATCTAATGAACAAAATAAATTGATGAATAAAATGAACCAGATGCATGGAAACATGGAACAGACTGATGAATCTCAGAGAAAAGGGGGTGGGCTAGGAGAGATTTACCAAAGAATTTATATGCATACATGCATTACCTATGGACACAGACAATAGGGTGGTGAAGGCCTGGGGTGGGGTAGGAACCTGGTGGAGGGGGCAATGGGGGAAAAAAGGAGGGCATCTGTAATACTCTCAACAATAAAGATTTAAAAAAGAATAAACATATAGACTCTATATTTCACATAGATCAGGAATTGGGAAAATCACCATTAGAAATTCCTAATTTATCCACGTTGACCCAAGTGAGAATATCTTATTGGTAACAAGTGTCTTGTGAGAGTAAACTTTTATTTGTCTACATGTTGCTTCCAAATGAGGTCATGATAAGCCTCTAAAATCCTATCTGATTTTCTAACATTCTTGTCATATAAATTAAAACCTTGTCCTCATAGTAGTTTAGGGCCTTTAAAAAATAGATATGGCAGAGACTGATTCAAAGCTTACTACCTCATTATTCCCATTAACTATTCCTGAAATTAAATTAGGAACAAGTTTGGTCAACAGGATGTGTGTGGAAAAGGAAGAGCTCCCAAGAAAGGTTCTTCAACCTTTATTGGGCTATGTCACAACCAAGAAATTAACCTTAATTGTATGAAGTTATTGGGATTTCAGGGGTTCTTATTCAAATGAACTTAGTGAAGGTACATATGCTATAGAGCTTATCATAGTCTAAATTCTGCCTAATTTAGAAATGGAAGTCACTTCATTCAAGAAAATGATGACTTTTTTCTCAGATCACATAACTAATTTGAGATTCAGATACTTGTTTAGCAGAAGGCCTTTTTCTGCCAGAAAAAAACCCAAAAAACAAACCTGTGGTACATCTACACAAAGGAACTCCTATCATTTGCAACAGCATGGATGGAGCTGGAGAGCATTATCCTAAGCGAAATAAGTCAGTCAGAGAAGGATAAATATCACATGATCTCACTCATTTGTGGATTATAATGAGCAACATAAACTGATGAACAAAAACAGATCCAGTGACAGAGAAACATAGATCAGATGCTCAAACCTCAGAGGGAAGGTAGGGGAGGGAGGGGGTAAAGGGGAGAAATCAACCAAAGGACTTGTATGCATGCATATAAGCATAAGCAATGGACACAGGCACCAGGGGGGTGAGGGCATCAATGGGAGTGGGGGGGCAATGAGGGGATAAGGACACATATGTAATACCTTAATCAATAAAGAAAAAAATCTAAACAGGACTTTGATCGAATACTCAATCTGACCAAGTTCCCACCAATTTACTTCCCTGTTTAAAGTTTCCCAAAGGCTGCCCTTTGTTTGATATTTAAGGTCTTTCAAAACTGACCCATACATACAAGGTTTGAAAAAATTCAATGCATGTAAAGTGCCATGCATGGTGCTTGATAAAACATAGTCAAACAAATTTTATTTTCCTTTTTCTTTTATTCTGAAGAGTTGTAGATTATTAAGTGGACAAAAATGTGATATAGTTTTGGGGAAAGGGGAGGAAACAAAGGCAGAGAAAGAAGAGAAGCTGGGCTGGAAGTCAGAGAATGGGAAGAGAAAGTGAGAATATACTTTATCTCTGCCTTATCCTTACACACACCCTTCCCTTTTCCATTTGGGGCCCTTAAACAAAGTAGGAAAAGTAGAGCTGTTACTTTTTCTAGGAAGACATTAAGGGATTGACTTATGTTCCTGCATAAGTATGTATATCAACTTTGAAGTAGTTTAAAAAGATGTTACAATGTGAAAACCAGCCCATTATATCCAGATTATTAAACTAAATCAATTTTAAGATAGATATTAGTCTAGTCTGTAATCTCTACTTTGTCTACTATTCATTTTAGCATAAATGTAATTTTATTTTAATAAGTTTACCTTAAAAATCATTAAATGTTAATCCTCTGTATAATTGTCTCCAGTGTACACCGTATTTAATTTTAAGAACATATCTCTGATTCTAACCTTGGTTTCTTTGATTTTCTTTTGGACTGCATCCATTGTGTAGGGACCCTCCTTCCAGGACTCAAGCTTGCCTTTGACCTGCCCCAAGACCTGCTCGGCTTCTTCCTTAGCTTCCAGCCATTGTGTTGAATCCTTTAACATTTCATTCAACTGTTGCCTCCGGTTCTGAAGGTGTTCCTGTACTTCATCCCACTGATTCTGAATTCTTTCAACTGGAATAAAAGGAAAAATAAATATATAGGATTAAATGCTAGTCTTAAGAAGATATTTTCAATTTAACATCCAAATATCTCACATTCTGTATTACTCATTTAAAAAAAGTATTCACTTCGTTATAGCTAGGATGATCGACAACTGAATTCCTTACTGGTTTTCAATGGAAAAATGAGTTTCTGTTAAATTATCTCCCTGAAGGTGACCTAGAACATAAATACTATATGTAAAAATTTAAATCTGTTTATTCTCAATCCCTAGAACCAAATATGAACAAAATTTTAGAAAGGTTCTTTGGCAGAACCCCAAACACCTTGTCCTTACCACTTCAGATTCTAACAGTCTGACTTCCAATACCATCATTGGCAGTTCATTCCTTGAAGGCTTTGTATTACCATAAAGAGTTTGTTTTGCCATCTAAGTGGTAGGCTAGATACACCAAGGAACTGACACTTTCCCTCTTGCCAATCCACCTCCTAGGAACAGTCTGTAAGCAATGACTGATGGTAGTAGGCATTGGGATTTGAATATTTTAGCCCCCTTGATGCTAGGGCACATAACTGTGAGGCATGTGTTTTTCAACGGTTCCAGAATTCTCCCAGTGAGATAAAGCTCCACTGGCCCACAGTGGTAACCTGCTTGATAATGCACCATCCTTTATTGGCTGTCTTGCCATACCTGTCTCACTTCCTCACTCCCCTACTGATATTTTCCTCAACTCCCAAATAAATCACTTGCTCTTAAAACCTTTTTCTAGGGCTTTCTTCTGGGGCTACCCAAGAGCAGATGGGCATTCTGGAAATTTCTTATAACAATATCTAAAAATTCATGCTGATGATATTTTGTAAGTATGACAGGCTTATACTGAACCTATTTTTTGGTATCATTGAGAATCAAAGATAATAAATGATTTGCCTATAGATTATGCTCTGAAATACTCCAATTTAGAATGCTAAAATAAATATGACCACACTATTTTTCTTTCCTTTAAGGATAATTCTATCTTTTCTTTATTCTGGTTTCATAAAATAGAAATAATGTCATAGAAAACAAGTAATAAACCACCAATATTACCACAGCAAAGTTCTATAATTTTTGCCTACATGTCTGCAATAGATTCCATGTAGTCCTCCACCCCAAGCCTCTGTTTTTCAATGTAACATCTACACTTTAGACAGAGTGATAACTAATATAGACCTGATCACCTCCCTCTCTCATTTAAATGCTTAAATATCTTTCCACCACCCTCTGGAATATTTAGTTTGATGTACATGTTTTTCTCTGTGATCTGGCCCAAACAGTCTGAGAAGTTTATTTACAGAAAAAATAAGTTACAACATAATCAGGGTATAGGAAAATCACCAAAGATATACAAGAACTAGGCCTTGCAGTAGTGGTGCTGTTACTATATCTAGGCACAAGAAATCAGGGGAAGGAGAAGTGGCCAGAAGCCAAGAATTATGAAGAGAAACCACCTTCAGAAGAGCAGTAACCTTTTGTCAAGGGACATAGTCAGCCTGAGGCAACTTCACGGGGAGGCAACTAGGAGAATAAATATCCTGACCTCACTCAACCTGCTCTCTTCAATTTCCAAATAGGGCTCCCCAGTGGCTAAACCAACTGGAAGCCAGAGGGCATGAGAGATCTATGATGACACAGCTCAGCCTCCCAGAGTAGACAGCAGGGTAAAGAAGGGCAAAGCCTGGCTATGGGTGGACAAGTAAAATGTATACAGCACAGACTTCACTCATATGTGGAATCTAATGAACAAAATGAGCTAACAAGCAAAACAGAGATGGACTCATAGATAGAGAGCAGGCTGGCAGCTGTTGCGATGCATTAGGGGTTGGGTGGGGGTGGAAGGATCGAGCAAAAGGGAAAAAAATGGGAAAAAAACCTCATGGACACTGATAATAGTGTGGGAATGGAAGGGGTGAGAGGAGTGGGGGGAGGTGGAGGAGGGTATATGGGGGATAAACGGTGATGGAAGGAGACGACTTGGGATGGTGAACACACAATGCAATATACAGATGATGTATTATAGAATTCTACACCTGAAACCTGGATAATTTTGTTAATCAGTGTCACTGCAATAAATTTATTAAAAAGGAAAAGAAACCATCACAGTATTATAACATTGTGCTTCTTATTTCATCATGTTGGCTCAGTTTTTCTTAATTAACTCTATTGTTGCCTCAAAGTTTTGAGAAGTTATGAGTTAGATAAGTACTTGAGATATTTTGTAAATAACTATCAGGACTAGATAAATACTACAAGACTAGTAATTATGACATGAAATCAAGAATCTGGTATCTAGAAAACTAAGGGCACTCATTATTTTTATTGGGTTTATTTCTGTCAAGGTGTTTGTTATGTTGCAAAACCAGCCAACATATTATATTCCAACTTCAGTTAACATACCAACCTCTGTTTAAATGTCAGTCTTTCTTTATAATCTTTGAGAACTATTCTTTTGTGTTTGTTTCATTGTTGTTGTTGCCCCACTGGAAAGTACCACATATGTCATAGTTGAGATGTAGAGTTATTGATTATTCTTCTATTTAATCTTTAGTTTACAAAATTAATAGTGTAATTGCTATTATAAGAAACTGTTTAAAATATAAATAAAAATGTACTTAAGTGTTCTGAAATATTTTTCTATCATAGAACAACATAGAACTGATATTCTAATTACAATCCATTCTTTCAATTTATAACAGGCTAGTTTATTATGTACTATTGACCCGATGCATGGATTCATGCACCTTGAAAGGAAAATAATTAGAAGAAATATTTTAATATTGCTATTTGCCCTTTCTCTGTAATGGAAGTGTCAGAGCCACTGCTGGTCGCCATCTGCAGGGTGATTGGAGGGGTGATCAGACCTCCCCTCCCCAGCCCCCCCACCCCCGCTCGCACCCGCCTTGGCCTGGCACCTCCCACTGACCTTCTCCACCATTCTGCTGCAGTACCGCTCTCATTGGAGCCCATCAGGCCAGCAGCGCCTCCACTGCCACCCACTGCCAGCACCATGTCGCCTACACCCACCATTTTCCGCACCACCCCCTGGTGGTCAGCACACATCATAGCGAGCAGTTGAACTCCCAGTCTCCCAGTCAAAATTCCAGTGACCACCCACCCAAGGGGACAATTTGCATATTAGGCTTTTATTATGTAGGATAGTTGGCACTTCTTTTCTTAGCCTATTGACATATACTATGTGTAATTGAAGATAATAAAATTGACTTTCCTTAAAAAGTCTTTGATTCTAATTTGCCTTTGCCTAAATCAGCCTTAATTAGTGATAACATTTTTAGAATGCCCAGTATTTCTTACATAAACCTGGTAAGCCATTCATATTCATACCAGTGGATACTTTATAATTCTATATTTCATTTCAGTAGTATAGATATAATGTGTAACTTTTAATGAACATCACTTGATATGAATAAGTAGTTTTTCCTATTATGTGGGTAGATATTTCTTAATTGTGGAAAAAAGGAGGGAACTTTTATAGCTTAGACCAGTGGTCAGCAAACTGCGGCTTGAGAGCCACATGCGGCTCTTTGGCCCACAAAATACCACGTGCGGATGCGCACGTACAGTGCGATTGAAACTTCGTGGCCCATGCGCAGAAGTCAGTACTTTTTAGAAGAGCCACACTCAAGGGGCCAAAGAGCCACATGTGGCTTGTGAGCCTCAGTTTGCCGACCACTGGCTTAGACCATTATTTCAGACAAACATACAATTTCAATGTCTGTTCAATCTTTGCAATGAAAGTTTTCATCCCAAAGTGGCCATGTGTGTGTAAGGTAGCAAGATAAACTAGTTCATTGGGATGTGTATCTCGCTAAGGGTTTGCTTTCTCATCTTTGACCTTCAACTGTACATGATAATCAGATAATATTTAACTAGATAAATTTATAGCCTACAGACTTACTCAACAATCCATCTACTCCTCTATGTACTGCTACTCATCAATCCATCCATCTAGTCTGCTGGTCACCATTTTATTTACCATGTACTACATAATAGGCATTATGCTAAGCACTGGGTAAACAAAGGAGTCTAAGATTACCTGCCTTCTGGTTGGTGCCTGTTAGATAGAGGCATTATTCATTATCTATTCAAAGAATCTAGGATGAGCTGTTCCAGGGAAAAGAATGAGTTTTGAGGATCATCCACATTGGACAATTATGCAGTCAGATGGACTGAAGGTGCTGTGGCATAGCTGTACAGGGTGGACAAAAGTAGGTTTACAGTTGTTCACATGGAAAATAATATAGTAATGAGTAATAACACAAGAATAAACTGTGTTTCACATATCACAACTATAAACCTACTTTTGCCCCACCCTGTATATTTTGAGAGAGAAATCTGGGATTACAAATCACTACAGAAGAGTAAAAATGGAAGCCATCTATGTGAATGCATTCTCAATGATATGGTGTATAGATTAAGCAGAACAGAGTGTTAAGAATGGAACACTAGAAAACACAAAGATAGGACATAGCAAAAGTAGCCAATAAGATGAAAAATGACTAGAGAGGCAAGAGAATACTTGGAAAGTGAAATTTTATAGAAACTTGGACAAGAATGAGATTCAAAAAACACTTTTAAATGCCATAGATGTCACAAGAATTGCTAGAATATTAAATAACGGTTATTTGAAAACCTGCTCTGCTTAAAGCACTGTTTTAAGTTTTTGACAAGTAATAACTCATTTAATCATCATGATGATATTATGAGGTAGGTATCATTGTTTATGTTGTTGTTGCTGTTCTCATTAAACAGATGAAGAAATAGAGACAATGTTAAAGAACTGGTTTAAGGTCATACAGATAGTGAGTGGTAGATCCAACACTTGGGCCCAAGCAGTCAGACTCCCCAAAGCCCGTGCCAAAAGTATTCATTGGCTTTGACCACACGGAATTCCTTGAAGACCATACAGGAAATTATTTTAGTGAAGCAGTAGAAATCTTATTGTAGGGAATTGACAAATGAATCAGTCAATGATGGATGAGAGTTGGAAGATAATTACCCCTTGTCGGTGACAACTATGAGGTGTGCTTTTCTCTATTTGCCAGGGTTGAGCAGTAGTTGCTCACAGCAATAACCTACTCAATAATTGGCTTAATTACTGGCTCCTTTCCTTATTTCACTGTCCCACTTCCTACTGGTACTTCCTAGGATCACTTTACAAATAAACCACTTTCACTCAAATCATTGTTTGAAGGTATGCTTCTGGGGGAACCTAGTTGAAGTTAGAGTTTTATTCATTAAAACAATTCTTAGTGTGCAACCCAGTGCTTGACACTTGGCATACTTTCAATAACTGTCAAATGAATTGTATATGTAGACTATTTCAATTATCCATGCTTCCTCTTTATAATGATGTAAAAATGCCACTTCCAAAGTTAACTTTTGCCCAGTACCAGAGTCTTTCTTTCTGAAAAGCAATCAGTTTCTTTATTGCATTTTAAGTTTACATAATTTGAACACTGGCTTGAGTCTTTTACATTTCCCTTTTTGTTTTCTTTTTACTATTCATGATCTCCATAATAAGTAAACAAATATTCTTTGGGCATATTTGTTTCTAATAATGCCTTTAAATGAACCATTTTTTTTTGTGTATAAAACAACTTCACTGTTATGTTTACTAGTAGAATATTCTCCTTTGATTAAAAAAATCTATAAATTGAAAAGTATGGAGGGGGCATCCTGTGAGTTAAAATTAATTTAATGATAACTCTCTCTAACATTCTTAAAATCAATGTAGATCAGAGATAATCTGTGGGAATGTCTTATTACTTTAGCCTGTCTTTTAAATTAAATTTTGGACTGACTCGTATTGAAAAATACATGTGTATACTGGATAAGAAATTTTTTTTGTTAATCTTCATCTGAGGATATTTTTTTCCATTGATTTTTCAGAGTGAATGGGGAGATACAAAGAGAGAAACATCGATGTGAGAGAGACACATCGATTGGTTGCCTCTTGCTCTCCCCCACCAGGGCTAGGGACCAAGCCTGCAACTGAGGTACACGACCTTTACCAGAATTGAATCTGCAACCCTTCAGTCCGTAGGATGATATTCTAACCACTGGGAAAAACCGGCCAGGGCGGGATAAGAATATTTCCATGGGCATTTTCAAATTTTGAAACATACTGCATTCTAGAGTATAATAACAACAATAAAATATCATATTGTTAATAACTTAAGTACAACTAGATGAATACTAGAAATACAGTCAGCAGATGTATCTCCCCTTGTAAAATAATTAACCATATGTGGGAATCCATTTTGCATAGAAGATATTATGGAGATATTATTTCCATTACAAAAGGACTCACCATAAGATTTCCCTATACGCTCAATTTATCAAGTGTATTTAAAATATTATTTGACTTGTACTCCACTCCCAGGTATTGCATAGCTATATTGTACTTCCAGAGAAATCCATACTTATATTCACCAAAAATATGTACTAAATTGGAAGAGTCCCCAACTGGAAATTACCCAAATTCCCATCTGCTGTAAAATAGATAAATACTTTGTGATATATTTATCAATAGAGTACCATATAACAACAATTATGAAATATCAACAACTATGTGCAATCATATATATTAATCTTACAAACAATGTTGAGGGAAAGAAGCCAGCCCCAAGCAAGGACATACTATTTTATTCCATGTACATAATGTACAAAAGCTGGGTAAAGTAAGAATATTGTGAAAATTGCAATAGTGGTTACTCTTGTGGGACTGGTAGTCACTAAAGGAGACATAATGAGGGCTTCTGAGGTTCTGGTCATTTCTTGATTTGAGTGATGATTACACAGATGTATTCAGTTTGTGCAAATTCACCAAGCTAGACATTTAGGATGTGTGCATTTTTCGTGATGTATATTGTACTTCAATAAGAATTTAAGTGAAATATTATTTGACTTGCAAAATGTATTCTCATACAATTTTGGAAAATTCACCTTTTTTAATAGGGTTGCAACCTGTAAATATGCATCACTTGGGCAGATATAAATGATAATGAGAGATGCATGGCTTTGCTAAGGACACGATACAATTTAGACCTTAGAATTGTGTGATAAAGATCATTGTAGAAATACTCATTGGACAGTGAACCAGACTAGACTCACAGAAACAAATGAGCACATAGAGAGTAGTGAAGCAGCTTTTCAGTTATTTAATAAAAGAAACAGCAGTGGAATTGAGTGGTAAAGCTGTCCTAAGAGTAGACTTTGTAGAAACATATACAATATTTTTAGAAGTTCTAGATATATTCCATTTTGTCAAGGAATGAAAGTAAACATAGCATCTGAAGATCATCAAAAAGAAGCTGTTATCTAGGAACTGGACCACTATGGCAGTTGGACATGCAACAGACATGGTAATTGTCCATAATTGGACAACAATTCAAACTACAGAATTTTACCACAGTCACAACACTTCACCCAGGACATTACTGATAGACCAAAGATATAGTATGGCAATGTATTTGGTCACTAGAGCCCATATTGTTAGATTTGCATTTATACCAGATTCATCTGACATGCAAAAGTGAAATAATAATAAAATATATGCATATAAACTCAGACAATCTGTGCATGTTGGCAGTTGAAAAGCTATCCAAATGTGTGCATTTTTTTCTCTCAGAGGTCTATCATGGAAAGCTTCTCAACTGATTTGTGCCATAAGTAAACACTGGATAATGAAAGGAAATAAATAACCATTGCTAAGACTCAGGATGACAGACTGGAACTCAGCATGTGTCCTGATTTACGGATCTCCAAAAGTGCCAAATTGGAAACACAGCAATCATGTCAAGAACTACAATATTGTAGAGAAAGAAACAGTTCAGTTGATTGAGTACTTACCAATCTATCACTTCAAGTTTTTAAGCTAGCTATGTTGGATTATCAATACACATTCTTGACTGATATAAATTCCTACAACATCTCTCCTAGGGAAAAATGTTATGTACAAAAATGAAATGATTGCCTTTTGAATATACATTCCAACAGAACAAAGAACAGCTCTGTTGCAATTTCTGCACTGCACTTACAGGCTGAAAATTAGAAGTTACTGTGAGCAAGTTTTAGAGAAAAAGCTTGACAATTTAATCTGCAAATGTTGATTTGCCACAACTTTAATTTCCTCAGCTGAGGTCATATGAATGGGTGAAGTGTAGCATATATTTAACTATGGTCAACTGTAAGGAAAATGATACCAAATGAAATTAAGACAAGGAGCTCTGAACTGTTTGTTAGGGCCAGAAAAAAAGTAAGAATCACAATGCACTGTTGTTTGAGGCTAAAATAGTCAACAAAATGTTAGGCATGAAAAACTGAAATAATCATAGTTGCACAAACCAAAGAATTGCCATGAAGATAAAGTTAAAAAATTAATAAAAGCATCAAGGACCACACTAAACAAGGTGTTATTGCTTCACCATATAGAGAAGCTTCAACAATGAATTATAGTCATCAGCAAGCATTCCTGATCTGCTAGGAACACACTGAGGATCTCAGTGATTCCCCCAAGTACACAAGCGTTCCACAGGTAGACTACATCTGGCTGGAAGAGTTAAAGTGCAGATAAACCCTTTGAGGTCATATGAATGGGTGAAGAGTAGCAGATATTTAACTATGGTCAACTGTATGGAAAACGATCCCAATTGAAGTTAAGACAATGAGGTCTGAACTATTTGTTAGGACCAGAAAAAAATGTGAGAATCACAACGCATTGGTCCTTGAGGCTAAAATAGTCAACAGAACGTTAGGTATGATCAAGAAGGGAACTGAAGACAAAGAAACCACCATTATCCTACTTTTGTACAAAGTTAGGATACAACTATACCTTAAGCAATATGAGCCTATTTCAAAATTTGCCATTTACAGACTTACAAGGAGCCAAGGAAAGTGATAGTAATATACTAAAATTATAGGGAATATTAAGATTTATTCCTTCTACTTCCACAAGGCATTTAAACATGGTTCTATAGAAGGTTATCTATAATTAAGATCTGCAAAGAGGAGTCTTAAGTTAAACCCATTAAGAAGAGGAAGAAGCAAATATGCTAACCATGAAGTCAAAGGTAGCCAGTGGGAATGGACATTTACTCTATTGAGGAAAAGGAGAGGAATCTGGTTGTTGTGCAAACACAGAATAAAATGTCTAAAACATTTTGGACCAAAAAAGCTGAAAAGAGGGGAGTTACAGGCACATGATGAAATCCTAGCCACTATGACTACTTTTGATATCTGCTTCTTCTCTAAATCCTGAAAAGCCAAGAATTTAGTTTACATCCATGGAAAGCAGACCCAGAATAAATGATTAAGTTAAAATATTTTATAATAGTAATATAGCAGTTAAAGTTAGTTTGAAGATGACAAAGATCAGTAATTTAATGCTATTTTCACAATCAGTTCACTCTCTGTAAAATGGGGATAATAATAGCAGGAAGATTAAAGAAATAATGGACACAGGGCCCTAAGCAGAGTATCTGGTTGCTAGCTATCTCTCAATTATAGGGGTAAAAGTGGGCAGTCATGTACTTTTATAACACCACTGGACTTCTCAAATCCTGAGCTATAAACCAAAGGGGGTGGTAGATTGGATAATTCCTAGGGTTCTTTCCAGCTCTAAAAAATCTGTGAAATGCATGTTACTTGATGTTTCTATCAGAGATAGAGGTTCAAGGTTATTGTGGAGAACTGTTACCCTAGTGCCTGGATGAATAAATAGCAGATCAACAGCCATATATGGTTCTCCTGTATGCACCATTGGCAATCTTATATTAAGTTATGCTAAAATTCAATTAAAATAAACTCAAGCCAAACTAAAAAATTCCTTTTTATATTTTTTTTTGTATTAAAGCATAGTTGACATGACATTGCTTTATTTTCAGGTGTAAAATATAATGATTTGGTGTTTGTATACTATATTATAAAATGATCACAAGAAGTCTAGTTAATACCCCAAAGTTCTTCCTTTCTGTTGTGATAATATTTTTCTGTATATTGATGGAGGTGTGCATCACACAGGTGTATCCATTCATTAATATTCATTAAATGGTACTAAAGAGGAACAGAATATGCTATCCCAAAATATGATATTTTGGAATATTGATTATTTAGAATTAAAGTTACTGAAAAAAAGCCAGTGCAAGGACACTCTGACCTTCTTTGTCCCCCTGAAAGCAGAAAATGAATCTCCCATGTGAAAGGTACCCTCCCTGTACCAGGAGAGTGGAACAAAGGCATACTTATCACCAGAGATAGGGAATTCTGGGACCAAAAGGCTATGTAACAAACCTTGTTACTTCCTCACTAATTTACTACCCCAAGTCCTAACTTCTCTGTCTTGTCAATTCTTCACAAATGCATTGTTTCTTTGTCTAAAAGGTGTAAAAGCTGCCTGCTCTGGCCACTAGGAACTCCTGCATATATGAAATTAAATTTGTTTTTCTCTTGTTAATCTATTTTATATCAATTGTATTTTTAAACTAGCCAAAGAACCTACCAAGGAAGAAGGGAAAAATTTCCTCTACCACTGTTTACATAAAATTTGTGCACTTGACACTGTGTAAATTTTCCTGAAAGCAAACAAACAAAAATGACTATAAATGAATGTTGAGTTCTAGTTAATGATATGCATGCTGAAGTGTTTAGGTGTAAAGAGTACTGATGTTTCCAAACTTTGAAATGCATCAGAAAATAATAATAGAATGATAGGTAGATAAATGGATGAAGTGATAGCAGAATTTAGATGGGCATTCATTGTATAATTCAGCTTTTCTGTGTATTTGAATTTCTCATAATAAAATGTTATATAAAATGCTCTCTCACAGCAAACATAAAGCAGGGTGTTATTTAAGCAGTTTTCTAAGACATTAAGATCACTTTCCAATTAAGAAAACAATACCATCTGTGGAATAAGGAAGTTTAAAACATAGTAAACAGCATTTATAGGAGTGGAAATAATACAGTGTTTTGCTCAAAGTCACACCCAATGTGTATGTAGAGGAGTTGAAAATGGAATTCAGACAGATCTCTTAATTTTCTAATCAACATACTGTCAAAAACCATATCACCTCCTTTAATGTATGCTGACTATTCTAATAGACAAAATGAGCTAGTTCTCTGAAGAAAGCTCACTCTCCTGTTTTGGTTATAAAACATAGGAAATGTGCATTGGTTTCCATAGTGAAAGATGAATTAAATTAAAAGGAGGACTGCATTTTTGCCACTGGTTGAAGAGTCAGAGATTTGGAGAAAATACTAACATCCAGTCATAATGAAATGTGTAAGCTATTTTTATTAATTACATAACCAGGTGGATTTTGAAGTACGTATATATTTAAATATATTTTTATTGATTTCAGGGAGGAAGGGAGAGGGAGAGAGAGAGAGAGAGATAGGAATATCAATGATGAGAATCACTGATAGGCTGCCTCTTGCATGCCCCCTATTGGGGATTGAGTCCACAACTCTGGCATGTGCCCTGATTGGAATCAAACAGTGATCTCCTGGTTCATAGGTTGATGCTCAACCACTAACCAGTCCAGCTGGGCAATTTTGAAGTATATTATTTGATCATTAAAAAATAAACTAAAATTAATTAATTTTAAAAATGGCTTCCTTTGGCAGGGGCGAGCTATTGGTTGAGATGAAAGATTGAAGTTGGGGGAAACGCTTGATCTATAGTTGTACAAAAATATTTCAGTTTATATTCCTAGGTCACTCACAAGATACAGAAAATAAACTATCTAGATATAGTATAGATAACAACATATTGCTGGACAATCATGTGTCTGGCATGCCTCAGTCATCAACTAATTAAATGCCAAATGTAGAAAATAAAGTACAACTCGAAAGGGTTCAGAAAGAGTTAATTAAACTGGAACTAAAGGTGGTGTCAGGTGGGTACTAGACTTATAAAGATGATTATTTTGTAAGTTTTATGTCTAAATCACTGTCTTGTACATCTGAAACTACTATGATATTGTATATCAACTGTAATTGGAATGATTTTTTTTTAAATAGGAAAGAAAGTAAATTGGAGCTAAAGGGTACCATTATAATTCTAGCACCACGGATTTACTACTGTGTCATCAGCATGTGATTCAGACAATAAAACTCAATCTCCACTGTAAATTTGCACATCAAAACTGATGCATTTGTTGGAATATAAATATGTGTAAAAATATGTAGAAAAAGGCATTATTTTTCTCCCTGAACACAAATTAAATTTTAGCCCTGTGCCTTATCATTCAAAATTTTGACAAATGCCAAAAATTCAAGTTGTACTTGAAAATCAAAATGGGCTTACTCCTATCTTCACAAATACACTCCACAGTCTAGTCATCTACATTAAATGATAAAATAAATACATATAAAACAATTCTTTGAACAGAAACTATGGGTTAAAAGGCAAAATGGCAGGTATTATCTATTGATAGACTGTTCTGTATTTCCAGCCTCCCTTACCTTCTCTTCAGGTTTAGGTGTCTCTCTTACCCATGCCTAATTCCCTCTCTACACTCAGTATTCCAATCGCTTCCACTTCCTAAGAGAACTGATTCTCTTTTTCACCCATCCTGTATCTTCAATCTCAGTATAGAATCTCATCTAAAAAGAAAACAAGCCCTGACTGGTTTGGCTCAGTGGATAGAGCGTCAGCCTCCGGACTCAAGGGTCCCGGGTTCGATTCCGGTCAAGGGCATGTACCTTGGTTGCGGGCACATCCCCAGTGGGGAGTGTGCAGGAGGCAGCTGATCGATGTTTCTCATCAATGTTGCTAACTCTCTATCCCTCTCCCTTCCTCTCTGTAAAAAATCAATAAAATATATTTAATAAATAAATAAATAAATAAAAAGAAAACAAGAAACAAAAATTCTTTTCTTCTGGGTCTACACCATATCTGGCCAATCCAATGCCTTTCTCCTTCATGGAAGTGTTTTATACCAGCGCTACTTAAACAATGTTTTATGACTCAGCAACATCAGCATCAGCATCATTTGGGAACTTGTTAGAACTTCAGTATCTCAGGCCCCACCCTCGACCTACTGAATAGAATCTGCATTTTTAAACAAGAGGCTGCGGGTGATTTGTATCCACACTAAAGTTTCAGAAGCACTGGTCTACATTCACTATACCACACATATCCTTCTCAATTACTGCATTTTGACTTTTACCACTGAAATTACTTTTGATAATGATGACTTTTAAGTTACTAAAGCATTGGAGATTCTAAAGTCTATTTTTCCAGACCCCCCTTCCATATTTTCCATCACTGATGAACCTTCCTTGAAGCCTTCTCCTTTTGATTAACATGGGAACATCTATTTTAGATTCTATTTTGTCTCTTTGGCTACTCCTCAGCCTCCTCCGCTAATCTTTTAAATGTTACTATTACCTTGGGGTCTCCTTTTGACCTTTTCTTTTCACTTTATATATTTTCTCTGGTAAGTTTCTTTATATTGCTTCCTTTACTACCTTTACAATGATCGTAGTCATATCTGCATTTTAAGCTAAAAACTCTCTCCTTAGCTCCATATCCATATTGCCAAACCTCCACTAAATATCTTTTAAATACTCAACATACCCAAAATTGATCACATCATCTTCACCCTTCTCCCTTAATCACTGACACACATCTGTTCCTCTACCTAGTGATTCTAGGAGAAACCTCCAAATCATACTTAGTTCCTCTATCATCCTTATCCTTTAACCAAGATGCCAGGTCATTTATTCAACCTCATTAATTGCTCTTCCAACCTCTTTATCATCCAGTTGTCTCTTCCCTAGACTGTTTTAATTACAAGCTTTCTGATGCTCTGTCTTATTTAGTGAATTATAACCTCGCCTGCACATTTGAGTCAACTAGAGAGTTTTTAAAAAAATACCCAATATATGGGCCCTATTCTCAAAGATTTTGATTTAGTTGGTTTGGGGTGGCATTTTTGTGTGAAAGCTGCCCCTAGTGATTCTAATATGCAGCCAGGACTGAGAACCACTGTTCTAATACTAGCTTTTGCACTCCCCACCCATCTTCAGGACTCTGGTTAGAGAAGGCTTTTAAAGATGAAAATCTGAGTTTGTCATCACTTATTAAATTTCTTTAATGTCAACCTCCCATTGCTTTCTGAATAAAATAAAAACTCATGACCTTACAAGATCTTTTGTATTATATCCATTGTCTACTTTTCCCCTTTCTTTATTTCCATTGCCTGTTGTGAACTCTACACTCCAGCTCTTTAAAATCACACAAGAGTCCTCTCTATGCATGATGTTTACCACATGTCTCACATGTATCTCTAATTTTCCTAGGCCCAGAATATTCTCTAGTCTTTTTCACTCTGCAGCACTCTGCTCAAAAGTCACTATGTAATACCTTAATCAATAAAGAAAAAAAAGTCACTGCCATAGTCATTTTTTTTCCTGAACATTTTCTTCCACTCTACCCATGCATTATTTCAGAGGCTTGGGTAGGGTACCCTGCCTTATGGTTTCTAGAGCACTCTGTTCTTGCCTTACCTCTGAACACACTGATTATACTATTTGGCAACTGTCTATTTACTGTCTATATATAGAACTCTGAATGGCAATTACTTGAGGAAAGAGAATGTGTTTTTATACTCAGGACCAACACAAGTTTGGCATATAGGAGGGTGTAAAGAAATGTGTGGAAAAGGAAAACACAATTTTTAAGTCACAATTTGTGCGCTATCGCAAAAACAAAAATAATCACAAACATACAATATATAAACAAAACTAATATATACAGCTAGCCAATGTTATAAAAATAAAGTACATGTTCAAATTTTTTAAACTGAAAATAGGGCTTCAGTCTTAAGAGGAAGAGAGCAAATGAATTAATGGAGTACAGCTTAAATGTGTCCTTTTAAAAATATTTAAAAATATATTTTTATTGATTTCAGAGAAGAAGGAGAGAGAGAGAGAAAAACTCAATGATGAGAGAGAATCATTGATCAACTGCCTCCTGCATGCCCCCACCGCGGATTGAACCTGAAGCCTGGGCATGTTCCCTGACCGGGAATCTAACCATGACCTCCTGGTTCATAGGTCAATGCTCAACCACTGAGCCACACCTGTTGGGCCAATTGATTCTTTTAAATGCTTCTCCAGAAGAGCAAAATGTGAGATTAAAAATAAATACAGATCAATCAATTATAGTTCATTTGACACATGTACTGTTATTAAGACAAACACAGGCTCAGTGATATAAAATATATTTTAGATTAAAATATTGGATGAAAAGTCAGAAAGGAAAATGTCTGAAAGACTTGAACTGCTGTTCCCTAGCCCCATTTTGAGTTAATAATTGCTTATTTAAACCTCAGCAACTCATAAATGTTACAGTAAGTGGTGTGACATATGGGGAAGATAAAAGTAACTCGTTCCCTATTCTAATGACCCCAATTCAAGTGAAAACTAATGTCATAGGAAATATGTAAATGAACACTGAACATTAGTGTAGCAACTCCTAAAATAGTACAGTAGGTCCTAAAATGAAATGCTTGAGTTTCAAGAAACAACAAAAAATTCTGTATACTGGTATATGGCCCACTACTTCCATTTACCTCTGGGTATATTATAACTATACATCAGAGAAGAAAGAGCCAGGAGAGAGACAATACCTTGGTGAAACATATAGCTAAGAAATACTGGAACAGAATATGTAACTGCCTTCATTTTAAGAGGAAATTCTTTTTCTTAAATAGAATTTCCAGAATAAAAGAAGAAATAGAAAATTTTTAAATGAGGTAATCTATGTGAAAAGTGGTTTATAAATAGAAAAGCTATTAGCCAACGTAAGTTATTTTTATTTTCTTTAAAATGAGATATAAAATGGATGTATTTTAAACAAAACTGAAGCAAAGACATGTATACACTTCCTGAACTTATTTTTAAGCAAGGTCATACTTTTGTTCTGATAAGATGCTATAGAGCCATTTGATTTTCTAATAATGATTTTTATATATTTACTTGTCTATTTGTTCCTTTGTCTATCAATATTCACTCACTAAAAACTTTTTCTTGGTAATCTACTAAGTGTTGAAATTGAGTTAGAATATGTACAAAATCAAAGCTGCATAAGGAATAATAAACATTTTATAAGCAGACCACATAATTCAATATTTATATGCATTTAAAGTCTATGTCTTTAAGATAGAATCCACTTATTTGAAAGCATTACTCATTAGGAAGAAAAGCTAAAAGAGGGGCTTTTCATATCTCCCAGTGGCAGTGTGAGTTATGGTAAAGGATTTTGTTCTTTGTCTTCAGTGCAACGGTAATCAACTAAAAGGTTTCATGCAGGGGAGTGACTCAAGCTGACCTGGGATTCAAAAGATGAATCATGCTGCTAACTAGAGAATAGATGGGAGAAGGAAGCAAGAAAAGATACAGAAACACCGAATACGATGCTAAGATAAGAGTTCAAGTAAAACCTGATGGTGGCTGGTAGACTGAAAGATACGAACAGATCAGTAAAATATTTAGAAGATGAAATGTACAGGACTTTGCCTAAATTCTTCCCTCTGCATAGAATCCATTGCCTGGTCATGATAGGTGTTTCACGAATGCCTATGATGGAAAATGAATGGGAGTATAAAAACCTTGTAATTCTTTAAAGGGGTCTTAGAAACTCTGGCTCCGTCATAGAATGACTTTTCTCTCTCATGGGAAAAGATGGGACTAAGACTGTGACCACCATTTTTCAGTAAGATATACCTAAGTCACCATGCCCCTTCTAGAATACAGGCTACATGTAATATCTGCAAACTCTTGCCTTAAAGCCTTTTTATTCAGAAATCTTACTTGCTTGACTTTTTATTCTTTTTGGCTTGATTTTAAAGTAAATTTTAGATAAATAGGAGAGGAACGTTGACCCCTTTTGCATCACACAATGGTGAAAAAGGTTGCTGTTGGACATTGATGCGAAGCCACAATTTCATGTTGAACATAAGGTTATAATGATCCCCCAAAGGAAAAGTAATATAAACCATTTGCCACATTGAATGAATAAAGCAGGTAAGAGGTTTGAGGTGCCAATAGGAAAGCTATCATTCATATAGTGATAAATAACTGAAGCCATGAGTATAGGGACAAAGACAAAATCTTGGGACTATTCTGGATAGAAGTAAACTAACTACAAGAAACTGAACTGTGAGATTTGGGGAAGGTTACATGATCCCGCTGTTCAAATCAAAGGCTTTGGAGATGAAACTTGAGAAGTGGCCTATAGACTAAGCAAAGTGAACTTCTTGGGCGCTCACTGATAGCTTGAGTGAAGTGGTTAGAGTTTGGACCACAAGAGATCTATATATTCTATATATATATAAAAAAAGCCAGCGACCATAACGCCATAACAACTGGTCACTATGACACCCACTGTGGCCAGCAAACAGACCCCATAAGGTACATAAGTCTCCTTTTCCCCCCATTGACCCAAGAGCTCTCTATGTGGTTCGCTGAGGCTGATCCCTGGCCAGCATTGCAGCTTTACTTATTCCTCTGCTCAAACCTGCTCTTTTCCCATTCTTCCCAGTTACTGTTCTCAAAAGTATTCTTTAATAAGTACTGCCCACTACAGGACTCTCTCACCCTGATCAAGAGCGGGGCAGCCAGACAAATGCCTCCTCCTCCCCCACCCCTCCGGGGCTTGCCCCACCAGGATAGGCCCCAATAGGGGGTGGGGCTGGCCACCCAATCTCCTGAAGCCCCTCCCCGCAGCCGACCCTGCCCCCTATGGGCCCCCACCACCCTGACTGGCCTGCAGCCCCTCTCCCTGGCCAGCCCCGACCCTGATTTCTCCCCACCCCAATAGGGGGCGGGGCCAGCCGGCCAACCTCCTGCAGCCCCTCACCCCGATCAGGCCAACCACCCATGGCCCCCTATAGCAGTGATGGCGAACCTATGAAACGCATGTCAGAGGTGACACGCGAACTCATTTTTTTGGTTGATTTTTCTTTGTTAAATGGCATTTAAATATATAAAATAAATATCAAAAATATAAGTCTTTGTTTTACTGTGGTTGGAAATATCAAAAAAATTCTATATGTGACACGGCACCAAACTTAGGGTTTTTCAAAATGCTGACACGCCGAGCTCAAATGGTTCGCCATCACTGCCCTATAGGCATCCCTGACCCCATTCAGCAGTGGGGCTGGCCGGAGCACCACCCACAGCCCCTCCCCATGGCCTGCCACACCCTCAGTTGGGCCCCCAACCCCAATCAGGGGCGGGGCACACCAGCAACTCCTCCACCCAGCTGGCCCAGCCCTGATTGCCGGGATCAGGGTAGGCCAGCCAGCCAACCTCCCACCATCTCCTCCTCCCAACAGGTCTAGCCCCGATCTTCCCTGATCAGGGCCGGGCCGGCTGGACCCCACCGGTGCACGAATTCGTGCACTGGGCCTCTAGTTAGGCATAAAAGGAAATGATAGAAATGTTTGTAGAGTTCTCATTGGCAGTTAAAGAAGCAAAATCAGATAGAAAACTTGAGGGATATGAGTTGCCTCATTGTGGGGGCAAAGACTTAGAAGAAGTATGGTACATGTCATGGAGCCAAATTAGTCAGAGGGTAGAAGGCTTTCACTTGAAATTTAATTTATAATAGAACTGTATGATTAGATGAAAAATTTTGTAAATGACTAGACTAGGAGATTCTACTCATCAGCCAGTCAGGTTAGAACATGTATCCAGTCACTCCAAACTTATACTCTTAATCTGATTCTTTTTAAAATATATATATTTTTATTGATTTCAGAGAGGAAGGGAGAGAGAGATAGAAACATCAATGATGAGAGAATCATCTATCAGCTGCCTTCGGCACACCCCCTACTGGGGATTGAGTCCACAACCTGGGCATGTGCCCTGACTGGGAATTGAACCGTGACCTCCTGGTTCATAGCTCAATGCTCAACCACTGAGCCACATCAGCCAAGCTTAATCTGATTCTTTAAAGGAGTTCATTACTTATGAAATCTTTAAAGTTTTATTTTTCCCAAGTTCTGCCATCTTTCCTGCTTTTCAACTATTTCCACCAAAATTACTCCCCTCCACTCTGAGTTTACCAATATTCTCCCTGGCTGCTTCAGACTCTCAAGGTTTTCCTATCTTCCAGTGTCCACTTGAAAGCACTTGCTTATCACATGCAACTAGTACCAGTGGAAAGTTCCAGCTTGGAACAAACTCATCTTTACCTTAGTCACCATAGGAAAGCTAATGTTGGCTCCAATGACAAGGATGCCCCCGTGCCTTTCTCTTGGCTAGTGTGCAGTTGCCATGTTATTTTTGAAAATTAGAAATATTCATGATATGAAGTAGCAAAAATTATGCACACTGACTAATATGTTAGCTGCAGATTTGTATACAGATTATCTCAATTTGAATACAGCTTGGTAACAGATTTGTCCTTAGGCATTTTTGTTCACAGAGATAAAGTATGCTAAATTTTCTCAAGACAGGCATCAGCAAGAGTTCAAAACAAAGTTAGGACAGTTATTTCCCCAAACAAATACAATCTGATGTGAACCTGCCTCGCTACTAGTCCCAATGATATTAATGTCCTTCTAATTTTATTGCTTTATTTTTTACATCATTTTATTATTTTTATATCAAATCTGTCTCTTGCTGCTTAATAACCTAGCTGTTATTTGGAACTGAATGAAAGGGTTGTTTATTTCCCCCGAGTCCAAACCTTCTTATATAGCCTCTTTATTATTCTATTCATTTTGAATATTTAAAAAATACAAAGCTGAATAACTAATGTAAAAGTTTGGTGAAAATCTCCAAACAAGACATCATCATCCTAATTGGTTTGTAACCTGCTGTGCTGAATAGTTCTTCCACGCATAGTTATTTTTTTAACCTTAAAAATGAAAATTTCTATGTTGTGAAAACTAACCAACAATAAGAAAAGTCTAAAAAAATTTAAAAAAATAGGTTCAGCAATGACCCTGGAACCCTCAGATGTCTTTGTGTAATTGACTGAAGAAAATTATCTACAAGGTACCATGTGCTTGAAAAGCTTTAGTTCACATTTTAGTAACCACAATGGAACTATGAATTCAGGATGCTAAACCGACATATCCCTTCAATTTTATGTGAAAGAAAAACTAAAGGAATAAACAATGATTAAAAGGAAACACCTACATAGAAGTAGATGGCAGAAAAGTTAATAAAGTAAAGGTTAAGAAGAGAGATAAGAATTATTATTTCACAAAAGTTGTTCTAAATTGTGTTCAAAAGTAGATGTTGCTGACAATTGGAAAAACTAGTCAACTCTTAAAGATTGATAAATATGTAAAAATGTTCCACAATTGGTATGATTCCTAAAAATCAATACATGCTTATACTAGTATTTCAGGTTTCTGAGAAAACTGGGAATAACATTAAGTATGTGTATTTACACATTGCTTTTGAAACACCTGAGCTCTCCTAAAAAATGTACTTACATTGTTCCTACCCCAAACTTCCTGAGTAAAATCTTCTGGTTCTTGGGTACAATATAAACAGATATACAACGTATCTGTGGTATTAAAATTTCATGGGGGATGTTGATTAGAAAAAAAGTCTAAGAAGACTTCTTAGAGGGTGGTGATGAATAAAAGGTTAAGAAACAACATACTAGTATAGTATACTTTAACACATTTTCTGTATTTAAGAGGAATGCATTTTGATGTTAGGAATTGGGTAAAAAGAGAGATAATAAAGGAAAAAATGAAGTTCACCTAAGTCCCACCAGTGATAGCTGTAATACATTTTGAGGTATATCCTTACAATTATAATTTGTCTTGCTGGCTCTCCCTGTTACTTTTTCTCCCCCCCCCCCCAAGTTAGAGTCTGGCATAAATAATTTTATATTCTACTTTGAAAACAACTTAGCATTTCCAGGCTGGTGTTGCTCAGTGGTTGAGCATTGACCCATGAACCAAGAGGTCACTGGCTCAATTCCTGGTCAGGGCACATGCCTGAGTTGTGGGCTTGATCCCCAGTAGGGAGTGTCTCTCTCATCAATGTTTCTGTCTCTCTATCCCTCTCCCTTCCTCGCTCTTGAAAATCAATAAAAACATACTTTTTAAAAAACGTAATTGCAATAAAAATATAATAACCTAGCTAAGCTTTGGACTTCCTAAAAATGCAGATTGCTAGGGTCTTCTTATCCCCTGATCAGGTCTGAATTTCTTGTGGTTGGAGTTTAAGAATTGCCACTAGGGCTGGAAATCTTTGTGAAAAGAGATGTTGGGTAAGTGATTGGGTGATGAAGTACCCCAGCTTAATCAAATGAGTAATGAGTAGTAATGTGACTAATACAAAGCCCCAACTATTGATTTACATCTACTTAGCATACCTTAGTTTTATATTGCTCTGTAACAGACAATGGGGGGAGGAGGAAGGTAAGTCTGCATATGCATGTGTGTGTGTGTGTGTGTGTGTGTGTGTGTGTGTGTGTGTGTGTGTGTTGGAACCTGTTACACAAAATCAAAAATAAGAGCCAATGATGTCTTTGGTACTATCTGAGAGAAATTATCTATTTCTCTAACAATAGTAAAGGTGGGCAGTTTATCTGGCTTGCCTCATTTCATGCACCATCCTTTAATAATACCTTATTACTCTTCTTCCAATTCTTTGGGTCACCATCAAACCTTACAAACTATAATTTGGTTTTCTGCATTGTCTTCATTGGGGAGGGTACCCTGAATAAATGATCATTATTAATTTTTCTGACAGCCTTATGTTGTACTATAAAATAATAATTTATTATCTCTTCTTTCAAATAATTTATAAACCAGTCTCTTATGAGTTTGTGCAACATGGGTCAGTCCTCTCAGAGCCTGATTATCTGTAGGTAAACTTTGAAAATCTAGTTGTTGGTTATGCGGACATTAGACCTGTGATAACACACCATATGCTATGAACACTCTCAATGACCTCCTTATGCGATTCTTCCTGAAATCATTTACATAATTAATAATTTTAAAAAGTCATCAAACAACAGATAATGAAAAACTAATCCATAAACCTGAAGTGTGTATTTTACTTTTCTTTGGTTGTACCTATATTCTAAACTTTTGATTTTAACAGACATTAAGAAGCCAGAAATCTTTGACCATTGGTAATGGTAGTCAATATAAAATCCTGGTTGATTGGCTACGGACAATAAATGTTTTTTCTTAAACCATAACCTTTATATTTTTATAAGGTTTCTAGAAATTGTTTTTTTCATTCTAAAAATATTTTCTCAGGAGAATTTAGTAATATTCAGATACACTTAAAACAATCACTAGCTAAGTACAAATTAAGTACCAAAATCAATCTAAAAACGTGCTGGAGGAATATACATCTGCTGAAAAATGGTTTCCCTTTATGTTCCCACTCCTATCTAAACGTTTAGGGAAGTCTGTTGCTATGGAAACACTCAATTTGGCACCATCTGTATTCAAAATTCAATTGCTGGAAGCCTCCAGCCAATCGCTGGTTTTTAATTGGCAGACTTTCCCAGAATGCTTTACAAATCTTTTTATAGGCAGCCAATCCATGAAGCATAAAGCATCAAGAAGGTTCACAATTCAAGCCTCACTCCATCATCTTAAGATCGTACTTCTAATAACTATGTATGTTGTCAGATGGGTATGAGATTTATTGGGATGATCCCTTAAAGTAAGTTATATAATGTCTAGTCACTGCATGTACACTTGAAACTAATATAAGACTATGTCAACTGTAATTGAAAAATAAAAAGTGATTTAAATAAACATTAAAAAAGATCATACTTGTGAGGTTTCAAAGCATTAGGCCTTCTGATAATTACTTGGCATGGGGTTATTGCCTACAGTTTATTGCCAAGTTGTTCTGTTTTTGCCTAATGGATTTCTCATTCAAAGGAAGTACTCATTTCTCATGTGACTTAAGTATTAGGTAGACCCTGAAAAAGAGCCCCAGTGGGCAATTTATATATCAGTACATAGTTCAAATAGAAAACAAATATATGAAAGAGTTAAGAATGCGTATTTTGGAATCAGCCAGACCTGAGATCAAATATTAATTGGAACACTTGTTATCTACTTTATCTCGCATTGCTAAGTCCCATTTTCTTCATCTATAAAAGATCTATTATGAGGACTGTAAAGTATGCATTTTGGGAAAAAGACATATTTCACATATACTGTAATGGCATTTGAAAATTTGTTGACTCACGTGGTCTTGAAGAATATTCATCTGGAATATCAAAAGTCAATATAAGTAATGTTAAAATTTGCAGGAGAGGCCCTCACTGGTTTGGCTCAGTGGTTGAGAATCAACCCATAAACCAGGAGGTCATGGGTTGATTGCTGGTCAGGGCACATGCCTGGTTGTGGGCTTGACCTCCAGTAGGGGGCATGCAGGAGGCAGCCAATCAATGATTCTCTCTCATCATTGATGATTCTATCTCTCCCTCTTCCTTCCTCTCTGAAATCAATAAAATATATTTTAAAAAATTAGCAGGAGGGTTAACAAAGAGTAAAATTATCTAAAATTATTTTTAAGTAAAGGGAGGTTATCAATGGATCTTGGAGAAGTATAAAGACGTTCAAAGAAAATGACTCAAAAATGTATGCACAGTTGTAGATCCGATCATGATATTTTGATGGAACAGAATAGTAACTTGCGATAATTAAGTATTGGAGTGGTTTCTTGGGAGGCTCTTTCAGCCCACCATGCTATAATTATGTGCATAGTGTTCCATAGCTAAACAGAATGAATGTGACCCTCATGTTACACAATGTAGCAGGCTTGCTCTCCCACCACCACCTTCCTATCGAACAGCCAGCCTTCCTTTTTGATAATCTTTAAAAGGCAACATTCCATACTTACTGCTCCTAGGTTACCACATACTTTCAAAAATCCATGTCTTTGACTAATAGTTAATTTTGGTATTATATAGATTTTTAAAGTTATCTAGTTAAATAATCTATTTCAGTGGCAATTGACTATAATATTGGTTCCACTAAAAAAAAAAAATCAAGTGTTACTTGCATGTGTAATCTGACACAAATCCCTTTATATTGTTTTCCATTAAAAAAAAAATATATGTTGAATAATCAGGACTATGGCATATAAGCATAAAGACAACTTCATCTGCCTTCCTTTCTCCCATAAATCAGCTAAAGGGGTAGTTCTTCATCTGTCCATAGGTAAAAATATGGGCAGGTCCCATGTCCTTGAAAGCCATGGTAAGGTAATACAAGGTACTGTTGTCATTTTAAGATTAAAATTAGAATTTCCAATCCAATACATTAATGAATACTTCAAACTTAATTCACATATGTGACTTCTCCCCTAACTAGGAAAGGCTGCAACTGGGCCAGGTCCCTTACCATCTTGAGTAGTGGGTATGGTGAGCCCCCCTCCCTCTCAAAATCTCCCCCCACCTCCGCCACCTTCAGTCACCAATTGCTCTTTCTCACCTTAACAGGGTTAAATGACAGAGAAGGGAGAAGAGGAAAGGAAAACAGACATTTCTTATTTGACTCAATGCTGTCACAGTTAGAATAAGACTTGCTGCTATTTGGGTCTGGCTGAGGTTAAATATCACGAGAGGGTCTCATGAAGCTTGTCTGAACTTGACAATCACTGGTGCTCTTTCATTTGTTGTCCTTAATCTCGATCATTTCTTTTTGGCCAGCTCAATCACTCCTACCTCCGAAACATGGAATCCAAAGATTTACTCCTTAATTTGTGTTCCTAAAGAAACTTCTCTCTTAAAATAAAATGGGAAGATTAGCCCTTCCCCTTGTGAAAATTGGGACCATAAAAGAATGGGAGTACTCACAGCAGTATTTTCTCCAAAAAACCCTCACATTTTTTCTAAGTCACTATTTTCTGGATCTCTTTCTATCCATTTCATTTCAAAAAGTGCACCTTGGTGGCTTGTTGCATACCTCACTTTGGCGTCTGCTACCTACAGTACCATAGTGCCTCAGTCATATACACTTCCAATTTAGTATCCTGTTATAAATGGAAGTGTGTGTTGAGACACTGTTAGACCAAAGTGCTCCAGTACTGAAAACAGAAAGTAGGAGAAAGACTGTGCCAGATGGTCTGCCTCCGAGGACTCTTCCAGTTCTGAAGGCCTATAATTCTTTGTTTCTAATATTTACTCTGCTTGAAATGCATTTCTCTCAACTTTAAGGCCCAGCTGCAGGTTCGTTTCTTACAAGATATGTTCAGTAGACATTCAACACATCATATCAATCTACTTTGTGTCAAGCACTGGCCTAGGTTCTGGGGAACTGATGATGAAATAAAACTCACACACACAGTTCCTGCCCTCATGCAGCCAAGTCTCTCTCCTTTTGTGCTTCCATTTTACTTTGCTTGTACCTTGCATTTATGTTTTGTTTTTGTATAAAAGTTATTGTCTGTACACATTTGTCTCCCCCTTCATTAACAAACTATTTTATAATAGGATTCATATTTTGTTCTGCTTTATGTGTTGTTCCCCCTAAATGGTCACTAAACAATTATTATGTTGAGTAATGAGCAATGAATCAGTGCATGTATGTATAGAGGGGTAAAAGCCTAAATGAAAAAGCTGTATTTATAAAAATTGTGTTTATATTTATTCTATGATAGAAATTATTCCTAATATTATTATAATATCTTTACTTTTTTCTACTTAATAACAAACACCCTAATGGAGAAGACTATATTATTGCTTTCTTGAAACACTATATAATTCCTTGCTTGATACCTTGCACATTGTAAGTACATTTGATGAATAAATCTGTAAATAAAAATGTTAACATGTTGAACTTATTTATGCCCTTCATATAATTTAAATATTAATGCAAATTGGTTAAGTGAAAAGATTAGGTGAAGTTTAAAATATAACTCAGCTATAGCTTTTGGGAAATGAACAAAATAATCCTTTACTACAGATTGATTTCTTTGTGTAAATTGGGCTCTCTCTCTCTCTCTCTCTCTCTCTCTCTCTCTCTCTCTCTCTCTCTCTTTTGCATACCCACACTTTCCCCACCCCACTTCTTTCCCCAGGCATGCTCTCTCTGAAGCACACCAGTGCCTTTCCTCCTCTCCTTCCCCCCAAGCACGTTTTCTTTGCCTTCCTTTCTCCTAAGCTCCAAGGGCCCTTGTTTTGCCTCTGTAACTTGTTTCCTGAGTCCACACAGCCCAGCTTCTTCTATGGCTCACTTCTACCTCTGTGACTTCCTAAATAAACTTCCACTTGTATTTGAATCTAGGATTTGAATTCTTTCTTAGCCAAACTCAAGGACTGAGGTCTAACATTTGGTGCCATTCGCTGTTAACAAATCTACATTTAATTTGCTTCTACAGTTTGAAGGTGAAAATGTATTGAATAAGCATTTAATGACTGTTTTCTAGGTACTAATCTTAATCTAGATACTGGAATGGATGGTGCCTAAATTGCTTACACTTACATGAGAGAAACTTGTGTTAAAAAAAAAAAAAGGCCCAAGGTAGAGTCACTTGCTCCCATGACAATAAGTAAATCAAGTTAATTGCAGGTTCAGCCCTTCCCAGGAATCAATCTGGAACTTCCTGATCAAAGCTGGGGAGATAATCTGCCTCATAAAACTGCTGCTGACCTTTCCCCAAAGGAAGGTACGTGCCCTTGCCTGAAACAATCCTCTCTTTTCTTTTGCGAATAACTTTTTCCTCCAGCTCAGTTTCTGCCTATAAAAGCTTTCCATTTGGTCCAACTTCTCAGAGTAACTCTCTGCTTACTAGATAGGATACTGTTCGATTCATGAACCAACAAATAAAGACAATTAGATCTTTAAATTTTACTCAACTACAGTTTTGTTAACATTTAGAATATTTACTATTGCACAAATTGAAAGAGTTATATTTTGGATTAAATTACACTAAATCATATATGAACATAATTCATGTTCTTCTGTTATTTGCCTAATGCACTGTGATGCTGAAGAACCTAATTTTTACCCTTTTTATTGAGTTTATTGGGGTGACACTGGTTAACAAAATTATACAGGTTTCAGGTGTACAATTCTATAATACATCACCTCTATATTCTATTGTGTGTTCACCACCCCAAGTCATCTCTTTCCATCACTATTTACCCCCCTTTACTTTTCTCCACTTCTCCCCACCCCCTCTCCTAGCAAGAATCTAATTTTTAAATGAAATAACTTGTCCAATTACTTTAGCTTAATAAAATAGAATAAAAATTTATTAATTTTAGTTTCAAACCAGCATAAGACATTTTTCCAAAGATTCTCTTTATTTGAATTCCTTATGGATACCAATTCTGTCTTAAAAAACAACTTGGTATCTTAGTTAAAGGGGACCATGATTTGCCAACCCCAAATATTCCTCTTTGGCATAAGTATTATGTTAGGCTGATTATTTTTAAGGAATAGCAGATGTTTGTAAAAGACATGACATTTATAAGGGAAATCTCCATTTGTAAGGGTGTCTCCCCAGCTGTACCTGGAAGGATGACAATGACTCTAAATCTCTAGAAATTGAATCAATGGAGAAGACAGAGACTTGAACCTGCCTAAAAACCTTACTCTTGTTTACTGTGTTTTGTCTAATAACCTCCCATAACTGTTTCCCCTAACCACTTTTGTTTTTAGATGAAGATGATATTTAAGGTGAGGGCTTGGGTCATTTTGGGAAGTTATTCAGCTTCCCTGGGTATCTTCCATGTGTACAGGTACAGGTACACATGGAAGATACCCAACTGAGTAACTTGGAGGTATACATGTTATTAAACATTAGTTTTTTCTTGCTGTCTTTTGTTATAGGGGTTGTCTCAGCTAAGAATCGAGAAGGATAGAAAGAAAATTATTTTTCCTCCTCTATATAGTCAATAATTGTTTAGCTGAACCAGACAGTTGTATATGCCAGTCATTTTATAGAAAGGCATTTTCTATTAGGAATCTGGTTCCTATAATCATAATAAAGACCCATTATCTAATCTCCAGGTCAAAGTCTATTTAAAGTTAATCTGTTCTGACTAGCCATGCAACTTGCTGGTGTATATATTTAGAACCAGGACACAAAAATAATGAAATGTTACAATTTAATCAAAACATAAACAAGATATTATCAGTACTGCTAAAATAAAGCAATTCCCAAGTGTCTAGCCCAGATTTTAATACTGATGCAAACTATCATGGTCAGTCTGGATGTTTTAATCTTACAATATGTACAACTTATTACATACCTAATGAAATGTAAAGTCAGTGGATGTAATGGTTTTTAATGGCCATAGCACATCTTGCTGGCTGCCCTGTTTCGATATGTATTCTACTTTGCCTATGAACAAAAGGCTATTTAATCATACACTGTTTTCTTTATATAATATAAATTCATATTCCTATTGTGTCTTAAGTTATAACATGACTTCCTGATTTGAGTTCTCTGAACCCTTTCAACAGACATAATGATCAAAGGAAAAAGAAATTTTTATTAAAAAAGATAAAGAAAATCCCAATCCAAATGTCTACTTTCAAGATTAGAGGGGCATACTTGAGCTTCTGAAGACTAAGAGCTCTCTATTTATATTTACATTTCATTTCCATTTTGCTCAAATCAGCATAGCCTCCAAAAGCTAACTGAAGAATATTTCAAATGGCTTAGTAAGTTCGTTTTCTGCAAGGATGAGGTATGTGAACTGGAATTTGACTAAGGTTCTTTTAAAATCTATTCTGTTTATAAGAGATTGTACTAAAAATATTTTAAATCTCTTAAAATTGAAAAATCACTCACCATTCCAATGTCTAGGTGTGTTTGCTATGATTGTTTGTTTGCTTTTTAAGCATGGCATTTTATTAATCTCTTCAGGCTAATTCTTTCTAAGGGTGAGTCATGCTCATGGAGTTGATGATGTCAGCTTGTAGCCTTGCACTATTTTCCAGCTCCCCTGTGAGATGCTTCATTCAATCAGCAAGTATTTATGGCATGCCTGCTATTTTCAGTATAAAATGTTAGAATTATAGGAATTCAAATATGGAGTAAACGTTTGAAGCTTCTAGTTCAGTCAGGGAGATAAAACACATATTAGAGAGAGAAGGAGAGAGAGTCGTCGGAGAGACACAACAACACTTGGAATTCTTAACTTCTAGTATTTAGTAACTTACAACTGTGGACACATAAGAAAGACACCTGTTTCCTCCTCTCCCATATACTTCTCTGCACTATCAGTGGAATGGGGTAATAGAGTCTCCTACTACAAAGGTGTTTTTAAAAATTTTAAACATATTTTTTTTTCTTCCTAAGATGGTTTAAAGGTGACTTTTCTTAATTTACCAGAATGAGTCTCTCTGAAAATCTTTGAGTCCCATGATTCAATAAATACTCAATATATTTAACTCATTTTAAATAAACTGTCACAAGTTAGTAAATAATTTATATAAATATATCATCAGTGTATATAAGATTTACATATAAATGTAGTCATGAGTATATAAGTATAAATAAGCAAACTTTCAGTAACTGACACTCAAATGTTGTCTGCTTTCAGCATAGTGTTTGGAAAAGAACACCCATCTAACACTCTTATTTAGAATTGAAACACTTGGGTTAAATCTTGGCTCTCACATTTTTCTATCTGTGTGACTTTGAACCATTGTATTAATAACTATGATCCTTGGTTCATTCATTTATTTAATCAGGACAGTATCTACTTTAGGTGATATTGTGGAAATCAAATCAACTCATATATGTATTAGGGTTCTTGATCTAATTCATATAAAACATAACACATCTCAAGTATTATTATGTATAAAATGAGATATTTTAGAATCTGAGTAATATTTGATTTTGTAAAATGAATAAGTAAAACATTTGACACCTCCATACTGTCTGAAATGTTTCATATATTCTGGAGTTCTCTAGGGCATATTTTCAGTTACTGAAACACCTTGCTACTGAGAATGAAATGTGGGTATTTTGCGTGCCCTGCCAGATGCTAAGAAAAAAATTAATCCCATCCCATTTTTTGCTATGTGCTCCCTATGATACTATGCCCCTTATGTGCGCACCTGCTATGTTTCACATGGTACCTAACATTAAGAGGCACATAACTTGATGTTCTAAAAATCTGAGCAATTTATAAATCTTACTAATAATAAAGAGAAGTCCCCCTTTTTATATTCCAAAAGAACTATACATTCCCCTTTTTTTAGCTCTAGAACAGATAAGACTAAACCAAATCCTTAATGAGGAGCAGGTAAAGTGCTATTCCTTCAACATGCCAACAAGCACTGCCGGGAGCCGGTCCATGCTTGCTGTTTCAAGGGACCCGGCATATATGGCATACTGTTCTTAATATGTTTGCTCACCTTCTTGGCACTATGTGTTTTAACCAAGGTCTCTGAGAAAGGTTGTTTCCCCAGGGATTTTCCCCTGAAGTTAGGGAGGGAATAAAACCTCTTAACTAAGTGCCAGGCGGGTAATTAATCACTTTAACTACGAACAATCATGCTTAAGCCACATAATCTTTACTCCCTGGAATGGAGATAAGAAACGCCCTAACCTTTGTAATAGAGATTGATAGGATTGAATCAACTGGTATAAATACAGATGTAACAAGACAGCAACACACAGAACTTAGAACACAGAAGTTAGAACACAGAACTTAGAATACAGAGCTTAGAACACAGAACTAAGAAGACAGAACCTACACAGAACCTACAGACAGAAGAACTTCGCTGGAGAGAACGGCAAAAGATCCTGGACAGAAACTGGCCTCAGAACCTAGAGACAGAACCTAGCAAGAGAACATGGACACAGACCCTGGCAGGAGATCCTAAGCAGAACTTCGCTGGAGATCCAGACCAGAACTTGGCTGGAGATCCTGGCTGGAGATCCTGGCTAGGCTGCTGATCAACTGAACACTGTCTCCATGTCCTTCCTTCTTCGCCGACTCCGTCTACACCTTTGAGGACCCCTGGGCCTGCTGGGGTTGGACCCCGGCAAAGCACCTATGTTGTTCATATTACCTTATCTTTCTGCACAATTACACTTGATGTTCACATTTTCAGGTTGACTGCATTTTATCAAGTCACAGCACCATTTTCTGTTTAATTATAGAAAGAGGTGTTTTCCTCTTGTTCTTATTCTGTAAATTTGGGACTTAATTTTATCTTTTCAAACATTCTGTTGTTTACTACACATTTTTGTGATAACAAGTGACTCAGGCTTGTATATGACTCTGTTTTTCCTTCCCTCCACCAATTCTGAAAGCTATCTTTGTTCCAAGGCAGCAGGTCTATGGCTCCTGAATGAAAGAAAAATCTGAATCCAATGGTCGGGTTTACTGTTTCTATCACTGCCCTACAGACTTTGTGGGGAACTCTCAATGGCTTCACTCCTGCGACCCAAGGTTAGACTTATAGATAGCAATAAAACAAGACCCTGCAGTAGCTGGAAACCTTAAAAATAGAATATTGTATATAAATATTTTACTTTATCTTAATTTTGAAGGAATATCATATAGCATTTTATTAATTCATTCAGAAAATCTGGATAGAGAACATATTTCCCCCCCAAGGCCCTAGATGGAATTTAAGAGAATTAACACTCTCAGTGAAGACAAATTTCTTGAGCAAGTAATAAAATTCCCAACCTTCATGTACCCATGTTCTAGATGTTAAAAACTCTTACCTTACATCAGGACTCTATCACTGTTGACTCTAAAAGACCTCAATAATGAGGATAGCTGGTTGTTATGGACTGAACTAGTAGCCCGGTGCACAAAATTCATGCACATTAAAAGGGAATTAATTGCCCTAACTGGTTTGGCTCAGTAGATAGAGCATCAACCTGCGGACTGAAGGGTCCTAGGTTTGATTCTGGTCAAGGGCATATACCTTGGTTGGGGGCACATCCCCAGTGGGGAGTGTGCAGGAGGCAGCTGATCGATGTGTCTCTCTCATTGATGTTCCTAACTCTCTATCCCTCTCCCTTCCTCTCTGTAAAAAATCAATAAAATATATTTTTTTAAAAAGGGAATTAATTAACAAACTGGTCACCTGTCAATTCTGTGAGGAAAGGGGCTCTCTCCACCCTCCTGTCAGGGTCCGGGGTGCAGGAAAATGGGGTTCCTGGCTGGCAGGCCACTGACAGCATGCTATCCAACAGTGGATTCTGTGAGGAATGGGGCTCCCTCCTTTCTACTGTCAGGGTCTGGTTTGAAGGTCAGCCATGCCCCCTGTTGGGCCAGACCTAGAGTTCTACCACGCTGTGGCCTCCACCTCAGCAACCCAGGACTGACTGCTGCTGGGCGCTCCTGGTACTCTGAGGGTGGGTTCTTCCCTCAGGCCACACGGGAAATAGCTGGGGAGGGCGCAGCCCTTAGCAAAATGACCCAGGATTCAGTGGGTCCACGCTCTGAGGGTGGGTTCCTGCCTCAAACCCCGCCCTCACTGGAAACAGCTCCGGGGAGGGCGCAGCCATTGCCAAGACAACCCCTGCAGGACTAACTTCCTTCCGCTTGGTGCGGTTCTGGTGGTCATGATGAACACCACCCATGGTTTTTATATAAGTAAATATTTGTGTGCCCCACCCCATTCACATATTGAGGCCCTAAGCCTCAATGTGATGATATCTGGAGATTGGGCCTTTGGGAAGTAATTAAGTTTACATGGTGTCATGAGGTTGGAGTCCCAATGATGGGATTAGTGTCCTTAAAAAAAAAAAAAAAGATGAAGAGAACAGAGATCTCTCTCTCTCTCTGTACCACGTGAGGACACAGTGAGGTGGCACTCTGTAAGCTAGGAAAGGGGCACTCCCCAGAAACAAAATCTGTTGGCACCTTGATCTTGAACTTGCCAACCTCCAGAACTAAGAGAAATAAATGCCTATTGTTTAAGCCACCTAGTCTATGGTACTTTGTTAGAGCAGCCCAAGTTGACTAAGACACTGGTATTTGTGTAGTGATTTGCCATTTGAAAAGGGCTTTATCATATGTCATTCTGTTCAGTCCTAACAGCAGTCTGGAATGGAAGGCATTAGGAGACCAGTTTTACAGATGAAAAGACAAAGGGTCAGAGAGATTAAATCATTTGCCAAGGGTTCCACTGTCACTAAAGGGCAGAACCAATACTTTAAACCATGTTTTCTCATTTTAGTGTCACTGATTTTAGTAGTACATTACTCTTAGAATGACAATAAGAAAAAGGCATTCTTATGTGTTTGTCTCACCAACATGGAAGAAATAATCATCATTTTTGTCATCATCATCCTATAACCAATTACTTTCTACCTGGGTCTTTCAGTTAGGCCTACAAAGCTCAAAAAGTCTTCCCCAAACCTACACTTCCCCATGTGGAGCCAGGCTGAATAGACCTGAGATAACTAAACATGTCCATAGCTATGGAAAAGGTCTTAGTGGGCGTTGTCCTTTTCAGCGTGCACATCCAGGAATAAGGGCACACACCAGTCATCTGCCATTCTCAGGGGAAGAACAACATTGGCATTTGCTGCAGTGTCTGATGGGGACAAAGCAACATGGGGGTTATGTTTCAGAAAACTTTGATATAGAGTCTTGATAAATCCTGTGCCAATCAACTCCAAAATGGTCACTAATGATCCTCACCTCCTGGTATTCATGCCCTTTTGGCACCTCTCCTTCCCCCACCTCACTGTATCAGGGATGATCTGGTGATAAATAAGTCACTGAAGAGGTGATATTTTGAATGCTAAATCTAGGTCAAAAAAGGCATTAGAGCTTCTGCCTTGTACTCATGTTTACTTGTTCTTGGGAAAGCCAGCCACAAAGTCATGGGGACATTCAAACAGTCCCATGGAGAAGCTCCCGTAGAGAGGAACCACCTAGACAACACTACCTCACAAACCATATGAGCGAGCCACCTTGGCAGCGGCTCCAGCCCCAGTTAAGTTTTCATATGACTGAAGCTCCAGTTTACTGACTGCAACCACATGAAAAATCCCAAGCCTGTACCACTCAATCAAGTCACTCATGATTTTATGACCTACAAAACCTGTGAGAAATAATACATGATTATTGCTGTTTTAAGGCACTAGGTTTTGGGGTGGTTTTTTGGCAGGAATAGGTAACTGCAAACTCCTTTTCCTGACTAAAGTAAAATGAGCCCAGCTTTATCCTTTGCATGTAGAAAGGTCACAATTTATTCATCCTTCCTGCATACTTCATAAACACTCCCCTAAAGGCAGGTACAACAGGACAAAGACTGGTGGCAAGCAATTTGTTATGGTGCTTCAAAGTATTAATGAGGACCTTTTGGTAAGGAAAGAAATGGCAGCTCCAAAATAATCCCAACACTTCCAATACCTGAGGAGAGCTGAGAGAATCTTTTAGAAGTCCATGGCACATATCTAACCCTTGGCTTAGCTTCATCTAAACTTCATGGTGTCACCAGGAGGGAGTCCTATTCCTCTTTATGCTCGGGATCAAAATATAACAGGTATTCAGTTCTACTTGCATTGCCCCATTAGGTCATAAGATAAAAATGCTAGCCTAGCTCAGTTGGTTGGCGCATTGTCCCATACACCAAAAAGGTTGTGGGTTCAATTTCTGATCAAGGCACATACCTAGGTTGCAGGTTTGATCCCCAGTTGGGGTGTGAACGTGAGGCAACCGATTGATGTTTCTCTCTTACATAAATGTTTCTCTCTCTCTCTCTCTCTCTCTCTCTCTCTCTCTCTTTAAAATCAATAAAAACATATCCTTGGATGAGGATAAAAAAAATGCTAGCCTATGGAAAACTGGAATTTCCCCTGTGGGCATAGCTCTCTTTTGTATTTGTTTTATCAGCTTGCTTTGTCAGAGTGTGATATTCTTTATATTTATTCATCATCACATTTATTCTATCATAACAAAAAAGAAAATCATTTTTATTAATTGGTTTATTTAATAGTTATGTTCGTTATGTTTGGTTTTTAAAGTAGAACATTTGCTAATCCACATCTTTCACTTAAAAGAAACAAAATGAAAACATAAGGGATTAGTAGTAAGGACTATTTATGTTGATAATTGTAGCTATGTCACTTTGAATAAAGTACATTTTTCCTATTACACATTCATATGAAAAATTAATAATTGAATATAATCATGACAGCTCATTTAGATTTTAAATCTCATTCAAAAATGATTTAATTTAATCCTCCTATAGAATTAAAGAATGATATACATTATATCAGAATTATTTCATGATATATATTTAGTGTTAATTTAACACAACATAAGTAAAATTCTATAAAGAAAGAAAAACACATAAATTTATTTTTGTAGGTAATTTTTAAATGTACAAGTTATAATTACTCTGATGGAGTTCTGAAATTCATTAAGATGTTAAAGATCATTTATATTATTTAATGTATATTTCCAGCTACTCTATTAACTGGATGCTAATGAAAATTTAAAAAATTATGAAATTTATATCTGAAGAAACACATGCCACTATGAACCTCACTGTGATGGATAATTTTATGTGTCAACTTGGCTAGAAAATGATGCCTTGTTTTTTAGTACAGCTATAGATGTTGTTGTAAAGGTATTTTTAAGATGTGATTAACATTTGAAACAGTAGACTTTGAGTAAAGCAGATTAATGTGAGTATACCTCATCTAATCAGTTGAAAATCTCAAGATGGAAAACTGAGCCCCCATGGAGAGTAGTATGCAGTTACCTCAAAAATTAAAAAATAGAACTGCTGTATGACCCAGGAATTCCACTTCTGGAAATTATCTGAAGAAACCAGAACCACTGATTCAAAAGAATGTATGCACCCCTATGCTAATTGCAGCATTATATACAATTGCCAAGATATGGAAGCAACACAAGTGCCCATCAGTAGATGAGGGGATAAAAAAGCTGTGGTACATTTACACAATGGAATACTACTTGGCAATAAAAAAGAAGGAAATCTTACCCTTTGCGACAGCATGGATGGACCTGGAGAACATTATGCTCAGTGAAATAATCCAGTTAGAGAAAGACAAGTGCCATATGATTTTACTCATATGTGGACTCTAATGAACAAAATTAACTAAGAAGCAAAATAGAGAGAGACTCATAGATGGAGAGCAGGCTGACAGTTGTCAGGTCTGGGGTTATGGGACTGGGTTGGGGAAGGAGGGATCAAGCAAAAAGGAAAAAAAAGAAAAAACTCATGGACAGGGACAACAGTGTGGTGACTGCTGGGAGGAGGTAGAAGAGGGTATAGGGGGAATAAATGGTGATGGAAGGATACTTGATTGGGGTTGGGAACACACAATACAGTGTACAGATAATGTGTTATGGAACTGTGCACCTGCTAATTTTGTTAACTACTGTCACCCCAATAAATTCAATAAAATGGAAAACAAAAAAAACCACTAAACAACAAAAATAACAAGGTCACCAGAAGAGGAAGGAATTCTGCCTCCAGACTACCTGTGGACTCAAGACTGCAGCATCAACTGTTCCCTGAGTATCATTCTAGCCTGCCCTGGAGATTTCAGAATTGCCAGTCCCTATAACTGCGTGAACCAATTTCTTAAAAATTCTCTCTCTATCTCTATCTCTATCTCTATCTCTATCTCTATCTCTATCTCTATCTCTATCTCTATCTCTATCTCTAATCTCTACCTCTTCATCTATATCTATATACCTATATCTATATGTTTATGTCTATACACACAGTCATGTACCACTTAACAATGGGGATATGTTATGAGAAATGCACTATTATGTGACTTTGTCATTGTACAGACACCATAGAGCAGTGATGGTGAACCTATGACACGCGTGTCAGAGGTGACATGCGAACTCATTTTTTTGGTTGGTTTTTCTTTGTTAAATGGCATTTAAATATATAAAATAAATATCAAAAACATAAATCTTTGTTTTACTATGATTGCAAATATCAAAAAATTCTATATGTGACACAGTACCAGAGTTAAGTTAGGGTTTTTCAAAATGCTGACACGCCGAGCTCAAAAGGTTCGCCATCACTGCCATAGAGGGTACTTACACAAACCTAGATGGTATAGAGATGTGGTGAACACATAATGTATGACGTTGCTGGCATAACATGGCATACCATTTTATAGCAAACTTTTTTTTATAAATAGAAAGAGTACACTCTAGAATAACAAAAAGTATAATATTGTAAATTCATAAACTATTACATAGTTTATTACCATTATCAAGTATATACTGTAGATAGTTGTATGTGCTATACTTTTATACGATGGTCAGCTAAATAGATTTGTTTACATCAGCATCACCACAAACATGTGACTAGTGTGTTATGCTACAAATTATAATGACTATGATGTCATTAGACAATAGGCAATTTTCAGCCCATTATAATCATATACAATGGTCGGCAAACTCATTAGTCAACAGAGCCAAATATCAACAGTACAACGATTGAAATTTCTTTTGAGAGCCAAATTTTTTAAACTTAAACTATATAGGTAGGTGCCTTGTTATTAACTTAATTAGGGTACTCCTAAGGCTTAGGAAGAGCCACACTCAAGGGGCCAAAGAGGCGCATGTGGCTCACGAGCCACAGTTTGCCGACCACGGGAACCACAGTTGTACAGTGGGGCCTTGACTTACGAGTTTAATTCGTTCTGGGACCGAGCTCGTTAAGGAGCTCGTTAACTCAAATTACTCTGTCAACTCAATGCAAAAAATCGGCGGAGAGACAGATGGTATCTCAAAAAAACTCGTTAGTCGGGACACTCATAAGTCAAGGCCCCACTGTATATGTAGTCCATTGTTGACCAAAACGTCTTTATGCAGCATATGACTATAAATGTATGTGGAGAATACTAATACAATTCTCATTTGTGTAGTAGGATCAAAGAAGTGATGTTTTGTTTAATCTTTGACATACTATGGAGGTCCACTGAACCAAAATTTAATTTTTTAGTTTTTTTTTGAGAAGTTCTATTTGTAAAAATTGTATTTTGTGAGTTTTATTTTTCCTCATGGTCTACCAAAGATAAAGGATATGTTACTTATTCTTTAAATAAAATACAATTCATTTTATTTTTCAATTATTATATGTGGGTCTGCTGAACCCTTTTAGAAGTCTAAGGTACACTGTGTTGTCTTGGTGATCATATATTTTTGTATATTTGGAAATATTTTGCTATTTCATCATTACTCAAATTATCTTAAGTATGCAAAAATGATTACTAAATGGAAAAGTAATGGAATTGTTTAGGAGGATGATACAATAGTGAAAAAAAATCTGCATCCTTTAGTTTTATCATTACATTGCCAAAAACATTGCATCATATTTAATGAAGATATAAAATAATACTGGAGACACCATTTTTGGAGTCTGCTTTTAGCTTTCATTGAACACAGTTGAATATTCTTTCCATTTTATTCTCATAATGTCAAAGATAAGAAAATTGCCAGAGGAAGACATTTCACAATTATTAGACATAATGGAAGATAAATGCAAAGAAACAGAAACCAGTATTTTGGACTCTAATGATGATGGTGAATTGATCATATAGGTGAAATCTTAGACTGTGAGTCTTCAAATGATAATAATCTAGATGCTTTTTCCCAAACATAAAGGTTGGTGAGCTAACAATATATTTCTAAGGACAGAGAAAATATGGTATTTTAATCTAGTCAGTTATTTAACAGGAAGGACTTCATCACTTAATATTTTCCTTGAAGAACCTGAACCAACTTTTTTTGCTAAAATGATGTGGAACACTAAGCATTTATGATGTTTGTGCACCAAACTTGATTTGATACCTAGAAGTTTGTTGTGTTTAATTCTTATAAAAATTTCTAAAACAGTTTTTTTTAACTATCTCTTCATTCTTACTCTGCAAAGTAGTTGAAAAATAACTTAAACATATAAAAATAAACAGCAAAAGTGTTCATTAGACCTAGATGGCAAATGGCAACGATTATTTGTCCTAGAATAATGAGAGTTGAGTCAGAAATTACATATATATATATATATATATATATATATATATATATACATCTATCTATCTATCTATCTATCATCTATCAGTCTTTAATTCTCAGCTAAAAGGTTTCTGCACCTCCTTATCATATTCAAAGTATCCCTATGAATGAGGAAACTTACTAGACTGGTTGCACAGAAGATACAGGAAAAAATATAGTACAATCCTATACATTCATTGTTCATTGTGTGTTTGTCTCTAGATGCACCTATATTGTAAGTTGCCAATGGGAGGAGTAGTGCTAACTTTTCTTATGTTTCTTAAATGTAAGCCACATTCCAGTTGCTTCCCCACGTCTACTTTTCTTTTCGACTGGCACCCTGTCTGTGCAAGCTCATCCACTCTAGGGACCTTCCCAATCTGTGTGGAAGAAACTTTACTCCTGAAATTTCTACTTGTGTTTTCAACCAATCCTCATTATGGTCACTGGTTGTACCTTAAACACATTTTATTATACACAATCAACTCCTTGAACTGAATTTGTCTCTGGTTATGATATCACTATCTCCCAAATCACTGAATGTCAAAATCTTTAGAGGTGAGCTCTCTCTTTGATCTTCATTTCCACACATCCAGTCAATGTCCAAATCCTGTTAATGCTAACTCCACCACATATCTTAATTCAGTTTTTTTCATTTCACTCCACTGTTACTGCTCTAGCTTAGGCTCTCTTGCTGTACGTAGAGCTCGGAAAGTATGTCTCAGCGCTGTGGCTGATGCAATGGTGTGAGCACACTCCACCATGACATGCTTCCTCGGCACACCAGGAAGTAGCAACGCCCGCCTGAATGAACTCCTAGAGCCATGTGCACAGTAACCCAGCCTTTCAGCCATTGGTCGCCTATAGCAACGTGTCTCCCTCTGATTGGTCCCCTCATGCTATATATATCCCTGTAGTTCCTCAATGAAATGGATCTGTGTCAATGAACCTGGTCTCCGGAGTCCTGCATGCAGATGCCCTAGTGCGTTGGGGCTCCGTCGTCCTCACCCCCGAGGGACCCCCTGCTTCATCTTGCCTCTTAAATGGTCTCACTGACTCCATTTATTCTCTGTCCCCTAAAACATTCTCTCTCTCTCTCTCTCTCTCTCTCTCTCTCTCTCTCTCCTACTCCTACAAATACATCCATCATACCATTGCTAACCTAAATCTAATTATGTATCCTCCTGTCATCCTTTCCTGAAATATCCTTCCTTATCCAGCCTCCTTCTGCTTTTCAAAACCTTATTCATGACCATATTAAATTTAAACTCCTCCTAGAAGCATTCTAGGACCCCCTCATTCAGAGCCAATCTCCCCTCCTTTTGCTCTCTCAACTTTTTGTTATACTGATATACTGAAGTACCTATCCTAGACTACTTTGCCTGAATATACTTATCCAAATACATTTTATTATGAGTTTTATGGCAAAAACTGAATCTTGTTCTTCCTGATATCCCCTCCATCACCTCTGATATTAACTAGCAAAGAGTAAACATTAAACTGTTTACTGAACTGAATTCTTTGTTTGCCAGCTGCATTCTGGTAGATGTAAATTTTGAGAGCTGCTTGTAGTTATAATAGGTTGACAATAGGTACTAGATGTCAAAAGAAGGAAATTTATAAGCGGTTGACTCCATTTATTCTAAAATAAGCAACTCTCTAATAGGGGGACCAAAACCAGGAATGGTTGACACATTTAAGCAAGCAAAGAATTGAAGAAAAATGAGCCATCTGAACATCAGAAACAACATGGAGAACTTCTCATTTGAATGCACTTAAAATGAAATTTACTCTCTCATCGAGATTATTACATTATTTCTATCAACATAATCACCTAAAAACAACAGATACCATGGAAATAGTTTTGTACAGTGAAATGTGTTGGTATTTCATAGACCCATTACTTGAGATAGTAGCATGGCTATTACCAGTAGAGAGGAATTGCTTTTTGCTAGACTTTTCTCTTGACAGAATGTAATAACGATGTATAGATTTTTCCAACTGTTCAAAGTTATGAACTGGAATTTACCGAGGAGGGAAAAATGTTGCAATATAATATTCTACACTTATTGAATAGTTTTCTTTATTTAGCTGATTCATTTTTAAGTATTCTAAAAGTTTCAGGGCAGTAAAAAAGGAATAATAATATCTTCAAATAAGAAAATACAATTTTATGAGCAAGTATTTTATTTCTGCTCATTCCCCAAAACCCAAGTCTATATTTAAAAATTATATTTTAAACATGATTGAAACTTTATGAGTATTGAATTTCCATCCCATTTCATAGATTTCAAATGGAGAGATAAACCGAAGCATAGAAGGGCTGCAAATGGCATTGTTTAGATAAACATATCTTGTCAGAATTATCCTGGTACCAGTACTAGAGGCTCCAGGCATATCTCAAACTAAGATTCTGGCTTAGGCTCTTAATAAGCAACATTACATGTCTCAGCAAACACTGTTTTAAAAAAATGCTTTTTTTGGACCATTTGGATTGGAATCTTTCCTCTGTGCTGCAAATATTCACAAAGGTATTCATTCTTAAAAGAAAAAAGCTTAGAAAAGCAGGACTATTCACATCACTGGATATTAGCAGGGAGATGCAAACCTGTGCTATAGTCACTCAATTTTAATTCACATCATGAAGAATTCAATACAATATCAAAAAAAGATTGCAAAGGATAATAAAAAATATTTACACAATGTTGAATGGATACTGCAAAATAAATTAGTGTTATTTTCTTCTTAGGGAAAAAAATGGTTGTTTTCCATTGGTAAAATAACAAATGACTTTCTATATACTTATACTAGGGGTCTAGTGCACGAATTTGTGCACCTTGAAAGGAATTGTGGGCCGCGAGGCTGAGGTGGGCACAGGGACAGGTCTCGGCCCATCCTCTGTGCCCCCACCTGGCCCTTCCAGCCACAGCCTTTGGTCCCCTGTCTGCCAGTAGCCCTGCTCCCACCGCCACTCCCATGCACTGATGGCACAGAGCTATTGGGGCTGGTGCCAGCAGCAGGTGTGAGTGGCGGCTGCTGCCCCGATCACCCCTCAGGAGCAGGGGTAGGTAGGGAAGTCCCCAGGGGCAATCAGAGCCAGCAGCTGCCACTTTCACCCGCTGATGGTGCCAAGCGATCAGGGCTGGTACTGGCAGCAGGTGTGAGTGCCAGGAAGGATCGTGGCACGCAGGAGCAAAGAATTTTCAGTAACCACCAGAATGACAGCAACTGGGGCCCCTGCTTGGTCTGGCATCCCTGCTTACCTGCTCTACTATCCCACCACAGCCGACACCCGCCATGTTCCACTCATGCCTCCTGGTGGTCAGTGCACATCACAGCGACCAGTTGGTTGGTGGTTCAGTTGTTTGGTTGTTCTGCTGTTTGGTCTATTTGCATATTAGGGTTTTATACATATAGATGTTTAGATTTGTAGACATCTTTGCCAAATATCGACAAAGATTTGTAGACCTCTTTGTCCATATTTCTCAGGCAAGAAACAGATCACTTAACTGTGTAACTGTAATAGGAATTCAGTCTCATACTAAGATTCACTTTTTGGGGTCCAGTGTGTTGCAATCTGGTGAAGCTTCATGATTCCACTTTGAAGGAGGAACACTCTCCTACATCAATTGACCAGCTATCTATGTTGGTCATCAAAAGGCAATTTTGCTCTTGTCTTGCTGGTTATAGAAATTCTACCCTGTAACTTACATGGACCTATACAACTTAAGTGCATTCTTCCTGTCCAAATTAGCTGTGGAAGAGACTGACTAGTTCCTTACCAAACTAGTTGTTCTTCTTCCTGGGTTTGACATTGGACAATTTTTCTTGCTTCTCTTGATGTTAGGTGTGGCCATGTGACAAGTTTCAGTGAACATACTATGAACAGAATTAATGTGCACTTCCAGGCCTGGATCATAATAAATTACTATTAGTAATACTCATTCCTCCTCTTCCAATTAAATGCATAGGACTCTGATGTTCTGGATGCAAAAGCTGGAGGGAGCTTGGATCCTTGAAAGACTTCATAGAAGGCTGCTTACTTTGTACTGCATCAGGAGCTTACCTGTTACAGTGGCTAGTACTACCAAACTAATACATTAGCATATATCCAAATCCACTGTTTGAGCAACTATAAAGAGTTAAAATGTCAAAATCAAGAAAAGTCTATTTTAATTAAAAATTTCTGCCACTGAAAGAGGAAATGTCTTTAGGAAATGAATAAAAACATACATATTTGCAGATCGAAGGAGTATTTAATCCTAGTACTAGTGATTACAGTCATTAAGAAAAATAACAAAACAAGATAGGAAGTTGTAAACAGACTAGAAGGAACACAGATTTACAAGTCACAAAGAAATATTTGCAAATTATAAACTCTATTAATTGCTTATTTTATAAGCTTGAGCAATTTGATTAACTTTTCTTGGGAACCTTTTTCTATCTATAAAATGGGGATTATGAAATTTAGCTGACAGGATTTTGCAAAGATTTCACACACACACACACACACACACCACATACACACCACATACTGACTGCTACCTAGAAGGTAGCTAGGCATTGGCTTCCACTTCCTGAGGGAAGTGTTTACAAAACAGAATGTAGATGATAAAGCTGCAGAGCAGATTCTTGGTTTTTGAGTTTCAAAAGCCTAGGCCTGTTCTAAGATCCCTATTCTTCTTTCAATCCCTCTTCCTCACCCCATGCACAGTCATTTTGGTCCTTAAACAGCTTCCCACAGTTGCCACCCACCCCATAAGGAGCGGTACAGTGATTTCTGATATTGCACAATGAGTATATCAAAGTCACAAAGAGCCGTCCATATCTGAAAGTGCCACTGCAGATGGTAACAAAAGATGGTCCAGGAAGCAACTGCCCACTTGGACCAACAACCAATACTGTGAGGGAGAGACTGGCATCTCCATGGAAGCCAGCCCAGACAGATGATGACTGAGGAGCAAAAGTTCTGTCACACCAGCTTTCCCACCACTCCATGCTTTGCAACTGTGTAAGTCTGGATTGACCAAATTTATATGTGCTCTATTCCATGAAATTGCATTGTTATTGAAAGATAACATCATAAACTGAAAATCTTAGTATAATAGTTATAATTTACAACTTCTGGCACTCTTTTTATAAATGTGATGGAGGCACATGAAACTAATTCATAATTGAAACTTTTTACATTACCTTTCCTTAAGTTTCACTGCCTGTTAAAATACTTACTTCGGTCAGTAATGATTGTTCTAGCCTCTTGATTGCTGGTCTTGTTTTTCAAATTCTGGGCAGCAGTAATGAGTTCTTCCAACTGGGGGCGCCTCTGTTCCAAATCCTGCAGCGTGGCCTAAAGGAACAAATAGAACTTAATATTGAGGTTCTATAGCCTTGTACATTCCTTTGATGTGATACAAAGTAAAGTGTGATTTTCAAACCAACCAAAGCACTTTAAGAAATAAAAAAGATGTTACTGGATATAAATCTCTAACACATAAGGCTTTATAGAGAACAATTTAACAAGAAATGTATTTCATTCTTAGATACAAAAAATATTTCCAATGAAAATATTAATTATAGATTTACTTCACTCCTTAAGAGCTTAGACATTCATTCCAGAGTACCTCGTTTTACTCAATCCAATATATGAGTGCCATGAGTAAAAATGTAATTTTGAATTATGACAATGTATTTAAGAGAGAGAGTTATTTATACTTGTAATCTCATTCTGCACAGTGTAAAAATTAAGGTGTATATGTTAGAAACAGAAAAAAAGCACAGAAGTGATTTAAGAGATATAACTTATTTAATCTTTTTACCTGAGTTTCCTCACCTATAAAATGATGTGATATAGGTGAGCTATATCCATCTTTCCTCAAAGTTTCCATCTATTATCTCTGTTATCTTACTCTCTTTACATAAAGGGCCAGAAACCCAGTGATAGTTGCAAAGAAGTTTGGGGACAAAAGATATATCCCTTGTTCTAAAACTGAATATATTTTATTTTGGAAGTATAATGAATATTTGCTATTAGTTTATAACCACCATGTGACAGATGTTTTGCACACATTTTATCACTTTTATTTTTCTAATAACTACATTAATAACCAAGCCAGAATTCTTTATGGGTTTAAACCCAATACTCTTTCTACCACCATGTGAGGTTGATGAAAGTGAAGAGATGAAATGTGATAGATAGTAACGTTTGTGAAACTTAGTTATCTACTATGTCCTTTGACTGCTGCTGACTGTCTAAGGATTTTAGTTTTCAGAAAGGCCAAATATTGATCATTCTACTGTATTTCTTTGGAGAAGAGATAGAAAGATAGGCCTTGTGATTTAAGCTCGATTGCTTTTAGTAGTATTAAAATCAATGGAAAGAACTTATCAAAACATCACACATCTATTTTGAGCATTTTCCCCTCTCCGTATTGCAAATTGGAGGGGGCTAACTTTTAACAAATTTTCCACATTTGTAAGCTGTGATTGCTTGGAAGAAAAATCCAATTTTCAGGTTTCTAACTTTTATGGTTTCTTTACACAAAAGGGTGTTTGAATTATGGAACAAATTGCCAAAGACAGCTATTGAAGTAAGTGGCATAAGTCAGTTGGAGAGTACTGAACAATTTTAAAAGTAGGATCCATATAGTAGTAGATAGATTTTATGAAATAAGATGTTTTCCAGGGTTAGAATATTAAACTCTGGTCATCTGTGACATAGCAAGCTGCAAAGGTACTTTGGAATTCCTAACTCTTAAATGTTTAATACATTTGAAGGATTTAAAAAAAAATACATATACAGAAACCTCATATAAAGTCAAATATTTCCTTCAAATTTAACAAAGAACTCTAAATACTCATAACCTAGCAAAGAACATAAATTCATTCATTAACTAACTCATCCTTTCATTTTATAAATACCAGTGCTAGGTACTCTTCTAGGTGTTACGGACATAGTAATGACCGAAATCCTTATGTACATTTTGTGCAATTTAAATGAAAATATGTTTTTTATATTTGGAAATTTTTGTATGAAAAAGATTATATTTGTTATTTTCTATGATTTAATATTAATTCACACTCAGACAACCAGGCTATTCTTTGCTTCTCACGTCTGGATACATGCAGGCTATACACTTGTTTCTTCTTTTAGGATGAATGAGTTTGCCTAAGAAGTATGTTGTAGAAGTAACTTATCAACTTTAATGTTAAACTTACCAGGCTCTAAATATTAAACCTGACCACAGTGAATAGCTTTTACTGCTGAATTAGCAAGCATGTCAATTTAGTCTTATAACAAGCCATTTTCCTCTCTAATGAACAAAGCAGGTTTCAGGGTATTGTGAAACCTGTTCTCTCGGTGATTCTCTAATTCTGCTAACAGACACATGCTTTGTTAGCACCTGAGAAGATTATTAATGACATCCTTTGAAGCAGCCTCCTTAAAAATCTAAGGAGAATCACAACTGCAATAAAACTATGCTTTTCTAAAGTATTTCAAAATGAAATCATAACTCTTTATGCTGCTCTTTGGTCAACACATATAAACATCCATTTCAAAAAGGAAATGGTACAATAATAAACATATATTGCTATAGAATTTATAATGTACTAATATACTCATTAAATAATGGTTTCTCAGTAGAGCAGAATGGGAATTTTCTCCTTTGATTTTTCCCCTCAGAAACAAAGGGAAAGATTTTAATATGGCATACATTCAAGTATTGTTTTCATTAAGGCATTATAAAAACAGTGACTGAAAGACCTTCTTGCTAGTGAACAGAACAGATCCATTCATTGAGAGGAAACATTTTCTTTTCATTCAGTTTTCTTTTTAGTGTATTCTATCTATTTGCTATTACAATTTTTTTGACCTGAAACTTAGCTGTATAATCCCATAACTTGTCAAATGCAGTGACTTTCATCTCTCTTCATTGAGCCACCCACAGACGAGGAAGTACTTTAGATATAAAGATTATTCAAACTACCTACCTCCCAAATATCCATCTATGAAATTCTGTTCTCTGTCCCCAATTCAGATGTTATTGTCTCAAAAGCAATGTTTCATCTCCCATCTTCATCATGATATGACCTCTAGTCCTCTTCTATTGTTTAGCTTTAGTTACCTCTACTTGTCATCCTAAACAAGTAGAATGCTAGTCATGCTGATTTATTTTTCTGATGTGAGCCCAGATACTCATTAAATATATAACTTAAGTGAACAAAACTAAAAGCATCACATGCTTAACTGCATCTAAGCATGGAAATTGAGCATGTCTACATGGAGTCTATCATTCTGGAAGAAGCAAACACAAGAAAGGAATCAATCTAAGGAATCGTAAGCAAGCTACTGGACTTTACTAAAAACAGCTTACCCCTTGGAGATGAGAATTCATCATGGATTCCACTAACTGAGCAAAGATGGAAGGAAAAAAAAATCACTTCAAATACAAAGTGAATCAGAAGTCATTAATCCTACTAAGTCCCCCCCAGGGTTGAAGGAAGTGGTTATAAATAGCAATCCTATGAAAAAGAGAGTTAAACAATGAAGCCATACATACTATAAGTAGGTCATTTTAGGCTCTCAGAAAGAATTACACTTTATTATTGTATTTGTTAAAATAAAAATTTACCTAAGTAATAGTCAAATAGAAAACTGTATGTTTAGTTGAATATTAAATATTTAGATGCCTAAGAAAATATCTTAACAAACTCTTTATAGTTTTAATATTTTTCTGTAAAAATCAACAATCTTCACATAGTTACATTTGCAACAAAGGCCTATGGTGAATTTCAGTTGTTGCCATTATCAGGAAATAAACATGGATTAACATTGCTTAAATAAACTTGTAATGTAAAAATGTAGACCTTATTACTCTTTTATTTATAACTTTAACAACATGGAAGACTGACAAGGTGAAATAGTTGATAGAGCCACTTTATGTATGTAAGAAAGAAAATAAGCATTTAAGTCAGGAAGGTCTTATACTGTAGCCTTTCTAGTAACTGAAAGTGTTTTACCTATGAGGATGCTAATCATCTGTCTAGCTTCCAGCTGCCTCACTGAGCACCTTAATTCTGGCTTCTATTCTTACATTCAGCTGCCTCTCCCAATAGATTGGCCAAATCCAAAGTTATCTTTATGGTCCCCACTTTCTCATTTTCATTTACATTTTAAATTGGCTTGGATATTTCTTGCTTGGCATGATTTCTCTCCTTCTCTGAATGTTCTACCAGCATCTCTGTTGATAATTTCTTCATAAAAACCTTCTAACTATGGCTATGTTTGTGACCTTCATTCATTAAAAAATACTTTTTTAACATGCATTTTATTTTTATGTAATTTAAAAATTATAGAAAGTCTGCAAGAGTGGTCAAAGAATCCCACCTACATTCACCAGTTTCTAAATTTTGCCACATTTGTCACTTGTGATTCTCTCATTCTCTCTCTGTGTATATATAATATATAATTACCCTGTATATGTAATGTTATAGATATTGACAAATAGAAAATGTATAGAAAGGTATACAACTTGATGTTTTGATTTTTGTATACATTGTGAAATAATCACTACAAACCAGTTAACATATTCCAATAAAATAAGTGATATAATTGTTTCTCCTTACATATATTTTAGAGGAAAGGGAAAACTGACATTATTTTACAATATACATATTTTGGGAGTATTCCTATTCAAATTTTCCATTATTGATTTATTGTTCCATCTTGAATAACATCATTTTGGAATTATTCTAACTTCAACAAGTCAAAATAATTTTTTTTTAGTCTAATCAGAGTATCCTAGACAACAAACTGAATTATAAGTGAACCAAATTAATAAAATTAAGGCTACATCACATGACATAAATAGTGAAATATAACTGAGGATATTATCTAGATTATCTTTCCTGGTACAGATCATCCTGATTTTGCATACTAAAGATGTTGTCCGAAGTCTACAGAAATTCCAGATAAAGGAGGCTAGAGCTGACAGGTAATTGAGCACTGATCTATCAAATGGGAAGAAAATATTTATTGGTGGTATTCTATGCACCATACACTATAGCAGGGAATATGCCTTATGGCATGAAAGAACCTTCTCAATGAATTCAATGAACTTGCAAAGCAGTTGGGGGAGATGACCTTCAGGCCTGCCCATGCGTATGCACACATGCAGTTAGCCAATAACAGAAGACAATGTGTAAATGGCAAATGTAATAGTCTATAGACTGCAGACTCTATGCTAACGAGATTTTGAAGAATGGAATTTTAATATGAGTGCCATAAAGGACTAGAAATCTGAACTATAACTTGGAGGAGGAACAGGGTTGATAATGACCTAGCAATGAGAAAGAAGGGATTCTGGGACACGAATTGAGCTTAACCCAATGTAAGGAGGTCTGGGTACACTAGAGTGCTTAGGAAACAGTGGGGAGGGCAGCTCTGTAGTGAAGATAATTATAATGACTGTGATCAAGTTGGGAAGGCAGACTGAGGGCTCTGAATATCAGATGAATGGATAAGAATATTCTGTTGAAGGTAATGGGGAACCATTGGAAGTTTTAGAACAGAGGAATGCTCCAGTAAAAGTGCCATTTTAGAAATATTAACCTTGCACCCTTGCATGCAAAGTTATTTAGAAGAGAGGACTGGAAAACTAAACTGCAACAATCCAAGAAAAACCTCATCTCTCCCTTCTTTGATTAAATTTCCTGGCATGAAAACATGCAAACCATTTCTAATTTAACTTCACACATTCTTCTATTTCAGGAGAAAATAACTCCACTGTATAGGAATAAAATAAATTTAAGCCCATTGTTTGTAAAAACAAAATGTGTCCAGAGAATTATTAAATATATTTTCTGGCCCCATTTATAATATTGTATTAAATTGGGTGGGGTAGAGAGGGATTATGATTTTGATTATGGAAAAAAGTAGACATTCAGAATATTTTGCTAAATCCTTACATTTCTGCTCTAAAAAGGAAACATAAATTTTCAGACTATGAGAGAGAACTGAGATCACTCCAGAAATATAACTTCAAAGATTATTATCAGGGGTGATAAGAATTATGAATATATTAGGATGCCATATTTTGTGAATCTTTCAATGTCCTTTTATAGCTTCCATTGCATTACACCTGTGGTATTTTCTTTGGGAAATTGGTCTCGAAATAGTACTGCTGTTTCCAGGAAAGGAGGAGGCCGGTTGTTATTTAACAAGTACTGTACTAACACTTTCAAGAATAAAAAGTCAAAGCAAACTAAAGGTTATGCTAAAAATGCATTCAACCTTTTCATGTTTTCAAAACACTTTAGAGATGTCACTTACTTAAGTACTGAGACAAGAACCTTGGTTTTTATTGCCAACTGCAGTCATCAATAAACTGAGGTAGAGTAAGAGATCTTACTGTTCTGTGACACTACCTGTACAAGGCAAGTGAAGTGGAGAAATAAGCGATTATCTAGAAGTGATTAAATTCATGTACACAATCAATCGGTATAATTCAAGCCCCCAAACGCTATTTTCCTGTCTTCAAATAGTAGATGTTAAGACTTGAGTTATCAAAATAACTGGCATAGCTGTTCAATTCATGTTGCATACAGAGAGATAGAATCAGGCTCAGTTTATTCATCTGTAAAAATGAAGATAATTACATGTACATCAACCAGTCTTGGGGAGATTAAAGCCATAAATCAATGTATAAGAATTCGAATACCTTAGGCAGAAATTAGTCATATAGAGCTAGTTCAAGATTCTTTTTGTTATTGCTGTTAATCCTCTCCCACAGCTATTTTTCCATTGATTTTTAGGAAGAGTAGAAGAGAGAGGGAAAGACAGAGAGAAAAATCGATGTTAGAGAAACACATCAATTGGTTGCCTCCTGCATGAGCCCTGACCAGGGCCTGGGTTGGGGAGGAGCCTACAACCAAGGTACATGCCCTTGACCGGAATGAAACCCAGGACCCTCTGGTCCACAGGCCACTGCTCTATCCACTAAGCCAAACCAGCTAGGGCTTAAGATTCTTTATAGAAATAGCAATTGAGGAATATGTTATGTAGAATGTATTTAATCCATCAAGACTCAACCTTGTGACTTCATCAAGTCTGAGGGCTAAGAGTGAAGACAACACATGGATAGTAAACAATCATGTGCTCATGCTAAGGCATGATATCTTCATTGTTTGGAGACTTCTTTGAGTTTTACAAACAAGTGTAAAAAGAGAGAGAGAGAGAGAGAGAGAGAGAGAGAGAGAGAGAGAGAGAGAGAGAGAGAGAGAGAGGCGCGCCACGTAGGCACTCCTATATGTATTCACACAGAGGTGACAATATCTGAATACAGAAGAGAGGCACGCACAAATCTATACCATCCTTTTACATCAAAATGGTGTAATGTGTACCATTTGGACATACATATGAGGGGGAAAAAGCTTAACAATTGGGCCTCATGCTTAAAAATAGACAACATTCTTTGCATATTCTCAGAGATTGACATTAATCTATTTCTTCTCAGAAATCATATGACTGGGAAAAATATAAAAATCTGCCTTTGATTGCTTTGTGTTTAAGCCCCGACTTAGCTGTAAATCATTTGTGAAGATCATTTCTTGGTAGGTGAGTAAAGTTGCTATTATGGAGTGTTAATACACTTGAAGTGAAGTGTTGCTGGGGGTAGGAGGTGTTAGACATTGATCAGGAGCTTGAGAGATGAGGTATTTATTTATGCTGTTGTAAGAGGAAAATTTCTATAATAAAAATGATTCTGCTTCTCTGTCAAAAATAGTATTTTATTATATAGAAGCTCTCTTCAGTAAATAAATAACAGACTGCTATTGGCAGATATAAAAATTACAATAGAATATAGTTTCCAATAGGAGCACAACAGCCTTTAACTCAATTGGAACTCGCGGTATGACAGCTTTTAAAGCAGGGAACATATTATGTGGGGAAAATCTCATATACTTTTCAATTCCCAAGACTATACTGGTTATTATTTATTTATTTATTTATTTGAATCCATTGGAATGAGATTGGTTAATAAAATAATATAGGTGTCAGATGTTCAATTCTAGAATACGTCACCTGTATATTGTATTGTGTGTTCACCACATCAAGTCAAGACTCCTTCCATCACTACTTATCTTCCCCTTAGCCTCAGCTACCTCCCCTCCAGCCCCTTTTCACTCTGGAAATCACCATGCTGTTGTCTGTATCTATGAGTTGTTGTTTTTCTTAATACCTTAACCTTTTTTTCCCCAGCCCCTCAACCCCTCTCCCTTCTGACATCGTCCATTTCTTCTCTGTAACTATGAGTCTGTTTCTATTTTGTTCACTACATTCCACATATAAGTAAAATTATATGGTACTTGTCTTTCTCTGAGTGGATTATTTCACTTAGCATAATACTCTCCAGGTCCATTCATGCTGTTGCAAAAGGTATGATTTCCTTTTTTTCTTTTTTCTTTTTTTTTTTTTTTTAAAGCTGAGTAGTATTTCATTGTGTAAATGTACCACAGCTTTTTTATCCACTCATCTACTGATGGACACTTGGGCTGCTTCCAGATCTTGGCTATTGTAAATAACACTGCAATTAACATAATGTGTCTTTTGAATTAGTGTTTCCTGTTTCTTCAGATACACTCCCAGAAGTGGAATTGCTGGGTCATAAAGTAGTTCCATTTTTAATTTTTTTGAGGGAACACCATACTACTTTCTACAGTGACTACATGAATCTGCACTCCCACCAACAGGGCAGTTCCCTTTCCTCCACATCTTGGCCAACACTTATTGTTTGTTGATTTATTGATGATAGCCATTTTGACAGGAGTGATTAAAATTTGCATTTCTCTGATGATTAGTGACGTTGAACACCTTTTCATATGTCTATTGGCCATCTGTATGTCCTCTTTGGAGGAGTGTCCATTCAGGTCCTTTTCCCATTTTTTAATTGGATTGTCTTCCCAGTATTGAGTGTTATAACTTCTTTATAAATTTGGATATTAACATTTTATAAGAGGTATGATTAGCAAATATATTCTTCTATTCCACGGGTTGTCTTTTCATTTAGTTGATGGTTTCCTTTGCTTTCAAAATACTTTTTAGTTTGATGTAGTCCCATTTGTTTATTTTTTCTTTTGTTTCCTTTCCTACAGTGTAACAATTACAACACAATAACAACTAGGTATTGTGTATTTCATGTGTGCTAGAAATTGTCCTAAGAAATTTATATTTTTATTAGAGGCCCAGTGCACAATATTCATGCACTCGGGGGGTGGGGTCCCTCAGCCTGGCCTGTGCCCTCTTGCAGTCTGGGAGCCCTCAGGGGATGTCCGACTACCGCCACTGCTGTTGCACTTGCCAGCTGTGAGCCCAGCTTCTGGCTGAGCAGCACTCCCCTTGTGGGAGCGCACTGACCACAACTCCTGCATTGAGTGTCTGCCCCCTGGTGGTTAGTGCACATCATAGCCACTGGTTGTTTTGCAGTTTGGTCTATTTGCATATTAGGCTTTTATGCCTGCAGGATCAGGCTGAAACTGGCTCTCTGACATCCCCTGAGGGGTCCCAGATTGTGAGATGTCACAGGCCAGGCCGAGGGACCTCATCGGTGCATGATTGGGACTGGAGAGGGATGCGGGAGGTTGGCCAGCTGGGGAGTAGCAGTGGGAGGGCTCCAGGGCATGTCCAGCCCATCTCACTCAGTCCTGATCAGCCAGACCCCAGCAACAAGCTAACCTACCCATCAGAGCATCTGCCCCCTAGTGGTCAGTGCATGTCATAGCGACTGGTCAACTGGTTGTCTGCTTCCTGGTGATCAGTGCATGTCATAGTGAGTGGTTGAGCAGCCTTAGCATATTATTAGCATATTATTCTTTGGTTGGTTGAATGGATAGCTAGATGACTGAATATTTAGCATATAAGGGTTTTATTATATAGGATTATATTTTTCCCACCCTTTGACCTCCCTACCCACATGGTAGCCTAAGCAATTTATACATATTAACATATAGCAACCATCTGAGCTAGGTCCTTTTATTTTTCTTTATAATCAAGAAAAATGAGGCACAGAGAAGTTAAATAACTTGCCCAAGGTCACAAAGCTAACAGGTGGTGAGGTAGAAAAAAATGGCCCAGATCTTCCTTTTCTACTATTTTCCTCCAGTACATTATAGGTAAAATTTCTTTTTTTAAAATGTATTTTTTATTGATTTTTCACAGAGAGGAAGGAAGAAGGAGAGGGATAGAGAGTTAGAAACATTGATGAGAGAGAAACATTGATTCAGCTGCTTCTTGCACTGGGGATGTGCCCGTAACCAAGGTACATGCCCTTGACTGGAATCGAACCTGGGACCCTTCAGTCTGCAGGCTGATGCTCTATCCACTGAGCCAAACCGGTCAGGGCATAGCTAAAATTTCTTAAGCAGATACAATGTAGCGGAAGCTGGGCTAGATGTTTTACAAACATCGTTATTTGATTCTGATAACAACTCTAGCTAGCTGGGTATTGTATCAATTTTTTACATGTGAGAAAATATGTTTAGAGATTAATACTTCCCACTCAAGAACAGCCTGCCTGTTAGGAGCAGAAAAAACATTTGAACTCAAGACTGCCTGAATCCTAAACCTAGCCCTGACTGCATGCCACAGGACTCTCAACAAGCTACTCTGCTTCCTCTTCTCAAACCCTTCTTCACTTTTCTGCCTGTGGCTATGCTTCTCATGCCATAGAATCCAGCAATGCTTCATTATAGTTCCCTTCCTAAAACAGAGTGCAACGAGTTAAACAAATCCAGGATAAAAAATCCAGAAGAGAAAACTACACAATTGGTTTGTTATTCCTCATTTTCCTCCCAACTTCATCTCCAAATGAACACTTTCTTTTCTTGTCTGCTTTATGTTGTTAATCCACACAATTACATTCAAATCTGTCATTTAAAAAATTTATGTATAGTTAGGAAATTTGTAATTTTTGTAATAGTGGAAATACATATTTCTATGATTAGAATTAGGGCTCATGACATTTTCTCTCTACCCAACTTTTACTCATTTTAATAAAAAATTAAACCCCAATAAGATAGCTCATATTAAAGTAGTACAAAATTGGTTATTATTATATGTTCATGGCTGTATTAGTTTCCTCTGGCTGTTGTAACAAATTATCACAACTGAGTGGCTTAAGACAACCTAAATTTATCATTTTACAGCTCTGGAAGTCTGAGTCCAAAAATGAGTCTTAGAGGTTAAAATCAAGGTGTTGGCAGAGCTTGTCTTCCTTCTGTAGTCTCTAGGGGAAAATTAAGTTCCTTCCTTTTCCAGATTCTAGAAGCTGCCTGTATTCCTTGGTTTGTGGCTCCTTCGTCTATTGTCAAAGACAGCAGGTTAGCAACTTCTGATTTCTCTCTGACTGTGCTTGTATCACCACCTTGCTTTCTTTCATACAAGAACATTTGTGATTACATTGGGCCCACCAGGATAAACCCTGAAAATCTCCCCATGTCAAAATCCTTAACCCCTCTGCAAAGTCCCTTTCACCAAGTATCCTATATAATGAAGAGGTAATATGCAAATTGACCATCATGCCCTCACACAAGATGGCTGCCCCCATGTGGTCACAAGATAGCCACCCCCATGTGGTTGAACATCCCCCGAGGGGTCCCAGATTGGAGAGGGTGCAGGCGGGGCTGAGGGACACCCTCCCCACAGTGCACAGATTTCGTGCACTGGGCCTCTAGTGGTAATATATTCACAGGTTCAAGGGATTGGAACTTGGGCAATTTTGGGATGCCATTATTCAGTCAATCACAATGGTTCTGCAGTCATTTCTCATTACACTGCTTGTCACACTGTGGCATACTTCTTTGGGCTGTCTCCGTCCTATGTGAGAGCCAGTGACAAGGGCTGCAAAATCCCACAATCTAGAAAGCAGAGGAGGCACAAAGCAGAATCCTAATCTGGGTGGCCAACCTGGTTTAACCAAAGGCCTTCAGAGGTGGGAGAGGTGTATTGTCACATCTCCTTCACTCTGTTACCAAAAGTACATTTGAATGTCTCTATTAAGAGGTGGAAACAGGAACTCACAAAAGTGTTACATTAAAAAAAAATAGTGTCACAGCTGATGTGGCACAGTGGTTGAGCATATACCTATGAACCAAGAGGTCACGGTTTAATTCCCACTCAGGGCACATGCTTGGGGTTTTGTGTTTGATCCGCAGTTTGGGGCATGAGGGAGGCAGCTAACCAATGATTCTCTCTTATCATTAATGTTTCTATCTCTCTCTCTCCCTTTCCCTTCCTCTGGAATCAATACAATTATATTTTAAAAACTTATATTCCCTGAACTGTGATTCCCTGAGGAAATCAGGGTATTGCTGTTTCATGAGAAGCAGCTCTTCAGGAGTGAATCCTGTAAGAATTCCAAAATAAAGTCCATACCTTCTGGAGAGTGACAGCCTGCAGGAAAGGAAGAGGCACTGTCTTCTGGGATACAGAGACTCCAGCTTCCTCTTAGCTCAGCTTTGCTCGTTCAACTTCATTCTCTCCTCCTAGACCCCCACACCCACTCATAAACATGAAGCTTTCTTCCCAGCTGTCTTCCTCCCTTTTTTTTCATTTGTAAATGTCTTCTACTTTTTGACTTCTTTTCTCTACAACAACTATCTGGAAGCTTTTTTTTATTGTTACCATGGAGAAGGTAATTTTCTCATCAAGGAAAGGATGTGGTACAGAGGGAAAGGAATGAGCCACATATGAAAATTGAGAGCTAGCCTCTGTGTCTTTTCAACAATATCCAATTAAATCTTTTCACTACCATACACAAAACAACAGGAACACGGTGGGTGGCCAATTTAGCCCAAGGATGGAAATGAAACAGTAGGCTCTGTGATAATGCTCTGGGGGTTGGGAGGCAGGTGGGGAGGCAGACCCTCCATCCTGCAACAGGGAACTAATGAACAAAGAAAACTGATAGATAATTACTGTGCAGTTGTTTGAATAGATGCTGCTCTCTTTCTTTTACAGGTAAATAAACTTCATAATGTTGATAGATAATTTTCTCTGAAATGATGAAATGATGAAATAAACATGTAGATAAACAACCATAAGAAGAGGGAAGAGACCTGTGAGATATTTCTCAATGATAAGTTAAAAAACCGAAGCCATGTAGGGACAGAGAAAAGAAGAGCAATTAACAAAGCTCTCATTTTTTCTTTTCTTCACTCTTCTCTTTTCAAGTTGGAAACAAAGTGGGAGAAAATTCAAATATAGAATTATCTGGTGGTGAAACATCAGTGATATTTTAATTAGTCTAGAATTTTTATTACAACTAGAAAAAAAAATCTATTGATGATTCATAGATGTGCCAATGTTAGGACCTGAAATAATAGTAATTCTTCTGTTCTAATTCTCATGAGATGAATCATACATATGCTTTATTCTTTTTGATCATTCTGAACAAAACCAAACTTTGAAATTTTTGAATGATGATGTTTCTCAAATTACAATACTAGTAGATAACTCATCATATCTTTAGTAGAATCTTGCATAAACCCTGTATGTAAAGATTATGCCTAAAGGCTTCCATCAACAAGAGTAATTAAAAGAAAAGAACTGCAAAACAGTAAAAGCACAAATTTAAAATTTTGGTGAGACAATAAAAGTGGAAATTTGGAGTTGAAGTAGCATGTTCACCAACTTTTCCGATGAACCCTTTCTATTACCCATTCTAGCTTTTAAAATCATGAGATTGTTTTATAGAAAATAATGAAAACTTTCAGATATACAAAAGGTATAGAGAATATAAGGTTACAATAGAAGTCTATGACACAGCTGTATCATGGTACTGTGACAAAGCAGAAAATGCAGATAGCTAGGCAGGTAGGAAGGAAGAGAGAGCGAGAGAGAGAGAGAGAATGAAAGAACTCTGATTTCTGGGATACATGCTAATCTATTTCCTGTTAGCATTTTGTGCTTGCTACTTCATAACAGAATATATTACTCCAAATTACAGACTATTAAATAAACAAAAACTAAGATGATTTGCATGAAAACGGTAAGCTCTTTACACAGCACAAACTGAGGTTTTTATTAAGCAAAGTTGTAGGAAAAAAGCTACATATTTTTTCAATCTTTCAGTTATTGCTGAATTTGTAAACCCTATGCCCCATTACCTCCATACAAGCCAGAGATATGTTCTCACATAATAGCATTTCAATAGTGATTGAATTGACACCAAATGCTTGTCTCTTCTTAATACCTACAAGTAATTTTTGATCTGGGGGCTTTGTGTTTTGTTTTGTTGTTGGGCCACTAAAAATAATAAAATTTCCCATGTATTTAGGACACAACAAAGATGAAAGAAATGTCTCACTTAAAATATTTATGAACAAGGATAAAATCCTTGTCAAATACACTTGTTGGCCCAGAGGTGGCTTTGTTTACCAGATATAGTCTTAAGGCTGAATACACTAAATCATGGCAAACTTCCATACAGAGTGATGCTAAAGTAGGTATACAGTTTCATATGGAAAGTAATACAATAATTAATAACACAAGAATAAACTGTATTTCGCATACTTACAACTGTAAACCTACTTTTGACCAACCCTGTATATGTATTTTAACTGCCCATGATGATTGCTGTAAAGGACTATAAGTTGAAGAAATTTGACATTGGAGATTACGGATCATTAATAACTTGATTTGACACATATTAAAATGTCTGTGATAAAATAGAAAACATAACCTGTTTTTTAGTGGTAAAAAATTAAGAATTATATGCAATTTACTTTAACATACTTCAGTATATATGCCAGAGTATGAATGTGCTAGTGGTCAGTTGCTTCAATCAGGAACTCATATAGGGGATGGGGTCAGAATTTAATCAGAAAGGCTAGACTCTTGAGACAAGTGCTACAAGCATTTTAACTATTTTTATCACAGTCGACACCAGGAGGTCTTGCTAATGAGCAAAATGAATGTCAGAAATGTATTTTCCTTTATGATATTAGAGTTATTCAAGATACATGTTTTGGATAACACATTTTAGAGATATTTCTCTTCCTTATAAGGACCAAGCATAAAAATCTAGCAAGCTATGGAGCCCATACTCTTTGAAATGGTACCCAAGATTTGATGCCCAGTCTGTTCTGTCTCCACATTGAATCCAAAGATTCTGATTGCTTGATACCCTCTCTAACATAAACTGAATCCTAGCCCTAGATTCTAGAATATTCTCACATCTGCCTTGAGTGAACCTTTTACACAGAGTGTAATCCTAACACTTGATAGTGAGAGTATGGGAAAGTAACTAACCCTTACATATCATACTGTTTCTGCAACTGTTATATATCAAAAATAACCTAATAGGTAGTCATGTATAACAACATCAACCTAGAACAATTTACATTATGCAAACCACACACTTTAAGAAAGTGTAACCAGTATAAAAACATTTGTTCCTTATAATCCTCACCTCTTTCCATTCAACCATACACTTGATTTCGTTTTCAGAGTATAACATTAAATTTCTCTTTTGATTTCCTCATGGCTATATTTGTCCAACATGTTTTAATAAACAGACCTTTAAAGGTTTCATCCCATCTCTATGTAGTATTTGTATCATTTAAATAATTTTCACAGCCTTGCCTTTCAGCTTGATGTAACCACTCATATTATTAGTTTTTCCCCCCAGTCCAAACAATATCTAGGCCTAGTAATTTAGTTAAGAAAACAGCAGACTGATCTACACTAATAAAAGACAAATATGTTAACTGACCATACCTTCGCTACGCCTTAAGCCATGCCCACTAGCCAATCAGAGCGACTATATGCAAATTAACCCAATCAAGATGGCGGCCGGCAGCCAGGGAGCTGGAGCGAGCCGGAGGCTTGGTTTCCCAGTGATGGAGGAAGCCAAGCTTCCCACCTGCCGCGGCTGGCTCTGAGCTCCACTCAAGGCAACAAAGTTTCAATTATAGAAGATAAATAAACCCCAGATACCTGCTTTCAGCTGGCCGAGGCCAGGGAGCTGGAGTGAGCAGGAGGCTTGGGTTGCCCTTGGTGATGGAGGAAGCCAAGCTTCCCGCCCCACCCTGGCCAACTCTGAGCTCCACTCAAGGCTACAAACTTTCAATTATAGAATGTAAATAAACCCCAGAATAAAAAAAAAAGAAAAGAAAAAAAGGAGAGGCTGGGAGCTTCCGTCACTGGGGGGCTTGGCCAGCCTGAAAATGGCCCTCAGCCCCTCACCCAGACTGGCCAGGCACCCCAGTGGGGAACCCCCCCCCACCCTAAGGGGGTGTGGCCAGCCTGAAAACAGCCATCAGCCCCTCACCCAAGCTGGCCAAACCTCCATGGGTGAGGGTCCCCACTTGGGGGGGGGGCTTGACCAGCCTGCAAACAGCCATCAGCCCCCCACCCAGGCAGGCCAGGCACCCCAGCGGGACCCCCACCCTGATCCGGGACACCCTTCAGGGCAAACCAGCCAGCCCCCACCTATGCACCAGGCCTCTATCCTATATAATAAAAGGGTAATATGCAAATTGACCCTAACTGCGGAAAAACTGGGAATGACTGGTCACTATGACACACACTGACCACCAGGGGACAGATGCTCAATGCAGGAGCTGCCCCCTGGTGGTCAGTGCGCTCCCACAGGGGGAGCTCTGCTCAGCCACAAGCCAGGCTGATGGCTGCCAGCACAGCGGTGGTGGCGGGAGCCTCTCCTGCCTCCTCAGCAGCACTAAGGATGTTCGACTGCAGCTTAGGTCTGCTCCCTGCTGGTAAGTGGACATCCCCCGAGGGCTGCCAGGCTGCCAGAGGGATGTCTGACTGCCAGCTTGGGCCCGATCCCCCAGGGAGCAGGCCTAAGCCAGCAGGTGGACATCCTCCAATGGGTCCCAGACTCCAAGAGGGCATAGGCCAGGCTGAGGGACCCCCCCCCTCCGGTGCACAAATTTTTGTGCACTGGGCCTCTAGTATTTATATAATACAAGGTGTGTCTTTGTGTGCCTGTGTGTGTGATAGATAGCAAGAGAGAGTGAGAGAGAAATGAGTTTGATCCCTGCTGAGTATAAGAAATTAGTTTATGGAGATGCAAACCTGGGGTATAGACATATGACTGTGGTGAGACCACTTGCTCTTACCCTATGGGGTGTATCTGGGCTGAAAAAATATTCTTGTCTGACATTTTTATCTTAGCTCTTTGACAGGTCTCCTTTGCCTTTCTGCTCAAGACTCAGATTTCTTATTATTAATTCCCTGGGTATATTTTTTTTCACATAATGGTTGAAGATCATAAGAAAGCCTATTTTAATATATCATCTTTCTTAAGCAAAGACATTTTCATCTCTACTCTTTTTATTCCCCAGATATGTCCTAAAGACTAATTCTCAATGCAGTTTATTAAGTTGCAGTATTAATGTATATGTATACTGTATATGTAATTTGTACATGTAAATATATATGTATGTATGTGTTTGTGTGTGTGCATATATATACATAGATATACACATATACATGCATACACACATATATAGTTTCTTGCCAATAACTTGAACGGAATACAGATATTAAGCAATGACATTGCCTTGGCTAAGTAACTTAACCTCTCTGAGTCTCCTCTTTTACAAAACGAGTCTCATTCCAGTTACTTTACCCTACACTTGTGAGAATTGGAAATATTAAATATGATGTGCATAGTACAGTGATGCCTGGTCCATACTAGGGCATAATAAATAGTACGTATAAGTACCCATAATTTTATAGTAGCATATTATTTGACCTAGCCTTATTTTTTGCCATGTGGAATTTGTCAAAAGTAATTTGGCCATCGTAACAACTGGGAGTCAAGGTATGGGTGAGCAACTAACTTTTACTTACCATACTAAGTTTTGCTATATATAAATCTCCTTCAATAGCATTCTATATTGGTATGTAAATATTCACAGAAATATATGGGGTATGTGTTTCGGCAAAATAACATATGTGTGTACGGGTATGTAATAAATATTATAAGAAAACAATCTCAGCATGTCTTGGTTTATAATTCGTCACAATTTATTTTAGAAATCTACTCAATTTTGGATATTTGAATTTTCCCCAGCTAGTCCCTATTTGAAATAATGGATTTATCTATAGTGAGAAGCTGTGATATGGTACTCAGATTCCCCTTCAGAAATGATGGACTTATTACCCTAGCTGCTAGGAGTGCTTCTTGTAGACAGCCATTACCTGTGAACCCCTTTATAAGAATTGTGTTGGCTGAAGAGAGTGTTCTTGCCCAAATTTGTGTTTCTTTCCCTGAGAAGCCCACATTCAATGAAGTTATAAAGGTCTGATCCTCTCTCCCAAAATCAAAATAATCCTAAAAGGTCACTTCAGCTTCAGAACCCCCTGAAGGGTAAGATGAGGCCTCTACTGAAACTGCATTACAGCCCAACTTCTCTTTCTGTCCACTCCTGTTGATCCCAGGTAAACATCCTGTATGCTCACCTGTATCTCAGGGTCTGTTCCCCAGGAATCCCTCTTTAAGTAAATAAACCCCAGGCATTTGGTACGAATTTCTATAATACTCTTGTTCTAAAAGTCTCCATGGCATAGGGCAAAACGTTCCTAGAATAACATGCAAGCCGAAACCGGTTTGGCTCAGTGGATAGAGCGTCGGCCTGTGGACTGAGGGGTCCCAGGTTCGATTCCGGTCAAGGGCATGTACCTGGGTTGCGGGCACATCCCCAGTGGGAGATGTGCAGGAGGCGGCTGATCGATGTTTCTCTCCCATCGATGTTTCTAACTCTCTATCTCTCTCTCCCTTCCTCTCTCTGTAAAAAATCAATAAAATATATTTTTTAAAAAAAAAAAAAAGAATAACATGCAAGTGTTCTCTCCCATTCCTCCTTTATCAAGTACTTGGGGACTTAAGGTAAAATGATTTGGAAGAAAGTGGAGTGGACTCCATGCATATCTCTCCAGGCTCAAACACACCTGTCTCCAGCCACAGAGTTCCTCAGATTCATCTAATCATCTCTTACCTGAGGCACATTCAGACTCTTGTCTAAAAATCCTCTTTCAACAGAAGGTGCCCTTTTCACTACACTCCAAGAGTTTCCTTCTAAGCCGAGTAAAAAATTCTCATCTATTAGGAAAAACACATTTTCTGAAGCATTTGGAAAACAATTAGAGTGAAACAAGTTTCTCTCCCTTTTAAACAAAAATGTGTAGCATCAAATGACAAGGAGCTTTGAAACACCACCATTGACCTTTTTATTGCATTTCAGATGTGAAATTTGATTTATTTATGCAGTAAAAATAGCCATCATAATTAACCGGTTTTTCAAGTGTCTGTCATTTTTCACCATGGATAATTGCTATGATTAACAAAAGGAACCTCCATACAAACCTATTTAATCATCTAAAATTAATATTTGTTTTAAAGAACTTTATTCAGTTGTTTACTTTGATGAATGATGTAAAATACCACTGTTATATCAGAGCAAAATAAAAATGTGAAGAAAAGTAACATAGAGGTAGAATAAATTCAACTTGTAGAGCTGAGGTTTATTTACAAAGATCTTTTTTTGACTTTTTTTAAAAAAAAGATATATTATTATTGATTTCAGAGAGGGAAAGAGAAAGCTAGAAACATCAATGATAAGAATCATTGATCAGGTGCCTCCAGGACGTCCCACAATGGGGATTGAGCCCACAACCCAGGTATATGCCCTGACTGGGAATCAAACCATGACCTTTTGGTTCATAGGTTGACACTCAATCACTGAGCTACACCAGCTGGGCTATTTACAAAGATCTTAAACGTGCTTTTTAACCCTGATAACTACAGTATGAAAGAGTTTTCTATCCCAGTTTTACAGATGCTCAGACTGAGGATCGGAAAGTTGTGTAGTTTGCCAATAACACACAAAGCATGGTTCTAGATGCCTGATCCTAGATGCCTAATTCATGTTATTTCTACGAATATGAAAAAAGCAGTTAAAATGTTCATATAATATTAATGTTCCTCTATAATTGAGGAGAGGGTGGAGTGTCCAAATTATAACAAGGGCTCTTTACTATGATACTAATTTTTTTTGTGAACAAAAGCTGATATTTGGAGATATCATCAAAGAATTGACAAAGAAAAGTAGGCTAAGAAAATAAGAATGAAAAAAAGGCAGTGATAAAATATTTGCTGTTTATCAGTGTTGGAAATCCTTGTTTTTACATGTTTATGTAATACATTATATTTCTCTTGGTGTGAAATGATAGAAAATGAATATGTGTGTTCTTTCCTATTCCTTTGAAATGACAAAAGAGATGGTATTTCATCCTCTTTTTCTTTCCAGCTTTTAAATTGCAGTTACTTATATAACACTACCAAGAGATAGGAAAGTAGAATTAAACAATAAATTAACTATTTTATAAGACTGTTAGTCTGATTATAAAGGAATTATATTTGTTTTTAAATTTTAACTCTACTGGGAAACCTTTCTTGAGCAACTGCCAGCTCCCTTCAACATGGAGTAGTAACTAGAGTAGATATATTGGTAATTTTCATAGCAACTCATTCTGTAGCCACCAAGGAATTGGAGTGGGAAATCCTATCCTCCTTGCCACAATGATTGGTTCAGGGGTGGGTTTATGTCTTAAGCTAGTCCAATCATAGAGAAGCTCAGAACTTTCATTTGAGGGTCAAAAAAGGAAAATTTTCTTTCTATTTTAAATATAGTATGGTATCCAAAAATGAATCCTGTAACTGCTATAACAATGGTGAAGGACAATACTGAGCAAAGAGCTGGAACCTTGAACATGCCATGCCTGGAGTTCACACAATATTTATATTACATATGCCAATAAATTCTCTTTCTTATTTAAGCAATTTGAATTGGAATTTCTATTAGTTGCAATCGAAGATATTCTCATCTATGACCAGCTTTCATCTAAAGGAATATCCTGTTGTCACACAAATATAAAATCTATTTAATCATATCTCAAATTGTCTGTTTACTTTTTGGTTTTCTAAAATAGATTATAAATAACATCAATATAAATTAGGCTTTTCCAAGAAAGAATCCTTAATGAAAATAATTCAGTTTTCAAAGTGTTGATACTTGTTTAATTTTATTTATCTATAAACTAGAGGCCCAGTGCACAAATTCATGCATGGGTGGGGTCCCTCTGGGTTGCCTGCGGGAATCAGGCCCCAGCTTATGCTCCCAGCCTCACAGCTCCAGCTCACACACCCAGCCTTGCAGCCCCGCAGCCCTGCCTGGCACCTGCTTTGGTCTGGCGCCACTCCCTCACCTGCTCCACCATCCCGCCACAGTCCAGCTATCCTTGGGGCCCATCAGGGCCAACAGCACCTCCACTGCTGCCCACTGCCAGCTCTGCATTGCTGACACCCGCCATGTTCCTTGCTGCCTCCGGGTGGTCAGTGCACGGCATAGCGAGTGGTTGAACTCCCGGTTGGAAAATTTGCATATTAGGCTTTTATTATATAGGACTAGAGGCCCGGTGCACAAAAATTTGTGCACTCGGGGGGGGGGCCCTCAGCCTGGCCTGTGCCCTCTGACAGTCTGAGACCCCTTGGGGGATGACCACCTGCTGCTTAGGCCTGCTCCCTGGGGGGATTGGGCCTAAGCTGGCAGTCAGACATCCCTCTGGCAGCCCGGGAGCCCTTGGGGGATGTCCACTTGCCAGCAGGGAGCAGGCCTCAGCTGCAGTCGGACATTCTTAGCGCTGCTGAGTAGGCAGGAGAGGCTCCCGCCACCACTGCTGCACTGGAAGCCGTCAGCCTGGCTTGTGGCTGAGCAGAGCTCCCCCTGTGGGAGTGCACTGACCACCAGGGGGCAGCTCCTGCATTGAGCATCTGCCCCCTGGTGGCCAGTGTGTGTCATAATGAGCAGTCATTACCAGTCGTTCTGCTGTTAGGGTCAATTTGCATATTACCCTTTTATTATATAGGAGCACCTGGCCATCCTGGGTGAGTGGCTGATGGCTGTTTGCAGGCTGGCCACGGCCCCTTCAGGGTGGGGGGTCCTTCTGGGGTGCCTGGACAATCTGGGTGAGGGGCTGAGGGCCATTTTCAGGCTGGCTAAGCCCCCCAGCGGGGACCCTCACCCCATGAGGGTGTGGCCAGCCTGGGTGAGGGGCTGATGGCTGTTTGCAGGCTTGCCACAGCCCCCAGCCACCCAAGCTCCCAGTGGAGGCTGGCTGGCAGCAGGTATCTGGGATTTATTTGTCTTCTATAACTGAAACTTTGTTGCCATGAGAGGAGGCCACAGCTGGCTCAGGGCAGGCGGGAAGCTTGGCTTTCTCCATAGCCTGGGCAAGCAAGCCTCCTGCTCGCTCTGGCTCTGTGGCTGCTGGACGCCATCCTGGTTGGGTTAGTTTGCATATAGTCACTCTGATTGCCTGGTGGATGTGGCTTAGGGCGCAGCGAAGGTACGATCAATTAGCATCTTTGTCTTTTATTAGTGTAGCTAAGGTAACTATATATCCAGTTTACCCTGGGCAATCTTAATTAACTCTTGTTGCCTGGCATTATTAATGATACTCATTTTTATTCTTTAATATGATTTAGGCAATAAATTTTAAAAAATCATATAATGGACTATAAGCTTATTTTTAAACTTAGCCTCATTCTGCCCTTTTGTAAGCTCAGTGTGACAGGCATGTATCCTTAAACTGCCACCTATTTGTGAAAACATCATAGATAATAGGAACTAACATTATAGATCTCATTGCCCTTAGGATCATAGTTTACCCTTGTTGCATTCTTTTAGATTCTCCTAGCCAGCAACCTGCTAAGAAATGATGAATAGAGATGCAATATAACCTCATTGAGAAAGTAATTGTGCTTTATGCTTAAAGTGAATAACATATATTTCCTTTTTCACTTCTAGATGGTAGACATGGCAGTGTCCCTGAAGTCTAGCCCTCCAAATGTGTTAAAAGCTCTTTGTTTTGGAGAACCTTAGAATGTAGAAGATGATCTAGAATGACCAAAAAACATAGCTTAAAAGAAAAGGCAGAATTATAACATCAACTGGGAGATTTCTTTTCTTTACACCCATCAGAGCCCCAAAAGCTCTTGAAGCATCCTGTACAGAAGGGTAAACCCTGAAAAAAATGACCAAGATTCTGGATTGTCCACATACTCTAGAAGAAAAAAACCATAGACATCTGACATTTCTTATGCTTTGAGAGTTGAGAAACAATTCAATTGGATTTTATTCATAAGGTTATGAAGAATTATTCTAGGATATTTTCATGGCAACTGAGAATATGTAGATTTAATATTTGAAACTGAATAAATTCATTCTTAAGAGTAGAATTTAAGAATATGATGGCATAATTTGATAATAACATTGGGGGCAAGGAATTGCTTTGCTAATAGGAAAAGTATAACTGATACCTGCGCAGTTTCTGATGATGGTAAAAAAAAAAAAAAAAAAAAAAAAAAAAAAAAAAAAAAAAAAAAAAAGCTAAAAAATCACCTTCAGATTTCCAGAATTTGTGGTTTAGTTATATATTCTGTTCCTGGAAAGAACTGTAGGTCACTTGATCCTGATTTCAAAATATAAATAAAACTGAGGGGGGCAGGGGAAGGGTGTGAAGAATTTTTGTGAGTTTATTTGAGCCAAACTATTGACAATTGCCCTGAAGCAGAATCTCAACGAATTGGGATAATGTTCCAGAGAATGATGGTTTTTCACCTTGTTTTTATACCTTACATCAAAGGAGGAGACATAAGTGGGTTACATGAAATCTATTGGTGATAGATTATGGAGGCGGGAGAAAGAAAAGTGGGGGTGGGGTTGGAGGTGGGGGAGGAACATCTGGGATTGGATAAAAAGTAAGATGATAGACACATTACTTAGGTGGGTAAGGATAGTTAACAGTAAACAATTAACATGATAACAATAACAATGAAGGAATTTATGGTCTCTGTCCTGGCCCCCAAGCACATTTGTTTGTGCCCCAGGGTGGGGGTTGGGGGGTGAAGGGAAGTTACAAGTTACTCTGACATTTCATAGGTATGTTATCTTAAATGCAAAAAGACAATAGTCTCAGTTAAGGCAAAAATTGACCGTCAGGGAAAATACCGGCCTAGGACATGACTATCTATATAGATAAAACCCTAATATGCAAATAGACTGAAGGGCGGGACAACAGAACAACCAAACAACCAGTCTCTATGATGTGCGCTGACCACCAGGGAGCGTGTGGGGAACATGGCAGGCATTAGCAACAGGCAGCAGAGTGTGGAACATGGCAGGCATCTGCTGTGGTGGGATGGTGGAGCAGGTGAGCAGGGGCGCCAGACCAAGGAAGGGCACCAGTCGCTGTCATCAGGGTGAGTCTCTGGTGGTTACTGAAAATTCTTTCCTCTCACACACTGCAGTCCCACCAGGAGCTCGCACCCACTACTAGCGCCCAGTGCCAGTCCTGATCACTCGGTGCTTCTCCACCTCCCCCTGCTCCTGAGGAGCAATCAGGGCAGCAGCTGCCACTTGCACCCACTGATGGCACCAGTCCCACTTGTACCTGCTGCTGGCACCAGCCCCAATCACTCTGCACCTTCAGTAGGTATGAGCGGGACCGGCACCGTCAGCAGCAGGAGAGGGGTTTCCAGCAGACAGGGGACTGGGGGCCTTGGCTGGAGGGGCCGGATCGGGGCACAGAGGATGGGCTGAGACCCGTCCCTGTGCCCACCACAGCCTCTTGGCCCAGAGTTCCTTTCAAGGTGCATGAATTCATGCACTGGGCCCCTAGTCCACCATAACTGCTTTTAGTTAAAGTTTTAATTTCAGGCTATCCTTTGTGGTTACTTTAGGCCTTTAAGTTTGCAAGACTGCCATGCAGGCCTTCCCTGAGCTTGTCAGGTTAGCATGTGGCCTCTTTTTTATTTGTCCACAAAGGAAAGCAGACCAGGGGGTTTTAGCATTAGAATTATACCTTAAAACACATAAATAAAAAACAACAGGAGGTTGAGAAAAAAACCCAGTATCATGATCACATACAATGAGTTGCTACATAAACAGTGGTTATTTAAAATAAACACGTGTGTACTGGGAGACTAAAAAGTCAAAATGATAAAAAAAAAAAATGCCCCCAGTCTTACAAAATACTTAAAATCACAACCACATAAATTATCTGAAGAATCTTCCAATGTAATAGAATTAATATATATTTCCTTGTAAAGAATTAGATGTGACACATTTTATATGCCTTAAATATTGGATAAGAAGTTTAAGGCAAAAGTTTAAATCAAAGCTTTAAGGGTCAGAGAAAGAGGATAAATTAAATAGAACATGCTTCCTGGTTGTAAAAAATATAAAGAGACAATGGCTTGGGGAATATATGTGATTGTAATCTCTCTGCTTTATATCAAAAAAGAAGTTTTCTATTCAGTAAAGTGGAGTTAAAGAAAATAAACGAGAGGGACCTTTATATCAGCTAAGTCTAAGTAAGGTCTTTCATACCATGATAGGTTCTTTTGAGGGTACACTTAGTACTACTGAAAAGGAAAATTGGGGGAGGGGGGCGCTTGCAACCTAGTTCTGTATCTGGTTAAAACTGTAGTCTTACTTCCCCACTCTGACTGATTTGGGCAGATCTGCAGAACCTATCCCAGGGGCCCCACAACAGCTGACTTGGGTGGAGCTGCAGAGCATGCCCCCAAATGCCTCACCAAGACTGACTTGGGCACAGCTTCAGGGACCCTCAGGAGCCCACCACAGGAGGAGATATATAGGTCAGAGCCTCCCCACGAGTTCAGTTCAGGCTTTGGATCCGGAATCCCCTGGACTAGCAGAACTGCGAAATAAAGGTTAAACTTTCCTCCCTCAGAGTGCTGGCTGATCATTCTCCCATGCATTCTGCTACAACACTACAATCAAAAGTACCAAAGGTACATAATTATAGACCCAGGGGAAAGCTGACATCTGTCTGACACATTGAGGAACACTGGGCTCAAAACTTTTTGACTGCACGCATCTATTTTTTAAAAAATTGGTCCACATATCAATCCACATTTATTAAAAACTTTATACATATGTGTAGACGAAAGGGGCCACATGCTAACCTGACAAGTTTAGGGAAGGCCTGCATGGCAGTCTTGCAAACTCAGAGACCTAAAGTAAACAAAGGATGGTCTGAAATTAAACTTTAACTAAAAGCAGTTATGGTGGGTAGTTACATCCTAGGCTGGTATCTTAACTGAGCCTATGCGTCTTTTTTTATCTTTTTTTAAAAAATATTTTATTGATTTTTTTACAGAGAAGAAGGGAGAGGGAAAGGAGAGGGATAGAGAGTTAGAAATATTGATGAGAGAGAAACATCGATCAGCTGCCTCCTGAACACTCCCCACTGGGTATGTGCCTGCAACCAAGGTACATGCCCTTGACCGGAATCGAACCTGGGACCCTTGAGTTCGCAGGCCGAGGCTCTATCCACTGAGCCAAACCTGTTAGGGCGCCTATGTGTCTTTGTGCATCTATAATAACATACCCTGGAAATGTCTGGGTAAGTTGTAACTTCCCTTTTTCTGGACCCCTTAGGGCACAACCTAATGTGCTAGACACCAGGACAGATACCACAAATTCCTTCATTGTTATGTTAATTGTTCCTGTACCCACCTAAGTATGTGTCTATCATTTTACTTTTTATCCAATCCCAGGGGCTTCCCTGCTTTGCTTTCTCCCGCCTCTCTAGTCTATCACCAATGGATTTCATGTAACCCACCTATGTCCCTTTCCTTTGATTGCAATGTGTAAATACAGATGTAACCTGACATTCTCTGGAACATTATCTCAATTCATTGAAGTTCTGCTTCCCGGCATATGTCGACAGTTTGGCTCAAATAAACTCACACATATTCTTTACAGGTTTCAATGTGTGTTTTTTTACATTAACATATGCTACTTTATTGACATATTATATATTTTATAAAACAAAAATATTAACTTTGAAAGAATGAGATAAATAGAAATAGAGTTTATGGTTCTTCCTATATATTCCCATTGAGGATCTCTGTAACTGAACACTAAAGAGAAGAGACAAAGCTTTCTGTTTCATATGAAATATGAAAAGTGTTTGATTTCTGCCTTTCAGATTTTATATGGGAAAATGCAAAATGTATGCAGGCATTTTAATGGGTTTCTCTTTGAAACTTTCATGCAGATTTTAATAATTAATCAATATTTTAAATATAAATTGTGATATGTAATATATAAATATACCTCCAGAGGCAATACTGTTTTATGGAATGTTGTGTTAAATTCTTTCCCTTCCCAATTCATTCTGGAGAAAGTCTATCTACTTAATCCCTGGTAGGTATATCATAATGAGAGGTGCAAATGCTATTCTAGTAACAACTTCGCAAATTATAGACATGGTACTAAGAGGAAAAAATTTCTGAAAGATTAATTTGGTACCAACAAAAGCATGTACAGAAGTCAAGTGACTCATGGAGACCTGCACATTCCATTAAGATAAGTTAACCTTTTCTAAAATGTGTTCCTCAAGATGTTCCGCCCAAATGATTTCCAAGGAGAAATGAGAGGCTGAACTAAACAATAGTAGCATTCCTGCAGGACTTTTCAGTGACTTTGCTATGGTGATGTACACTGTAGATCTCAAAGTCCATGCACAAATATTTCTCAACTTATTTGACTTCTTAATGAGGAATATCTATTAACATCTCATGGATCTAGTGCTCTGTAGGGCAAGCATGACAAACTTGCGGCCCATGGGCCACATGTGGCCCACAACAAATATTTTTGTGGCCCAGCCAATATCACGGTATGTAAGAAACGTTTTAATAAAAATTTCATAACTTAATTTTTACAATATCCTGTTACACATAATTATTAATAATGAACTACAATGTTCACTAATGACTGATTACTATAATTGTGTTGTATTCATTTCCCTTATGCGCCTTACATGCTGATGCACCATTTCTCTCCACTAATACTAGCAGCGAATATTTTAGCAGCTGATTGCCACGTCATTAGTCTTGTGCTGACCTGTTTGGTGTGCGCAATTAGGAAATATTTCACTTTCAGAGAAAAACAAAAATAGGTTTATTTGCATTATGCTTATTAATTTGTTCAGTTATTCAGTGTCTGGTAAGTTAATGTTCAAGATAAAAATATTAATTTTTATTAAAGTGTTCTATTATTTTGTTAATAATTACTCATTTATTTCAGCCCTTTGTATTCAGCATGCCTCTATTGTAAAAAACCCACGTTTCTATGAAAATTGAAGCTTTTGTTTGTTTGCAGCCCACATAAACTTAAACCTTGTTTATTTGGCCCTTGTTAGCCTTTGAGTTTGACATACTTGCTGTATGGGGAATGTTGAGACAGTTTATCAACTAGGAACAATAGGATTTCCTAGTCAAAATCTTAACAGTCACCATTTTCCAGTTGTTTCTTTTTAGAACATAAAATAAACAGTTGAGATTTTGAGAGGCAAGAATGGTTATTCTTGTTGAAGCATGTGGTGAGGAAGAAGAAAAAAATCTAGAAACTTCAGTCTTGAGATAGTACTTCAATTAAGAGAGCATTGATGGCCAACTAAGCACTGGGGCTTGTGATAAAAGTTAGAGAAGACCATGTAAAGGAGTTATAAGATGTTATGAAAAGGGCAACACAGACCAGAAAGAAAAACTTGATCTTTTAAAAAGTTTTATATTAAATGGGCTATATTACTTATTTTCTTGATTGATCATCATGCTAGAATTGGTAGTCTTTTAATTGCTTCTATTTTTCCCTTTCCTTGTACTACACAAGTGTGTTTGGGTCTTAATTCAGAGTATGAAAACCGATGACCTAATGCTGTTGATGCTAATGGACCTCTTCAGAATTTGTCAGGCTATTTAGTTATTATAAAAGTAACTGCTTTCTCTTTCTCCAATTTAAAAAGATTCAGAAGCAAAAATACAGAAATGAACAAGAGAATTTTTTAAATTCTATTTCATCAATATCAGAAATAAATTTAAACAGAGGACATGTGTGTTATGGCTGTTTTGAGTAGCACTGCCCAATAGTACTTTCTGCAGTGATGGAAATGTTGTATTTCTGTGTTGTGCAATAGGTAGTCACTAGTCACATGTGGCTATTGGGCATTTGAATGTGGCTAGAGAGACTAAAGAACTGATGTGGCCAGGGGCTACTGTATTGAACAGTGCAGATTTCAAGAATCATAGTCAACATGTGTGGTTAATTAGGAAGTTATTCCTTGGGAATGTAAGGTGAGATATAAACACAATGTTTTTCAATTTCCCACTACATTTAGATTGCTTTCAGTGATCTTTGTACGGTATGATTATAAAGCAAAAACAATTGATGCTTACTACTATACATTAGTACCAGGGTTATTCTTTCACATTCACACCTCCATACCATTTCTGTGATGAGAGAACTAAGAAGACAGGAACCCAGTCACACACATTTTTAGCCAATTAAAGGCTACTTAAATCTAGAGGAGAAAATATACATTAGTTAAGGATATCTTATGAGGCAAAGCCAGTTGCTTACTCAATATCCATTCTTTCCTTCTTAACTAAGATTCCAAATTTTGTTCGAAACATCAAGGTTTTAGGATTAGGACACCAATTTGATTGTTAATTATAAATAAAGAAACCACCTAGTCATTTAAAATACTCTATCATCCTAGGATCCCTTGAAGCTAGGCATGGTCAAGTGAAACATTTCTGGTCAACGTGGTGTAAGCAGACCTCTTCTATGTGGGGCTGCCAAAAAGCTTTTGTTTTCCATATAAATAGGAGCTGATACACCTGGCACATGCATTTACTCTTTCCATTTCCCCTATTTTCCATTTAAAAAGACAGACATGGTGCTGAGAGTCATGGAGACCACAGGAAACAATGTACTGAGGATGGGTAGGGATGGCTAATGAAGGCGTTAGGATTCATGATTTTGTGGCTGCTGGCTTTACCCTAGAACACACAATTCTGGAAGTCTGGCTATGTGAGAAAAATAAACTTTTATTTGGAGAAACTCTTGTAGTGAGGATTTTTTCACATGCAGCCAAACACAATCTTAACAGTATTAATTGTAAAAAAGATCCTTTAATTTCTAAAATTCTTAGAGTCTAAAATTATAATTTCTTTTGCTTGATGTAGAAAATTTAATTCCCAGGAGGCTTTCATTCATCACTGAGTAAAAACAGACATAAATCATACGACATTTAAACATTAAAATAAATATAAATATGCATATGGCTCTATAACAGATTGTTAAATTCCATATGCTAAGTAAAAATAGTCATCTATGAAGATAAAGTAAATCCATAACATTTATAAAACACCTAGTATGTCCCTTAGCTGTCATAGCAAGAAGAACACTATGCCTGCTTTTAAGGAAATTTAAATTCATTTCAAAAGCTAAAATACAACCAATCAAATAAAAACAAATGTTTTAAAAAGAGAAGATCAAGAAAATAGAAGCAGCTTCACAAGCAAAAATCTAGTTAATGAAAAAAGTAATTTTTCAGTGAATTACTGATTAAAAAGACCAATACAGACTGAAGTTATCAAAACAAATTTCACAGAGAAGGCAGGGATAGATGGTGCTCTTATAATCCAGTTGACTCTATATTTCTAACAATTATTTTAAGGAGTGTGAAGGAACCCTAAGATAGTGGGTACTTCATAATTGGATTTGGTTAGAATTCACACCTTGAAATGGTTGCATGGTTCTAATCTAAAAATTTTCCTAATTCTAAAAGTGAAATACATTCTCATTTTGATTTAGAGAACAATTTCACTGTAAAATCTCATTATAATACTATATAGCTCCTTGCCTGTTTGTATTTTTTCCACTTGCTACTATCTTCCCCCCAATAATTGTCTTCTTTCAGTGCCTAACACCTATTAGAAAAATTAAAAAAATCAAATTGAACTGGGTAACTGTGGTAAAGTGACACTTTGATTTTTATTTCAAATTTCTCAAAGGACATTTATGGTCCTATCTGTGGCAGCTTTTAGTGATTTTCATATATGTCAGGACAGAAAAGCTTAGCCTTAATGGAGTTGCTACAGATTATTTTCCCTCTCACCACTATTTAGTTCTTTCAGTTTTAGGGGGAAAAAGCATGGAGGAGTTAAGCATAAATTATTATCTTCTTTCCACCTCTTAAGTAGAGATTTATTTATATACTTTTGCCCCAAAACTTTTCTATGGCTTTTCTTTCACTCATTTCTACTTGGAAGGTTTAAAAATAACCCTAGAGCTGAGCTGGTATGGCTCAGTGATTGAGTGTCGACCTATGAACCGGGAGGTCATGATTCCTTGTTGGGGCACATGCCTGGGTTGCAGGCTCAATCCCTAGTGTGGGGCCTGCAGGAGGCAGCTGATCAATAATTCTCTCTTATCGTTGATGTTCCTATCTCTCTCTATCTTTCCCTTCCACTCTGAAATCAATAAAAATATATTTTAAAAAATAATCCTAGAGTTGAACATAGTAAATCAGTTTCTGGGGAGGTTAACATGTATCCTTACAAAATTTATTCTGTTTCTATAATTAAAGGAAGACAAATCAAAGCATTTCTATTCTTGAGGTAAATAATACAGAAGATATTATTTCCTTGAGTAAACTATAGGAAATACATGATTCTTAAATATGATGCTACTTGTTTACACAGAATATTATATATAAAGATAAGGGAATCTGGAAGTATTTATGAATTATTAAAATTATATTCAAAGTTATTTTTATAAATCAAATAAAAAAGTAACCAAACCATTCTAGAAACCTTTGTATTATTTTTAGTGAATTCATAAAAGATGACAAGAACATGGTCCAATCTCACTGCCTCTCTCTTAAAAACAATGCAACTATGATCACCTTAGAAATTTACTGATGAATTAGCATAGTTTATAAAACTTAAAAATATTAGACCATATCATGTTAAAAAATTTCACCATTAGATTACTGAATAAAAATTAGCAAGACATTTGGAAAGGGAAGTCTGGTTAATTTTCTTCTATATGAGAGAGGCAGGCATATATTAAGAGGAAAAAATAAATAATTGATTGATTAACTCATTCTAATGTGCATATGATTGAAAGCAACATAGCATTATTTTCTCTTGTGTCAATCACTACTTTCTGCTTTTTATGCTTTCATCAACTGAAGATACACTCTAAAATTAGAGCCTATATTCTCCCTATTTTTAATTCCCAACAGTAGATAATACTGATGTTTTTAACCAGCAAGTGTTCAGTAAGTAACCGATAAATCAAAACTTAGTCTCATACTGAAAGCCCTTAAAAAGGTAGTCATGGAGGAAGAATCAAGATGGCAGTGTAGGTAAACACCTGTACTCACTATCTCCCATCACCAAATCAAAATTACAACTAAAATAAAGATCAACCATTATCCAGAATCATGGGAAAGCTGGCTGAATGGAAGTCCTACAACTAGAGAAGTAAAGAAGAAAGCACACTGAGACTGGTAGGAGATGTAGAGTTGTGGAACGGGATGATCCGGCACCCATGTGTGCCACTTTTTTAATCAGGAGGGAGATTGTCTCTTTGAAGGCCACCCATGAGTAACAAGGGGTCCCAGCCCTACACCAGAAATCCAGCCCAGGGTCCCAGAGCTGGGAAGAGAAGTCCCCGTAACTACAGGCTGTAAAAACCAGTGCGGATTGGGGCTCAGTGACACAGAGGCTGCTAGAGACCCAACTGTTTGTTCTTAAAAGGCTGGGGCACAAACTGAACTTACAAGGTCCTGATTCCTTTGAGCTCTAGCACCAGGGTGAGGCTTTGGGGGACACAGACACATACAAGGAGGACCTGGATTGTCTGACACCAGAACAGGAACCTGGGGGCAGCTTTCTCCCAGACAGAGGTGCTCACAGGAATCATTGTTTCTGTGCAGTAACCTCTCCAGTCCCAGGGCTAACTAGCAGCCAGTTCTGTTTTCTCTGCCCTGGTGATTCCCTAAGAACCCGCCTCATCCAATTTACAATCCCAACCAAGCTGTGTGTAGCAGCTTTTTCATAGTAATGGCCTGTCCTTGGTCAGGCTAAAATCACTCAAACAAGCTGTAGCTGGGTTAGGGAGCCCCAAACCTATCAATAAAAGGCCCAAGACCTGGCACTAGCACCAGCATGCTTTGCTTCATAGCTAGACCTCGTCTGGGAACTTTCAAACCCCATACAAAGAGGAGGAATCTACAGATCTCTCAGTAGCTCCTTCTGGGTGGCCCCAGGCAGTGGCTGACTTTGCACCTCCCTGGAAACTCAAGAGTCAGTGTAACCAGTGGTCAGTGTCAAACCATACCAGATTTCAACTTTACACATCCATAAGAGACACACTCAAGGGGCAGACTCAGTGATCACCAAAGCCCCACTGAAGCAAGTCCTGCTCCATAGGGGTATCTTCTGTATAGCAGCTCTCCCACTGTAGTCATAGCTGGTTCTCACAGCCAATTGGCCTGGAGGTCAATTCCTCCCAGTGACACCAACAGCAATCAAGTCTCAACTACAAGACTTTGCTCAAGTTCCACAAAGTAGTGCACCTAGAGTTCCCAGCTCAGGTGACTGGGGAGGCTGAGCCACTGGGCCCTATAAGACACCTACTATACCAGGCCACTCTACCAACTCAAGGAGACATGGCAGCTCTACTCAATACATAAAAACAAACACAGGGAAGCAGCCAAAATGTGGAGACAAAGAATCATGTCACAAATGAAAGAAATGGAAGAAAGCAAACTACTGGATATAGAGTTCAAAATCATGGTTATAAGATTACTCAAGAGCCAAAACTGGTTTGGCTCAGTGGATAGAGCATTGGCCTGCGGACTGAAAGGTCCCGGGTTCGATTCTGGTCAAGGGCATGTACCTGGGTTGCGGGCACATCCCCAGTGGGAGATGTGCAGGAGGCGGCTGATTGATGTTTCTCTCCCATCGATGTTTCTAACTATCTCTCTCTCCCTTCCTCTCTGTAAAAAATCAATAAAATATATTTGAAAAAAAAAAAAAGATTACTCAAGAATCTTCTAGAAACCTCCAAGGGACTTAGTGAGACTTTTAAGGATTTTAGTGAGAATGCCTAAATAAATAAATAAATAAATAAATAAATAAATAAATAAAAGGACCAGTCAGAAATTAAGCATACACTGACTGAAATAAAGAACAATATACAGGAATTCAACAGTAGAGTAGAGGATTCTGAGAATCAAATCACAATTTGAAATATGAGGAAGCAAAAAACACTGAACCAGAAGAGCAAAAAGAAATAAGAATCCAAAAACATGAAGATAATATAAGGAGCCTCTGGGACAACTTCAAACATACCAACATTCACATTATAGGGGTGCCAGAAGGAGAGAGAGACCAACATATTGAAAACCTATTTGAAGAAATAACGACAGAAAACTTCCCCTACCTGGTGAAAGAAATAGACTTACAAGTCCTGAAAGCACAGAGAGTCCCAAACAAGAGGAACCCAAAGAGGACCACACCAAGATACATTATAATTAAAATGCCAAGATGTAAAGACAAAGAGAGAATCTTAAAAGCAGCAAGAGAAAAGCAGTAGTTACCTACAAGGGAATGCCCATACTACTGTCAGCTGATTTCTCAACTGAAACTTTGCAGACCATAAAGGAGTGTCAAGAAATATTCAAAGTGATGATGACAAGGACCTACAACTAAGATTGCTTTACCCAGCAAAGCTCTCATTTAGAATTGAAGGTCAGATAAAGAGCTTCAAAGATAAGAAAAATGTAAAGGAGTTCATCACCCCCAAACCAGTATTAGATGAAATGTTGAAGGGTATTCTTTAAGAAGAGCAAGAAGAAGAAAAAGAAAAAGATAAAAAATATGAACAACAAAATGGCAACAAATACATACCCATCAACAATTGAATCCAAAAATAAAAATAATCAAATACAAAATCTAATGAACAGAATAAACTGGTGAATAAAATAGAATCAAAGGCATGGAAATGGAACAGACTGATGATACTCAGAGGGAAGGGGTGTGGGGGTGTGGGAAGAGATTAAACAAAGATCTTATATGCATTACCTATGGACACAGACAATAGGGTGGCAAAGGCTTGAGGTGGGGTGGGAACTGGGTGGATGGGGGCAATGGGTGGCTAAAATAGGGACATCTGTAATAATCTCAACAATAAAGATTAAAATAAATAAATAATAAATTGAGTGCACTACTAAAAAGGTAGTCATTATATGTATTGTTAATTATCTGCAAGACACTCTACTCTGGAGTCTCCAAAGTAGGCATTTAAGGAAGCAAAGAAAATATTAGTAGTATTGATTTTCACTCAAGCTATTAAAAATATCTACTTTATATTTATGTAAATAATATGCATACATATATATTTATCACTTTAATGTAAGTAATCATATACTGAAAAGTGTGGATAAATGTACAAAACTACTAATAGTGATGTGTGATTGTTACATTAGCACATTCTTAATAATTTGCTAATGTATACAGGAAATAAAATTAAAACCAAACTTTTACTCCACTATTTTTTTTCAATGTCATTTCCTAATAATTCCTATTTGCCTTTAGCATGCTTTGTAACTGAGTTTTCAAAGAAAATTTGTTAACCTAGGGAATGAATAAAAAAGCCATGCACCTAACATTAACATTACACTAACTCTAGGGTAATGATAATAACTTACATTATTACTCACTGTAATTTCAATTATAGACTTCAAGGACATCAAATTATGGCAACATATAAAGCCTCCAAAGCAGGTAATAATATGGCAGGTATAATAACATTATATAGCTTTCAAAAAGATTAAAATAAGCTGAACTACTTACATTGCTTTCTTATAAAAGATCTAGAGAAGATTCCAGATTATAAATATTTTTACGAAAATAAAAGTCATTTCATATAAAGGAACACCTATGTAGGCTCAGGCAAGGGAACTTGTAAATAGAACTCACTATTAAAAAAAAATGACAAACATAAACTTCCTTATCAGGATCCCATTGGTATTTCATTGAAAACACAGTATAGTGGCTTTTATCAGAATTCATGTAAATACCATGATTCAGTTTTATCTGATAAGATTTTGGGAGAAAAATTTCCAGTGAATTGAATTGAAATGTAGTAAGACATGCATTTCCATTCATAGACTTTGAAATATGTGGTCTGGTAAAGCCTATGTTTATCTTTAAGCAAAAAAGTGTATGGTATCATTTTCCATAATAATAATAATAATATTATGAGACTTAGAAAATGAATTTTCTTGTGTTTGCAACTATGACCTTTGTATTTAAAGAGAGTTTATTTCATCATGGCCAGAGAGTAAAATATGTCATATTACTGACACTGGTGTATCTGTACCTCCTTCAGTGAGGATAATAGTACATTTGACTCTCATTAGATAAGGAAAGAAAATTGTATGCATGTGGAGCAATGATCCACAGAGTTATGAGCTTTCCACAGGAGACATGTACATTTGTCACAAGAAAACTGCAGTAGAAAATTTGCAAATATCTTCAGCCAAACAGACTGCAATTATTCTTTGTAGAATGCAGCAAACACCTACTTGTATATATGGAAAGCTGCACACTCTGGAATGGTGTTTTTTCTTAAACAAGGTTGTGCAGAATGAACAGATGAGATGATGAGGTCTGGATGGTTGTTTAATAAAAGAAAAAATAAAACAATCTGCACTATAAAATGACTGGCATCCAACTTGTAAAATTCTTTGGATACCTATGGAAATAAATGGTTCAGTTGGTTATGTTATAATTTTGGTGGAGAAGTGAGGAGATGTTTAAGAAGGGGGGTGTGAGGAGTCATAGGAACAAAAAGGAGAAACTATTCCCAAGAAGTCTGAATTTATGTTAGGACAATTACATTTACTAAGTGACATTAGACCAATTAACTATTTTCTGTAATTTTTCTCATTTCTCAAATAAGGGAGCTATTTTTGATTATTTTTAATTGAATTTATTGGAGAGAAACTATTTGTAATACCTACTTTTCTGCTATGCTCATGGTAATAAAGGAATGCCAATAAACATTATTTTTCATTTGTTTTTAGTTTAAACAATCAATGCCATTTTTTTTTCACACATCATTCCACCAATCCTTCCAGGTCCATGTTAGACAAATTCTCTTGTCATCAGATGGTGCTTGAAGTTATTCAGCAAATGTTATAATCAGAATGATATTGTAGCCAGCCATTCAATTGTTCTTTGTGTAGATATAGCCAGTTTAAAAAATTATCACATAATTTTTATTGAAGATTTCTACCTTAACAATAAAAATGTTAAATGCATCCAAATAATTATTTCCCATTTAAATATACACTGTACCCACTACAAATGCTTATTCAATCTTTGGATAATGAAATTCCCCACATAGCAGCATAATGTGTAGTTAAAAATGAATCTTGAACAATGCTATTATCATCTTGTCCAGATTGGCCAATTTGTCTGAAACCCAACCTGGAGAGGGCTCCTTTGCCAATTCAATTCTTTATTCAATACAAGTGCCTGTGGTTCAGATTTAGTGGTGAATTACCCTGAACACCTGGCCAAAATGACTTGAAAAAAGACTGTAATTTATTTAGTGCAAGCAATCAGATACCAGCAGTATAAAAAAATAATGATATCATATAGTCACCTAAATCCTATCTGTTGATAGCAACACAGTTTCTACTGCTATAACCATCATCCATATTAGCCAGCCACCACTCTATCTCCTCAACTTCTGTGTCTCCCTCTCACCACCATCTCTTCTTCTATTTCTCCCTCCTTCGTTCTTTTTTCCTCTCTAATTTCCTTCCCTTCCCTTCTCTTCTCTTCCTTTTCCTTCCTGTCTTTCTTTCCCTTCTTCCTTCCTTAAGGGTCATATTTAATCATTATTTTCAGAGAAAAACTTTAGACACATTTTCCCCCTTTATTTGATAGATTATGGCAGTAAAAGAAAACTGTGAATAACTGTCAAAACACATTTGTTTTGGAGCAATTTTACTTAAACATGTGAAGAAATATGAAAAGCATTCCATTATCAGATATCTCTGACACACAACTATTAAGTTACAAATTATCTTCTGCTATTAATTTACAATTCTAGAAAATAAACTTGGAGCTTTTTGTGTTTTACTTTTAAAGACTTCATTTGCATATTTTACATCTCCATTCCTCTACAATATAATGGTGTACTTTTTACTCTCTAAAATTAAGCAGTCAAGTTGCTTAATATTTTAAATGGCTGTATTTTGCAATCTTTTAAAAAATGAAAGTTGTAATTTAATTCCCTTTTCTTGCCTGATATAATTCATGTAGTAAAAATTATTTTCATTTCAAAATGGTAGCAGCCTCCTATTTTCCAAAATAAGAATTTAATTAAACAATTTAACTAAAGGAGAATGGAAGCTAAATATCAAGTATGTGATTTCAAATACAAGGTCTAGAATTATGAAAAGCTAGCTATTCAAATGTCATGCCTTTATTCCCTTTCCCTGAACTAAGTCCTTAGACATAACCCATAATGTACCCAGGGAAGTAAAAAACCATGGTGTTTAAGAGTTGGGACTCTGGAATCAGACTGCTTGGGTTCAAATCCCATTGTTGTCTTTTCACTACTTGACCTTGGGGAGGTCATTTAACCTCACTGTGCTTTAGTATCAATCTCACAGTTTTGTGTGCACTGTCATACACATGATGTACTCAGATCAGTGACTGCCTTATCATTAGTGCTAAATATGTGCTAGGTATTATCCTGAAATTTACTTCTATCCTAGTGCTATACTGCTTTTTGCCCTTTGCCTTCTTTAATCTGTGCATTTATTTCTTGTCCAACTCTGTATTTCCCAGGCACTTACTAGTGGGTCAATAAAAATTTGTTAAAAGTATATAAATAAATAGGCATTGAGAGTGTTTTACAGTTTATCTCTTTTGGAATATTGTCTCATTTCCTACTTCATAAACATTAAAGTGAGTATCCTTTCAATTAAAACTTTACATAGAGGAAATATTTGTTTCCTGATGTTACAATAAATACTTCCTCAAACTTACCTTTCTTTCTTCTTCCCCTCTACACACACATCTCTTGAATGTTTCTTTAGGGTCATTTTACTGACCATTTAGTAATTAACAGTGCCTTTAAAAATATATAGTTTTTATTAATTTCATAGAGGAACGAAGAGGAATAGAGAGATAGAAACATCAATGATGAGAGAGAACCATTGATTGACAGCTTCCTGCATGCCCCCTACTGGGGAATTGAGCCTGCAACGAGGGCATGTGCCCTTGGCTGGAATTGAACCTGGGACCCTTCAGTCCGCCAGCGGATGCTCTATTCACTGAGCCAAACCGGCTAGGGCTGATAGTGTCTTTATAATTATTTTTTTAATGTAAGGGAAATAAACAGGAAAAGCATTCCCACTATTAAACAAGAGAGGGGAGAAAGAAATATATATGACATTTATAAATGCTAGCTTTCTGTGATCAAAGACATGGAACTTGAACTTCTCCTCCAAATTAATTTCTGACCTGTATTTAATACCACTATGAAGAGGCATCAAATTAGTCATACGTTCTGCAAAAGAAAAATTTGGAGAACTCTGAAGACTATGGAGCAGCTCAATACCTTCCTTAAAGGCAGGCTCACAAACCCTTCACAAGGAAATGTGGATTTTCTCTCCCATTCTAATATCTAGTGGCTTTCACAGGAGGCCATAGTGTCAATGACAGCATGGGGTGCAGACGTGGAAACACACTCTTATTTACATATAACATTATTATATGAGATAGACTTTGCACGATTCAAATGGCATGAGTAGGCAGATTTATATAGAGTTTGTTGTAGAACCTAGTATTAATTACTAACATTAGTTGAATACTTGAAGTAAGAAAGGCAAGGTGGAAAGATCTTTCATATACTACCTAATTTAATCCTCACAACTTATAAAGCATATAGTATTATTATTATCCACATTGTACAGATAGATAAACTCAGGTTCAGGGAGGGTAAGTAACTTAACCTGTGCACAGGTAAGATCACACAGCTTTAGTAGCGGAGCCAAGCTTTGAACCCAGATAATATAACTCCAAAGCCCTTGCTTTAAACATTATAACCTACTATCTCCTCTGGTTAGTAATAGTCTTGAAAGAACTGCTATAACTCAGCATAATATTGTGCAATAATGTACCTTTTTGTTTCTGTATGTATCAGCACACTGCAAATGTAAAATGTTTTGCATAGTGCCTGACATAGCCTAGATATACAATATACATATGTACTAGTATATGTATTATACATCACCAAATGGTAACCACATTTATATTTAGTGCTCCTATATGGAGTAAGAACCCAGGCTTGGAACCAAACCAACTTGGATTTGAATCTTTGCTCTATTATTTACTAGGAGTGTGACTATGAGCCTCAGTAGCTTTTTCTGAAAATTATGGTTACTAATACCTGTTATAAAGCAGTAGAAAACAATATATATATATATATATATATATATATATATATATATATATATATACACACACACACACACACACACACACACACACACACACACACACACATCACACATATCTATCCTACAGGGTGAATGTGAATTCTGTGTGCCCTGTACCCAGAAGAGGAAACCAAGATCCAAAGGATGATTTGAGCACAATAATGTCATTTGCAAATGCCAAAGAAAGCCCACTAATTCGGGTCTTCTGGGTCTAAGCTCTAGGTACTTTATATGCAGGTTATTTTTTTTTCCTGTAGAATCACTAACATTTATTTTAAAAAGGAATTTGTGTGCCTTACTCCTTGTTTTTATTTTTCTTTAAAAAATTGTTCTGTAATGACTAATAGCTTCAGTATAATTTATTACGCCTTTACAAAATATTTAAAAATCATTACAAATGAAATAACTATAGTGTATAAAACCTTTCAAAAACTACCTTTTTTATTCATTCAGATATACAGAAGACATACGGTATATTTGTTCTAGCTAGGTAAACCACATTTATATCAATGAAGTCTTATGTTTCTAGTTGATGTCATAATTTTGCAGAATAAATTTCAATGAGGCTTAGAAGTGCAACCTTTGTATTAAAAACATGTTTACTGGAGTCTGGCATTGCATAAATAACAATATTAAGATCTAAGTTACTTTAAAATATATGTTTTGTTACTTTCTTTTTTTCATTTGTTTATAGCTAACTTTCAATTATCCTTATCATTGGAGTAGGAAAATTGGCATGGACAACTCGGAAGTGAATAACCAATTCCCAGATTATATTTTATTCTGTAATATAGTATGGCTGCAGGGTGCCAAAATAAGCAGTTTAAATGTAAACAGCTCAATTGAGCCACTTCTTTGTTATTAAATAGATTTTTAAAATACCAGTTGTTTAGTGAATTTAATTAAGCCAACTTTTCTTGTAAGGTTTATGCTTTTTTCCTTGTGTTATTCCTCTTCAATTTGTGGCTGTTTTGGATAATTGCATTAATTTGTTTCCTTGCTCATACTTGGCCTGAACAGAGCACAGTAGTGTGTTTGCTGACAGAGAAAAGCTGCCTAAAAACTGGTGGGAAATGTTCGAGGAGAGTACATTGATTTGTGGAACATCTTCACTTCAAAGAAAACCCCCTGTCAGCTTTTATCTGTTATGCCCATACCTTCTGCTTCATGATCATCTCATTGATGTCTTCAAGATCACCCACCATCACCCTCTGCGACTTTATAACTCGATCAAGCAGAGACAGCCAGTTGGTAAGTTCTGTCCAAGCCCGGTTGAAATCTGCTAGAGCAGGTACTTCCAGAAGCAAGGTGGATGGCATTTCCAGTGTGGAGATGGCAGTTTCCTTGGTAACCACAGGTTGTGTCACCAGAGTAACAGTCTGACTAGGAGCTAATTTTTTTTTTTCAAAAGGACAAAAAAAAGAAAGAAAGAAAAGGAAAGAAAAATTAGAAACACAAGCTAAGAAGCCAATTCCAAAAATAATGAAACAACCTTAATTAAAGGGCAACACTCTGAACCAAAGTATTATTTATGACATATGTTTTTTTTTTCTGAACAATGTGGGTACTTTATATATTATTACATGATAGAAAAATTCAAAGACTCAAACTTTTCATTAATACACATTAATACATATTTCACTAATATACCATCTTTCAAAATGATGTTACTTATTCTCAAGGCTGGACAATGAATTTAAATAGTCTTTTCCCTGTGACTATTTTGTAATTACCAATTTGTGCTTCTTAATCCATTCAGTTTTTTCACCCAGTCCCCCAACTCCCTCCCCTCTAGCAACCATCAGTCTGCTCTTTGTATCTATGTGTCCATAAAGACTATGCATAGTGCCAGCCAGACACATACTAGATTTATCAGGGTGATCACTTCATAAGTTATATAAATGTCTAATCACCGGGTTATATACCTGAAACAAATATAATATTGTATGTCAACTGTACTTGAAAAAAACTAAAAAAAAAATAAGATAGTTTTTTCAGTAACCCATTACACAGATTATGGAATTGGTAAAAACACACAAACGAACAAAAACAGTATTCAGATCTTGCCAAGGGAATAACTTGCTTATTTTTTTTTTTATTCAAGGAAGAAAAGCAAAAGGAAAGATTGGATAAGATCTTATTTCTGAGTAAATGATTTCCTTGAATAGGAAGTAAATTACTTTGGAGGTGGACCCTAGGGAAATCAAAGCCAATGAAATGTTTGTTCTGTTTTATATTGGGAGCAGTTTATCATGTATTTCTTTCTTTCTCTCTCTCTTTTTTTTTTTTTTTAGACTTTATTTAGACAGGTAATAAAGTAACTAGCAGGGAGTAAAACCCCAGCTATATTATTTTTTGGAAAATTGGAGCTAGTAAAGTTTTTCTATTTGGATATGAAACACTGTTTCAAGGTCATTTAGAAATATTAAATTAATATTAACAGAGTTTAACCCTGTAGTGTAAGATAGCCCATGGTATTGGTTAAAATCTGAAGTTCCTGAGTAAAACACCTGGGAGAGAATCCTTCCCTCTGCCTTAGGAACTCTGTGACCTTCGTTAAGTTAGTTAACTTCTCTAAGCTTCATTCTTTTTTTTTCTTCACAATTAAGGAGGGATAAAAATCAGGTAAGAGTCACGGGGCAGTTGTGTAGATTCAATGACTAATAAAGGAATTGTACATAGAACAATGCCAGAAAAATAACTAATATTAGCACAGTTCTTGACACTAGTAGGTAATAATGGTGAGTATGACTATTTTTATAAACACCAGATAAATAAGAAACACAGTGATGAACAAATATAGTGAGTAGCTAAAGATAAGGACTGGAAATATGTGAAATAAGGAAAACTCAAAGGTCTATGTGTCTCTCTACTTACTGCAGGGGGCTGAACTTGCTGGTGTGAATTAATACAAAATACCAATAACAGCTAGGTTATCAAAGGTGGGTGATGAGGTGTAGGGAATGCCTCATCTAGCTTATACCCAATGGGCTCTGGAACCAAATATGCCCAGTAGGTCATCACCAGAGACACAGTGGACTATATAATTCAGAAGGGAAGCTTTGAGGGAAAGTGGCAAAAGACAACATCTCAATGGGAGACGTGAGAGGTATGGACAACAAGAGAACTGTCTTAGGAACATGAGAAAAATGTGCAGTGTTGGCATTCCTTTCTCAGGTGGCCTTTAATTACTTTTCATGGTTGTATTACTTTCTGCACTTTTAAGGTCGTATTTTTGTTAGAGAAGATGAAGAGAGTAATGAAGGAATGCCTCTCGTGCCTCAATTTTCTCAGGGACAAGCAGTTCCCACAGATGAAAGACATATCCTACCTAATAAAAAAGAAACATGGTAATTAGTGTACGGCCGCTACCCTTCCCATCAGCTAATCAGGGCGATATGCAAATTAACTGTCAGCCAAGATGGCGGCCGGCAGCCAGGCAGCTGACGCGAACAGGAGGCTTGCTTGCTTCAGTGACGGAGGGAGCCAAGCTTCCCCGCCTGCCTTGCCGGCCTCTCAGCTGCACTCTAAGCAACATTGTAACAAATACAGAAGCTAAACAAAACCCCGGGCTTCGGCCAGCAGGACCGCAACATTGTTTCAAATACAGAAGGTAAACAAAGGCCAGAAATCTGCTTTCAGCAGTGGAGGTCTCATAGCTGGAGCCGAGCCTCAGAGCTAAAGCTGGCCCAGAATTAAAAAAAAAAGGAAAAAAGGACAGGTTGGGAGCTTCAGTCACCCGCCAGCCTGAAAATGGCCCTCATCCCCTCACCCAGGCTGGCCAGTCACCCCAGTGGGGGACCCCACCCTAAAGGGTGTGTGACCAGATGCAAACAGCCATCATCCCCTCACCCAGGCTGGCCAGGCACCCAAGCGGGACCCCCACCCTGAAGGGGGTGTGACGAGATGCAAACAGCCATCATTCCCTCACCCAGGCTGGCCAGACACCCAAGCGGGACCCCAACCCTGATCCAGGACACCCTTCAGGGCAAACCAGCCGGCCACCACCCATGCACCAGGCTTCTATCCTATATAGTAAAAGGGTAATATGCCTCCCAGCACCGGGATCAACGGAGCCGAGAGGCCTCCCAGCACCGGGATCAGCATGACAGAGGGCAGCGCCCAAACCCCCTGATCGCCCTGCAGCTCTGTGACAGGGGGCAGGGCCACAACCTCCCTATCCGCCCTGCTCTGTGCGTGACAGGGGGGAGCTCCCCAACCCACTGATCACCCTGTGGCTCTGTGTGTGACAGGGTGCAGCGCCCCAACCCCCTGATCGGCACTGCTCTGTGTGTGACAAGGGGGAGCTCCCCAACCCCCTGATCACCCTGTGGCTCTGTGTGTGACAGGGGGTGGGGCCACAACCTCCCTATCCGCCCTGCTCTGTTCATGACAGGGGGGAGCTCCTCAACCCCCTGATCGGCCCTGCTGTGTGTGTGACGGGGGGAGCTCCTCAACCCCCTGATCGCCCTGCAGCTCTGTGTGTGACAGGGTGGGGCGCCCCAACCCGCCCCCCCCATTGGCCCTGCCCTGAGTGTGACAGTGGCGGCACCCCAACCCCCTGATCCGCCCTACTCCGTGTGTGACAGGGGGCGGTGCCCCAACTCCCCTATTGGCCCTGCTCTGTGAGTGACAGGGGGGAGCTCCCCAACCCCCTGATGGGCCCTGCTCTGTGCGTGACAGGGGGGAGCTCCTCAACCCACTGATCGGCCCTGCTCTGTGTGTGACAGGGTACGGAGCCCCAACCCCCCTGATGGGCCCTGCTCTGTGCGTGACAGGGAGTGGTGCCACAACCTCCCTATGGACCCTGCCTTGAGTGTGACAGGAGGCGGTGCCCTAATCCCCCAATCGGCCCTACCCTGAGCGTGACTGGGGTGGCATCACAACCTCCCAATCTGCCCTGCTCTGTGCATGACAGGGGGTGGCGCCCCAACTCCCCTATTGGCCCTGCTCTGAGCCCGACCATGGGCTGCACCTAGGGATTGGGCCTGCCCTCTGCCACCCGGGAACAGGCCTAAGCCAGCAGGTCGTTATCTCCCGAGGGGTCCCAGACTGCAAGAGGGCACAGGCCGGGCTGAGGAACCCCCCCCCCCCGAGTGCACAAATTTTTGTGCACCGGGCCTCTAGTTCTTTAATAAGACAGAAGGAAAAAAAAAGTGAGGTGTTAGAATACATAACTAATGCTAAGAAGTAATAACTGAAAGACAAAGCGATAAAGATGATAGAAGAAATTGTTTCTTGAAGCTATCTCACTACTCTGAGGCTCTTTCTAGAAAAAAAGAAACATAATCTGAGGCAGTAATAGCATCTTGTGATCCAACAGTCCAGTAGGAAGGAGTATGGGAGCCAACAAGATCAAGAAATATTAACAGGGATTCCAAGAGGGGAGCTTAATCCCTGGAGAGGACACAGGGGTGAAGATGAAATGAGAGCTAAATTAAAATAGTATTGTAGGAGCTAACCCTGGCTGACTAGAAAATATGGCCAAATTGTTATTTATTTTTAATTTTTAAAATAAATATATTTTTATTGGTTTCAGAGAGGAAGGGAGAGGGAGAGATAGAAACAACAATGATGAGATAGAAAATCATTGATTGGCTGCCTCCTGTATGCCCCACACTGGGGATCGAGCCTGCAACCCAGGCATGTGCTCTGACTGGAATCAAACTGTGACCTGGTTTATAGATCAATGCTCAACCACTAAACCATTCCAGCCAAGCCCAAATTGTTTTTAAAATAGACACACAATAGATATTGAGGCAACATACAGTCATTTGAGAGGATTTCAAAGTTCTGAGAAGTGTTGGAAAATGCTCCTTAAAAACAAAAAACACCCGGACTTTTTGAAAATTTGACCGTCTAAAGCAGTAGTTCTCAACCTTCTGGCCCTTTAAATACAGTTCCTCATGTTGTGACCCAACCATAAAATTATTTTCGTTGCTACTTCATAACTGTAATGTAGCTACTGCTATGAATTGTAATGTAAATATGTGATATGCAGGATGATCTTAGGCGACCCCTGTGAAAGGGTTGTTTGACTGCCAAAGGGGTCGCGAACCACAGGTTGAGAACCGCTGGTCTAAAGAGAGCAGGAATGAGATATTTTTCTCTAGACTTACTTCTGACCAAAATACTAGTGCCTAATGGAGTGGAAATGATTATGTCATCTCAAATTTCAATACAGTGAAGCATGAGAATGAAGAGAATTATCAGACTTCAACATGTTCTGGAAAGCACATTAGGAAAAAAGTCTATTGAAAAGGAAAGCTAGGGCCAGAGACCGAAAAACAGAGAATGAATCAAGATGACCAAAAAGCACAAACAAATGACACGGAATGATAATATCACAAAATTCTCCAATGGGGAAAAAGGAAGTAGTACGACCAAGTACAAAGTCAGCTAACACAGATTCAGAGGAGGGATGAGAGGTCAAGTAATGCAGAAATCTGTACATCAGTTGTGGGCATATGATCTCATTTATGGACTGGTCAGGCCATTGATTTTGGTCTCTTCTCCAGCACTCAACATCTGAAAACATCTCTGCACTGCTGAAAACGGAAAATGTGTCCCTCTTGCTCACTACTCTATCCCCTGCAACTCACACAAGAATACAGTACCTATTCAATTGATATTGACTGAATGAATAAAATGGAAAAAAAAAGTCCATGCACAATAAGCTTTTCAGTAAATTTAGAGGCCATTTACTCATAGTGAGTTCTAAAAGATAACCTCTAAAGATGGTTTCTCAAAGACTAGGCACAGAACATGCCTAGGTTCTTGCTGTTCAGATCATTATCACTATTTTGGGGAAAAAAAGTAATGGAGAAAGACAATGGAAGGTCAAATATTAACGGGAGAAAATAGAATGAATCAATTCTCCCCCCCCCCGCCACTTTTCTATCGGGAGGGGGGGGGGCAGGAAAGAACACTGGTCAAGAAGGAGAATGTAAAATAGACTATCTGGGGCCAGCCTGTTGGACTGAAATCGTTGCTCTGCTATTTCTTGGCTGTATAACCTTGGGTAGGCTACTTAACCTCTCTGAATCTCCAAGCACTCCCTTGTAAACTGGTGATTATACTACTACTAGAGGCCTGGTGCACAAAATTTGTGCACTGGGGTGTGGAGGTCCCTCAGCCCAGCCTGCCTCCTCTCACAGTCCAGGAACCCTCAGTGGATGTCCTACTGATGGCTTAGGCCCTCTCCCCATGGAGCCACAGTCTGGCAGCAGAGGCTTGGAGCAGGGGCTCCGTGTGTGTGTGTGTGTGTGTGTGTGTGTGTGTGTGTGTGTCTGCTGGGGGCCTGCCCCCAGCCACACTGCAGAGGCTTGGAGCAGGCTCCCCTCTGTGTTGATCTCTCAGGCTCCTGGCTGCTCCTGCATGTTCTTCTCTCCCTTGAGCGGTGGCCAGGGTGGGCTGGAAGCCCAGGCCCCCAGCCATTCCTTGAGTGGTGGCCAGGGCAGGTGGGAAGCTTGGCTTCCTCTATTGCCAGGGGCAACCCAAGCCTCCAGCTCCATGGCCACCACCATCTTTGTTGAGTTAATTTGCATAGTTGCCCTGATTGGCTGGTAGGTATAGCAGAGTGACACCAATTTGCATGTTTCTCTTTAATTAGTGTAGATTTCTCTCACAGACAGTTGGCCTTACCATTTTCTAGATATAAAACTTTGGACAAGATTACAGGCATCTTGAGTTTAAGGGATTATATCATGCTTGCTAAACTGAACTTTTTCGAGCCTCAGACTATTCACCTGCCTAATGGGGAAAACAGTACTAATCTGAGGGAATTAACTATTTTATGAATTCAGTTATGTCCTAGCACTGTAGGTATGGTGTGTGTGTGTGTGTGTGTGTGTGTGTGTGTGTGTGTGTGTGTGTTATGTGTGTCTATATTTCTTTTCTTTTCCTGTTTGCTGCTAAATGCTTATTGGCTATCCACTTTCTACATTAGCATGACATTCTGGGCTCTGTGCTTCTTGAGCCAGACTTCACACTCCAGACTTATTTCCTTCCATTCTTCTGGGCTCCCTTACACCTCAGTCCCTATTCAGCATTCTCCAATTTGTATGGGCCATTTCACAATTCCATGACCTTCCATATGCTCCATATACTTCATGAAATCTCTTCTCACCCTTCCTTGCACAAAACCTCATTTCTTCTTTAAATCCCAACTTTAGATTTCTGTGTTTTTTGGAGTACCAGAAGAAGTTTGTAATTAAAAAGTCTCCCCAAAGTATAGAATTACACCATACTTTTGGACCCAAAACACATTGATGTTTTCAACATTTTATTACTTAAATCTAATAATCACTAGGGAGAACAAAATCTTGCACCATTATTCATTTTGTTTTGTTGTGTTGGTTTTTTGTTTGTTTTTGTCTGTGGCTAGAGGGTAGCTGAGAGCTGGATTCTAAACTCAGAAACTTTAAGTCTCCAATAGTAGAAAAAAGTGCTATAACATAATATGGAAAGAGACTAATCTCCATCTACTTTCAGACATTTTATTAGGACCAATTCTACCTTGAACACTATTAAAATATGTCATTTTTCCTAAAAAGACTTGCCTCTAGATCCATGAATGTGTATTTATTTTTATTAAGCAAGATGTTTCAAAGGAGAAATTTTGAGGTCTTAAGAGCATTTATCTTATTTTATTATGTAAATTATATTGACTCATACAGCACTTTCAGATGTCTTAACTTTTAAGTGAAAAGAAAAAGTAGGGCTTCTTTTCCACTATGTCATTTTATTAGAAACATAAGCAATCCTCCTCATTAGCTAAAGTGTGGGCTGCTCAGATTTGTAATAGGGCTACAAAGAGAGATTTTTCCCAAACTGAGCAACAGGATCTTCACTCTTATGGTCAGGGAGAAATATTTAGTTGTTATAGGAAAGTTTTCTGTGAACTCCATAATTTAAAAGATGGAAAGGGGATTTGCTGAGTGTTATCTCAACCTATAATTGTGATCAGGTTAGGAGTTAGGATATATGAATTATTACACAGAATCTTAGACATGAAATTCTGGGATGAGTCTTGAAGTTCTCCTCCCTAGGGAGCATGGGAAATGGGTTTCCCTGCAGCTGGTGGGGATCCTTCTCTCCATGCCCTATTCATTGTCCCCACAGTCTATTCTATTTGCCTGAAACATCCATCACTTGCCACAGGCTGCTGAGGTAACAAGGAATTGGCTCATGGAGATCCAAGTTATTTGGCTCAAGTCTGCAGAAGGAAGTATCTCTTTCTACATAGGGTCATCATGGAAAATGGTACTTATGGTGTCACACTATTAACTGTCCCTTCAGCAATGGATACTGGCATCTTTCCTGCTTAATTTGTTCATGTCAGAACCACATGTATTACAACATATACAAATAAGTGAGATAGATAAATACACACATCATATCTAGGTGTTTGTATGTGTATACTAGGGGCCCAGTGCACGGATTCTTGCACCTTGAATGGAACTGTGGGCCACAAGGCTGCAGTGGGCACAGGGATGGGTCTCAACCCATCCTCTGTGCCCCCGCCCAGCCCCTCCACCACAGCCCCACTCCTGCCACTGCCGCTCCCACACACTGACAGCACAGAGTGATTAGGGCCAGTGCCAGCAGCAGGTGTGAGCATGGCTGTCGCTTGTAGTGAGTGTGAGAGGCGGCTGCTGGCCCCAAACCTCCCTCAGGAGCAGGAGGAAGTGGAGAAGCCCTCGGGGGAGATCGGGGCTGGAAGCCGCTGGTCGCACATGCTGATGGCGCCAAGCGATCGGGGCTGGCATCAGGTGCTGGCAGTGGGTGCATGCACCCAGCGGGACTGTGGCACGTGGGAGCAAAGAATTTTCAGTAACCACCAGAGGCTCGCCCTGATGACAGCTACTGGCACCCCGCTGTGGTCTGGCACCCCCGCTCACCTGTTCCACCATCTTGCCGCAGCCAATGCCTTCCATGTTCTGCATGTGCCCCCTGATGGTCAGTGCATGTCATAGCAACCGGTTTTTCGATTGTTCCACCATTCAGTCTTTTTGCATGTTAGGGTTTTATAAATATAGATATGTAAACCCACCCACCTATCCACCCATACACAGAGCCTGTATAGTGTCATGACTGATGATTATAGCATAATGTTTCTCATTATTTCCTTCAAAAATTAAAATAACTTTACTAAAAACTGTATTTTTTCTTCCATAGCTATGCAGACAGAAAGTCAAGCTCAAGATAACTGAAATGAATTGAGTTTAGCACAATAGTAGCATGAATAACACTAGGTGTAATATACTTTTGCAAACCACATCTTTACTGAGTATTTTGTTAATTAATAGGTGTTGGCTTTAGGAGGGAACTCTCATTTTTTTTTTCAGAAGTGTTTGAAGAACATTTCTCTAGTCTAAAAATTTAATTGGCTTCAGGGGTACATGATTAGTCAGACTAACAACTTTACTTAGAGCTTGAAAGGAGCTACTAAATCTTTTAAAAGCACACACAATGTATTTGGCATACTTCTTTTGAAGTATTCATATGTGGTTTTTCTGTAATTCACAGGTCTCCTTTGGTTGATAAGAAAGCAAGAAGCACATATTCTATTTTTAGCTTTGTTGTATGAATGTGGGTAACTTATTTTCTTTACTTTTGTACTTGAAAAATCAGAGAACTGGCTACATGATAAATTATTGGATTCACACTAATAAAAATATCTAAAAGTATCATTTGAGACAGCATGGAGGGACCTAGAGAGTATTATGCTAAGCGAAATAAACCAGTCAAGAGAAAGATAAATATCACATGATCTCACACATATGTGGAATCTAATGAACAGAATAACCTGATGCACAAAATAGAACCAGAGACATAGGAGTGTGGAACAGACTGATGAGTCTCAGAGGGAAGGCGGGGGTGGGTAGATATTAATCTGGGAATTTATATGCAAGACAATAGTGTGGTGAAGGCCTAGAAGGGGGGGGGGAGGGTGCAGGGTGGATGGGGTCAATGGGAAAGAAAGGGGACATCTGTCATACTTTCAACAACAAAGATACATTTGAAAATTTTAAAAATTAACAAAAAATAAAAGTACCATTTTTACATGTGGTCAAATTGCATGACTATTTAATACTATGAGTTATAGGAAATATTTTTAGCTTCTTCCATATAACCAATAGATAAAATAATTAAGCAACATTGGGGAATACTCTTTGAATATTTGAAAAGATGGTATGTAGCTTAAAGAAATATGTACGAATTAGAGAGTACTTTTTAGGAAATCATATATGGACTCAGAAAATTCTATTGTGTGTCAGCAAGGAAGAACTTCACTTCTTCCCTCTAGATATCTGCAGTAGATAGATATAAGTGGAAAATTAGAAAAAAATGTTATGAACTCAAACACATTTGCCTACATTCTTTCTTCTAATTCTAAAGACAAAATAAAATATGTGACTCAATATCATCAATTATTCACATTTCAGCCCAATAAGGGCTTGTGCTATACATGGGCAAGGCCTAGAGAATTGAAACTCAAGGATTCATGACAACTAGCTGTATTTCTGGATTTTAGAAAAAAATTGTTAGGTGTCAGAACCATAGGCTTTTAAAACTCAGTGACACTATCTTATCACTCTTATTTATTTCTGGGTATTACAAATTTAATCCAAATAAGAAATATTTTCTGCTATTTGTAAGGAAGAAAGATCATCACAAACGCTACTATTACCAACATCATTTACTCAGGTAAGAATTCATAATCCCTGTTTTATTGATTTTTTTAACCAAATAATTTTTAGGATAGGTATTGTTCCCATTTTACCAAATGATAAAATAACTTGCTTAGGATCTCACATTAACAAGTGACAATGCCAAGAGAGTGTGTTGAACCACTACACATCTTTTAAAGAATGATCTGACCATCAGATAGTTTTCCTAGATGCTGTACTCAATATGCAAGAATTATTAATTACATACATACTTTTGACTCCAAAAGCTATAGTTTACAACATATGGTACCCACAAAATACATCTGATACATATTCTAAATTGGCAGAAAAGATAACCCTGAACTAGCCATAAATAAATGGATTATAACAATCAAGTGCATCTAGCTTGCTCCCACAAGTTAGATATTATTCTTTAGGAGTCTCTCCAACATTCTTCCTTCACTAATTTGAAGACAGAAATAACCCATTCCCTTTTCAATTTTAGTTTGCATCTTCTAAGTGCCCTTCTATAACTCATATTATATGAATTCATCCTACATACTCTCAATAAAAAATAGGCTTTCTCATCTTCAGCATTACTGGCAATTTGGCATGGATACTTCTTTGGTGTGAATGACTACCCTGTGCATTGTAGGATATTTATCAGTATCCTTGGCAACAACACCTTCCGAGATCTGACAACCAAAGATGCTTCCAGACATTATCAAATGTTCTCCCAGGGAGGGAAATTGCCTCTGATTGAGACCTACTCATATATCTGTCTCTTCTCGTGTGTGTGTGTGTGTGTGTGTGTGTGTGTGTGTGTGTGTGTGTGTGTGTATGGTTTATATACTTGCTTAGCATTTGTACTGGACATTCTTTGTGTCTATCCAATCTTGTGCTTTCTTGTACTTCAGAAGCATAGGTTAAGTGAAAATGTTAAGCACTTTACTTATCCACAAGGTATCCATAGTACACACTGAAAGCCATAGCTGGCATGGAATGCTGAAAAATATTACACAGGAAATGTCTTGGTGATAAAAATAAAAACATCTCCGGTTAGAGAATAAATGTCTACAGATTCCTGCCCTTTCTGCATCTACACCCTTATTGTGAGGTATTCTAGTTCCTCCCATCAAGAGCTATAGTATATTCTAGTTCCTCCCATCAAGAGCTATAGTATATTTCTCCACTCCTTGAATATGGATTGGCCAAGTGACTTGTTTTGGCCAATGGAATATTAATAAACATGACATCAGCAAAGGTTTGTGAAATGCTTGGGCACTGGGCTATGCTTGGAACCCTTTCACCACTATGTGAACTATACTAGGTAGGGAATAATAATAGGTGAGTGGCCCTGTCACATCCTTTGTCTTACCCAATATCCAGTAAGTGTCAGGCATAGAAGTGAGGCTATCAACTACCAGCTCACCATGAACACATGAATGAACCCCACTGAGGCCAGCAAAAGAATCACCTAGATAAACCCAGCCCAAAGTAAACCCAAAACATTATGAGCTAAACAAATGGCTCTTATTTCAAGCCACTACAATGGGGAGTAGCTTATTACCCAGCAATAGATAACTAATACAGCATCCATTTTTACCTATCATAGACTTTCATGCAAAACAGGATTTTAAATGTCCCTCCCATTGTTACAAAAATAAAACAAAATTTTTTGAAGAGTGAAAATACAACAGTGGTTCTGATACATTAAGGCCCAGAGAAAAATTACCAATTTTATTTTCTATTACTCCTCCTCTGTATCCACTTTGCAACCTTTATGTGGTAAGTAGACTATGCCAGTATCTATCTATAGTGCACTTCATTGAGGTTCTCTCCTGGAGTCGACAGACCCACACTCCAGAGACAATTAATAATGACTGTGAATTGCCATAACCGGTTTGACATAGAGCGTCGGCCTGCGAACTGAAAGGTCCTAGGTTCGATTCTGGTCAAGGGCATGTACCTTGGCTGGGGCACATCCCCAATAGAGGGTGTGCAGGAGGCAGCTGATCGATGTTTCTCTCTCATCGATGTTTCTAGCTCTCTATCTCTCTCCCTTCCTCTCTGTAAAAATTCAATAAAATATATTTAAAAAAATGACTGTGAATGAATCACAGCTACATCCCTCCCTGGGTCTTGCTCCTAGTCAGGTTGAGGATATCGAGTACCAGCCCATCTGTCTCAATTTAAGACAACTCTGAAGGGGGAACCCAGCACCAATGCTCCCCGTCAGATTGGCTGAGGCTACAGTACAACTGCATTGTGGGTCAGCCTCTCCCTCTGCCCAATACAAGCATACCTCATTTTATTGTGCTTTAATTACTGCCCTTCAAAGAAGTTGCATTTTTTACAAATTGATGGCAAGACGCTCCATCAGCAGAAATATTATGACTTGCTTTATTGTGGTGGCCTGTAACTGAACCCACAATATCTCCAATGTATGCCTGCACCCACCTTCCTCACTTGCTTATAGGTGGATCTACAAAGAATACTTTCCAATAAACCTTCTGTATACAACTTTTGTCTTAGAAACTGCTTCTAAGGAATACAATCTAAGTCGCCATCACTTTGGTCTATATACATCATTGTTTGTTTCTAATATATGAAAGTAACATGATGTTTCCAGCCATTCCATCTTGGAATAGTATTATTTAAAATTAATTATTTATTGGTATCACATGTTCAATTAAATGCTCTGGAAATTGGAAAAAGCATGCAGGGGATATGTGGCATATTTATTGCTTAAGGGCTGATAAAAGTTTTATACTCTGGTTATACTCGAGTTTCAATTTATCATTTGAGTTGCTATCTCTTTAGTGAATTCTGAACACATCCTATAACTAAAACACCAAAGAGTTTGACAAATCCAACTACTGAAGTCGTGAACTCTGTCTTCGTCATGACATTGGAAATTTAGCCTCTATCTTGTGTTGGTTTGAAGTGATTGTTCTGGGATAAATTTAGCTTTTGATGTTCTGGGTCAGTAAACACGTTTTGAACTGCTGGTATGGAAAACACACTAATGGAAGTAGTGAAACTAGCTACATCAAAATCATTTCATGTTTTCATTTAACTTGTAGAAAAGCACATCAGGCCCACAAGTGCAATAATTACCAACTACACAATAGGAACCCCAAATCAAAGGTAGAAAATAGCAACAACTACACCAGGAAAACTACTTGCTACAAAGCACAAAAATAAAAGTATAATGTTTGTTTCTTTAAATCATGTCCACCAAACCATCTCAAATTCCTTTTGGAAGGAGGAGAGTTAATCATAAATGAAAACATATTGTTCAAAGTTTATAAATCACGCTATTGAAATGGTGACACTCCCGGGAACATTAGCATGACAGTTTTCATGTACATATTCGCTATTGCTTCTAACTCAAATTGCATTGTCTTTATTCTTTTGATGAATGGGTCTCACATTAAGAATGTAAAGATAGCTTGGCAGAACTGTGAGTCCATAGTTTATGTGTTATTATTGTTTTCAATAGGAACAGAGCTTACTTTATTAATTTAAGAAGATCTATGAAGCTACCCTGTTGTAGAGTTGGTTCACCTCTTATTTTTGATGATTAAGAACTGGAAATTTCTGGGGATGTTAAGTACAGCATATGGAATATAGTCATTAATATTGTAATAACTTTGTATGGTGTAAGGTGGGCACTACAAATATCAGGGTGAACATTTTATAAAGTATGACTGTCTACCACTCTGCTGTATACTTAAAACTAATATAAAATAATACTGAATGTAAACCGTAATTGAATAAAAAACGAACAGGAAATTTCATGAGGTCAGAGTTAATGTTAATTCCTATTTTTAAATATCAGTAAGTCACATTTAAACTGTAGTAATACTGCTATTTTTCTGTGATGTCAATATATTACATTATATATATATAAAATTATATCAATTTTTGCATTTAAAAAAGGCATTACTTACAAATAAAATTTTGAATAAAAAGAAGTTTTATTTAAGATTCAAATATTCTAAGGTAAATTTAATTACACAGTCCACAATAGAAAAGCATACTTTTTAAAATTAAGATAAATATAATAATCCTTAAAAATTGATGTTACCTTTATCAAGATATTTTGGTTAGAAGTAGAAGTAAGCTATATTTCCTTTACTGTTAAAATTGCAGTCTATATTAACCCATTTTTTAAGTTTAAATTCTTTATTGTTTAAAGTATTACATAAGTCTCCTTTTTCTCCCATTGACCTCTCCCTGATCACCCCCAAGACCCAGTTAACTCATTATTTTAAGACAACAAGACATAAAGGGGGAAATGCTTTACTAGGTTACATGTTACTTAATAAAAAAGCTTGTTACATGAAAGTAAATCATGTCAAAGAAATAAAATAAACCTAATTGAAACAATATTAACTAGAGAAACGTTATCAAACTAGAGAAAAAGAAAGGAAACTAATTATGCATTTTGAGAAAATATAGTTTTTGGTAAAACTCTTCATTTTTGCCCTGTCATAAGTGAAAAGGATGAAAAAAAGTCATCAAAGTTGTTTTTCCAACTTTTGTCCTACCTCAAAGGCATGACTATGGTATAATTCAATTGCTATTCTTATTATCAAATTGTTAGTTAATTTCTATGAGTTTAATACACGAAGAAATTTTTGTGGTATACAAGACCCTGAACAGAAGCAAACAGCTAGGCAGAAAGGCCGATTCCAAAAGAAAAAGTAGGGCCAATTTACTATTTGAAGCCTGAGGTTCCCATTCCATTGATATAAAAATGGAATGGAAGGACATAAGGATCAATGCACTCAGAGAGAGTATTGCTGAAATGGATAATCTTTGTTATTGATAACGAAGCCCTGAGGTTATACAAGTCGGTGACTTTAATAGGCAAAACAATAATAAGAGCTCTTTTATTAGTCTATTTTCAGGAATGATCTTTTGGGGCTTATTGAATCAGATTCTATTATCACCTAATCATGTAAATGAGTAAGTAAATGATTCTATAAAATATGTTATCAGTATCTTAATTTTAAATGTCATATAAACATATGTTATAGAAACTTGAAAAGATTTTCAGAAAAACTTATTTTTAAGCACCTAAAACCATTGATGCTGTATGTGGCAGCATTCTCAAAGTTGTCTCATTTAGGAGATCACCATCACTTAACAATTAAAAACCAAGGCCTGAAGTGTTGAATGGTTTGAGCATGACTTCCAGACCCCAGCTAGGAAGAGACTAAATGAGAATCAGGTGTCAGGACTCTGAATTCCCAATTCAGTAATCTTTTCACTATGCACTCAGTTTACAATACTATGAGCATACCTTTAAAATCTCAAAATTGCTTCTACATAAAAATCTTATATCTTGCCGAAACCAGTTTGGCTCAGTGGATAGAGCGTCGGCCTGCGGACTGAAAGGTCCCAGGTTCGATTCCGGTCAAGGGCGTGTACCTGGGTTGCGGGCACATCCCCAGTAGGAGATGTGCAGGAGGCAGCTGATCGATGTTTCTCTCTCATCGATGTTTCTAACTCTCTATCTCTCTCCATTCCTCTCTGTAAAAAAATCAATAAAAAATATTTTAAAAAAAATCTTATATCTGGTATGCATAGATGGAGAAAAAAGGGACATAAATCAACTTATTCTAAATTCAGTAATGTTTTGATATGATTTTGCCATTAATTACAGAATTACATCACTCTGAAAATATTGTATCTAGTACATATATGTGGGAGATGTATCACTTATTTGATTCAAGAACAACACTTGGTGTGCTTAGAGATTTGAGAACTCTTTTCAAAAATCCTGGGAAATCTCTATTATCTCTAGACCCTGCTCTGAGAACCTCTATAATGCTGATCACTGCCTCACAATATTATTCTGATCAAATATCTTCAAAACTCCTGTTTCTTCTTCCTATAGTTGATTTCAACATTCACTGTTGCCAAATTGTGGTATAATAATCATTTGAAGATGGGTTGTTTCATAGGCAGAAAAAACTAAATTTCTGAAGTAGTTTATTAGCTTTTATAAATTAGTGCAGAATCAAGATTGTCAATATAACAGTATGTTCAGTTACTTACATTCTGATATGCTTTTCACTTTTATATATGCCATGTTCCTTAATGTGAATAACCCATGCAAATATGTGGATGTTACTACCATGTGTAATGAAATTGGTGGAGTAGGGATGAGGACAAGACAAAGGTTGAGAAACACCACAGGACTGTCTAAATACCTGAATTTGCCTCCACTCTATGTATAGAAAATTATTTTCTACTACTTATTCCAAATGCACATGTTGTCTCAGTCTAGCCAATTTATTTATGCAATACGCAATATGCCTTCATTCTTTACAAAATAATTTTCTCTAGGCTGTTCCTCAGACTTAAGTATCTTCACCTTTCTAAACCTTCTTATTCTTTATAATCAGAATCTCACATCTGTGAAGTCTTGTTTGATAACACCAGTTAACACTCATGTCCCCCTTCTCTGAACTCTTATGTTGATTGCAGTCTTATGTAAAATGTTTGTGTGTTTGATTATATATTTCCTTATATTATTCTTTACTAATCCAATTATATATTTCTAAAATGGAAAGATTTTGTGGAAATTCCAATGTTGAACTTGAAAATCTGTCACCCCTGAGCGTTGTAAATCTTAGTCTGAATTGCTTTTCATATAATTCAGTAGATCCTTGATATTCTGAAGAGGTGTGTCCAAGAGTCCTTGCAAATAAAAAAGCGGATATGTGTGATCACTAGGCTTCCTTAGGAGTTAAGGGATTTACCTTTGCCCAATGCTTTCTCAAAACATGAAATTAGAGCTAGAAGCTTTACATATTTAAACCACTCAACCATTCAATGGAGTAGATATTATCAAGGCCATCTGAAACTACTACATATTATGGACCTTCAGAAGGCAATTTTCTGTCACTTCATCAGAATCATTTCACATGGGACAATATTTTAAGATTTCCTACCTAGATCATGAAAAAAATGCATCTCTTATTTTAAAGATTATTTTTTAGTTTATTAAGTCATCTTGATTACCTGCACTAAAGCAAAATTTTCAAAATACAGAAGAGTTTTAAGTTATTTTCTATCATTAGCAATACACCTGAAGATTTCATTTTCATCCTATATAATAGAAGGCTAATATGCAAATTGACTGAACAACGGAACAACTGGTTTGCCATGATGCACACTGACCACCAGGGGGCAGACGCTCAATGCAGGAGCTGCCCCCTTGTGGTCAGTGCGCTCCCACAGGGGGAGTACTGCTCAGCCAGAAGCCAGGCTCACCAGTGGGCTCATGGCTGGCGAGCACGGTGGTGGTGGCGGGAGCCTCTCCCACCTCTGAGGCAGTGCTAAGGAGCAGAAGCTGGGCTCATGGCTGGCGAGGAATCCCAGACTGCAAGAGGGCACAGGCTGGGCTGAGGGAACCCCCACACCCAGTGCATGAATGTTGTGCACCAGGCCTCTAGTCTAATATATTTTCCAAAAATAAAAAATGGGTTCATAAATGATAAAGCTTTTTTTAATGTGATTTTGATAGTCTGAATTAGTCTAAAAGAATGGTGTTTGCTCAAATATTATTGAATAATTATTAAGTTGGTGAAGGGTCTCTTCCTACTTAATAAGAGAGACTTATAGATTGATACACTGATATATTCATTTCCAAGGCTGTTGTAAGAAGGAGATAATCAAGTTATTCTTATTTTCATTAAACTGTGAACTCCTATATAACAAAAGCCTAATATGCTAAGTGTCTGGTTGTTCAGTCGTCTGTTCAACCAATCAAAGCATAATATGCTAATGATATGCTAACACTGCTAAACTGCCTGCTATGATGTGCATTGGCTCTCAGGGGGCAGATGCTCTGACTGGTAGGTTAGCTTGCTGCTGGGGTCTGGCTGATTGGGACTGAGGGAGATGGGCCGCACATACCCTGGCGCCCTCCCACAGTCCCTCCCCAGCTGGCCAACCTCCTGCATCCCTCTCTGGCCCTTATCGTGCACCGGTGGGGTCCCTCAGCCTGGCCTGCACCCTCTTGCAATCCGGGACTCCTCAGGGGATGTCAGAGAGCCAGTTTCAGCCTGATCCCGCAGGCCAGGCCAAGTGACCCCACTGGTGCATGAATTCGTACACTGGGCCTCTAGTATTTTATAACGAAGGAAAATCATATTAAATAAATAAAGCACTTGCCTTTGTATTACACAGGCAGCATGAAAAGGTTTACTATTTAGGGTTAAATGCTAAGGAAATTATTACATACAAGTTTCCTGACAACTATTTGAAAGAAAACAATACTAACATTGCATTACCTGAGACTACAATACAGTTGGACTGGTTTAGAGCAAAACTAGGGTATGGAAAGTGGTATTAAAATTTATTGAAAGTTATAGTATATGTCTAAAATCTTGGGCATCATTAATAATACTCAATCTACTTGGTCTTACTGCTCTATTCATATTCTTTCTGGAAGATAAACTACCTAAAAATTCAAGACTTAATAGTAATATACTATTATTATGGAGTTGTTATGATACAGTCCTGGGGCTGTGATAGGAATGATTGAGAGGACTGCTAAATATTGAAAAGTGGATGTGACCAGGGAATAGCTTGGCTATTTGCCAGTGTAAGAAATAACTTGATATTGACATTAAACAGCAGTTGAAGAATCTTTTAATAGTTTAGCCACTTTTTCTAAATCCTCCAGTTATGCTTCACAGATTAAATTATTAAGAACCTCTGATTTAGCTGTTTCATATTTTAGATGTGAGTAAGGATGTTTTGAAATGATTTCTATTATTCATGGTTTCTTGTTTTTCAAAATTAAATTTATAAGATGCTGAGGTAATCCCTTTTGATTAGGTCTGCAGATACTGAAAATATACTAAAAAGCCAAAAAGCTGTGTGAAAGTATCATTTTCCTTGACAATAATGTATTATGATGGGCTAGTTTTTTTCTTTTTTTCTGCGCTATATACATTTCAATTAACATTGTTAAACCAATTGTTAACAATTTAAAAATGGCTCCTACTAACTACCAGATTTAGGCCAAGATAAAATTCAGGCAAATGTTGAGGAAAGTAAAAGACACTCTACTCACTATATTTAAGAAGAGTCTTTTAATGTAAATGATTAACTAGTATATGATTAACTCTTCTAAAATTATTTCTCATTGCACCCTGGCCAGTGTGTCTTAGTTGGTTGGGCGTTGTCCCATGCACTGAAAAGTTGCTGGTTCGATTCCCAGTCAGGGCACATGCCTGGGTTGGGGGGCTTAATCCCTGGTAGGGGGCATGCAGGAGGCGGCTGATTGATGTTCTGCTCTCACATCAATGTTGCTCTCTCTCCTTTCCCCTTCCTCTTCCTCTAAAATTCAATTAAAAATATATTCTCATTGTCACCTATTTTACACATAAATTGCAGGTAAGATCATATCTCATAGGTTCACTGAACAAATATTAAATAAATATCTTTGGGCCTAACACCATGCCAATGGAGTGAACAGTGATGATAACATTAATTCCCAGATACTTCTACATCCATTCCACATTTCTACTTCCTCAGAGAATTCCAGTTATCTCCAGTCTTCTGAGGACTCCATCCTCCAGTTCTAGAGATGGATTTAAATTTATCTAAGGCTTATATTCTAAGCCAATCAAGATAATCCCATCCCCTTTACTCTGGTTTAGGAACCCAAAGATCCTAGGTCAACCAGCCCATGACATCACTCTAAAGATTATTGTTGGTACAGGAATAGATAGATAACCTAGATTGGCTGATCTGGCTGATAGGTAAATCTCTTAATCTATCCTTGAGGTAAAAGATTTTGTCTCTCACTAACAAAAAGTAATGTTGCCCAATTTGCTGCTGGCAGCCATCTTGAAAGTTGGAGGGGAATTAATGAGGAGGTCAGAGGTGACATAGACGAAAAATGAGAACAAAGGAAATCATAGCTGAAGGAACCTAGAACACTATTTGTACTGTATCTGGAGTCTGCACTAGTCTCTGATCTTCCAGTTATGTCAGATTAATTATCCTTGTTGTTGAAGCCATTTTTAATGTTTAATTTCTTTCTTGCAGCTCAAAAGCCATCTTAACAAGGAAACATGTCACCCAGTTTAAAAATATAAATAAGACATTATTCTTGAATTTAAGAAGTTTCTATTCTAGTGGGATACATATATTCCAATAGCAAATTTCAGTAAAATATAGTGATACTTGCTGAAATAGGGGTGAATAGCAACATGGTAGTATAAAGAAAGGAGAACCTGTATTCCCCTGGAAGGCTGGGCAGGAAGGAAGGTACTCATGCAAATAATATTTTGAGCTGAGACTTTAAGATTGAGTTTACCCTAAGTGAATGATGACAAGTGCATTTCTAGTAAAGGGGGAATAGTGTATGTTAACGTTGAAAGGCAGCATTTCATAATTGGGGAGATACAAATACTTTACTATTATTGGTTTATCAAGAGTGATGGGAAATGTAGGAAATAATTTAGATACCCTAGCAGGTACCACAGTGAGGAATATAGCTTTTAACCTAGATAAGAAAGACAACTAGTATACGACTTTGACTTATCATGTCTAATAAAAGAAAAACATGGTAATTGGCATACTACCGCTACCCTTCCCATTGGCTAATCAGGGCAATATGCAAATTAACTACCAGCCAAGATGGCGGCCGGCAGCCAGGCAGCTTGAAACTAACATGAGCCTTGCTAGCTTCAGTGACGGAGGACTCCAACGTTCCCTGCCTGCTGCTGCAGGCCTCTGAGCTGCAAGCAACTATGTAACAAACATAGAAACTAAACAAAACCCCAGAAACTTGCCGGGCTTCAGCCAGCAGGATCACAACATTGTAAGCAAAGGCCAGAAACCTACTTTCAGCAGGGGAGACCTAAGAGCTGGAGCCAAGCATCAAAGCTAAAGCTGGCCCAGAATAAAAAAAAAAAAAAAAAAAAAAGAAAAAGAAAAAAGGAGCGGTTGGGAGCTTCAGTCACCCCCAGCCTGAAAATAGCCCTCAGCCCCTCACCCAGACTGGCCAGGCACCCCAGTGGGGACCCCCACCCTGAAGGGTGTGTGACCAGCTGCAAACAGCCATCATCCCCTCACCCAAGCTGGCCAGGCACCCCAGTGGGGACCCCCACCCTGATCCAGGACACCCTTCAGGGCAAACCATCCGGCAACCACCCATGCACCAGGCCTCTACCCTATATAGTAAAAGGGTAATATGCCTCCCAGCACCGGGATCAGCATGACAGGGGGCAGCGCCCAAACCCCCTGATTGCCCTGCGGCTCGGTGTGTGACAGGGTGCAGCACCCCAACCCCCTGATTGGCCCTGCTCTGTGTTTGACAGGGTACGGCGCCCCAACTTCCCCCCCACGGGCCCTGCTCTGTGAGTGACAGGGTGCGATGCCCCAACTCCCCTAACGGCCCTACTCTGTGAGTGACAGGGGGGAGCTCCCCAACCCCCTGATGGGCCCTGCTCTTTGTGTGACAGGGGGGAGTTCCCCAACCCCCTGATCAACCTTGCTCTGTGCGTGACAGGGTAAGGAGCCCCAACCCCCCTGATGGGCCCTGCTCTGTGTGTGACAGGGGGCAACGCCCCAACCCCCAGATTGGCCCTGCTCTGTGCATGACAGGGGATGGCACCGCAACCTCCCCATCGACCCTGCCTTGAGTGTGACAGGGGGCGGTGCCTCAGCCCCCCAATCGGCCCTACTCTGAGCGTGACTGAGGGTGGCATCGCAACCTCCCAATCCGCCCTGCTCTGTGCATGACAGGGGGTGGCACCCCAACTCCCCAATGGGCCCTGCTCTGAGCCTGACCAGGGGCTGCACCTAGGGATTGGGCATGCCCTCTGCCACCCGGGAGCAGGCCTAAGCCAGCAGGGTGTTATCTCCCGAGGGGTCCCAGACTGCTAGAGGTCACAGGCCAGGCTGAGGGACCCCCCTTTCCCCCGCGAGTGCACAAATTTTTGTGCACCGGGCCTCTAATATATATATATATATATATATATATATATATATATATATATATATATATATATATATATATATATATGGCTAAGTGGACTCGTGCATGCATGATATATATAAAGCTCTCACTGGCACCAATCACACACATGTGTTTTGGTCTGTCATTGTCGATTGTGAATTTGGTTAACACTTCTATTATAGAGAAAGGGCAAATAGCGATATTAAAATGTTTCTTCTAATTAATTTCCTTTCAATGTGCATGAATCCATGCACCGGAACACTAGTATAATATAATAGGCATGTTAAAAAGTTCATTTTCAATAAACTTCCAGTATGTAAGATATGTTGGAAGAGATAAGGAGACCATTAATGAGACTTTGTAGATGATACCTGAGTAAATGACAAAAACAAAATGGAGGAGCTGAATTATAAAGTTCAAGGTTAGTTGGTTTACATGATCAATAGGATTGTTGATTGATTGTTGATTAGTAAGGAATAAAGACAGTGCCAGAATGACTCCTTGAATTCTAAATTGATGGACAGTAGTGTCATCCACAAAAATAGGAAATATTGTAAGAGGTATATATTTCAGAAAGAGAATGATTGCATCAAATTTGGGTATATTTGAAATATGTGTGGAACATCCAGGTGGGAGCTGGTCAGCAGGTGAAAATATTAGTCTGGAGTTTAGGAGAGAATTTTGAGCTAGAAATAAACGCTGGCATAATTTGAGTAATCTTTATCTTAGATTATCCAATACATTGAGCCAGTGTTAAAATTATCTGAGTTAAGATAGTAGATTTTATGTTATGTCTTTTACCCACAATTTAAAAAATATGAAAAATTTGACAATAAGTACAGCATGGGCTATGACCAGTTAGAATAGATGCCAACTGCAAAGGGATAAAGACTTGGCACGGGTTAAGTCCTGGGTGATACCAACATTTAAGAGGATAAATGTCAGCTGAGTGGGGATGTCAATTAGTGACCAGAGAGATCACTGAAAACAAAACTAAACAAAACAAGAGAACATGAAACCTCAAAAACTAAGACAATGGCTAATTTAAATTGAAGGGGGATGGGTGATGCTTGGTTAAGACTATCAGGGCATTGAAGATAAGGTTACAGAACCATAGTAGAGGGCTTAACAATTAATTAATGAGATCTTGCCTAGTGGATTAATACAAATTATGTCTTAATACTCAAAGTATGATGCAATTTCAAAAAATTATATCATACAAAGAATGTTAGGTAAAAAGTGCACAGGAAATGGAATGAACTCATCTAATATAGTCAGAATCTAATCTCAAGAAGCGAATAGACCATAAAGTAAGGTAGTATAGAAACTTAGAAAATCAACAGATCCGTAAGGATTACATGTGACAGAAAAATAAACAGTGGTAGCACAAATATATTAAAGAATTTGGAGGGGCAGATCCTTTATGTCACATAGGATGACAAAGGAAACAAAAAGTGAAGGACTGAGAACAAAAATTAAAGAGAGTAGAGACATATTTTAAATGAAATATAAAGAATCGGAAAGACGTATAGGTAAAGACATGGAAATAACCAATTTGTTTCAAGAACACAATAACCTTTTAGTAAGCAAAGCTGAGACATGGGTTAAGTGACAACTTCCAAAGAAACATTTTAAACTAAATTTTCTACCACTACAATATTTTTTATTATTTTGTCCTTTTCTTACAGGTAGCAATATTGAGGATGATAATATACTGGAAAAGCATTTTATGATTCTTCCATTTAAAGTCTAAAATAAATTGGTTACAAATTGGGTTGAATGAATAAAATAGTTAAAAATCTTTCCTCCCCTTTTAATACTGGCTATGATACTTTTGAGCCTAGAAATAGAGGCCAGACCAATACTTCTAATATGCACACAGTTTTGTTCTACAGGTTTTATCTATTTTGTGAACATAAATTTACCCAGTCAATTCAGGAACAAGATGATTTTTTTTTCTTTTTTTAAGCTAACAGTGAGTTAGCAGGAGGTTCAACATTCTCCACATGGAGTTGTCACTCAATGCACTGACATCAAAAATCAATGAAACGTGGTTCCAGTCTTGTTTTGAGTATAATTTGTAGCAGAGAGGAAGTTAAGAGAAAAGTATGAGAAGACAGCTAAGAAAAATAGGTAGAGAGGTATGTAGCAAAGTCCACTTGGACCTGAGCAACATTCTAGACACTGTGTCATGTTTACCACTGCATTCTTAGTGTCTAGAATGTTGCTCAGGTCCAAGTGGGCTCACTCAAAATGCGTTGTCAAATGATTCTCAATCCATTGATGTTAGCATTCATCCCATATGGAATTGGGATCATTTTTCCAACTGTAGATTTTATAAAGCCACCCCCCTACCCGCCCCCATTCTTTGTGAATATTTTCAAGATCAAAGGAGATAATGTATACTGTAAAGAATTTTATTATTAATGATCATATAGATTTTCAAGTTTTATTTTATCCCTTTCCAGCTTCATTGACTATAGTCATAACTTATTTTAGTTGATATCCTCATGGCAGTTTGACCAAGCCTGTCACTCATTTAGTTACTGTGCTTAAGTGAGATACTGGCTAGTAGAGAGGTCAGCAATATCTATCCATTTTGACATGTTGTAACAAGGCTGCTAACTTTACTCCATTTAATTTTCCTGGAAATTCAATATCATCTAGAGAATTTTAGTATTTTTAAGTATATAACTCCTGCTTAATTTTATTTTTTAAATATATTTTTATTGATTTCAGAGAGGAAGGGAGAGGGAGAGAGAGAGAGAGAAACATCAATGATGAGAGAGAATCACTGATTGGCTGCCTCCTGCATGCCCCACACTGGGGATCGAGCCTGCAACCCAGGTATATGCCCTGACCAGGAATCAAACTGTGACCTCCTGGTTCATAGGTCAATGGTCAACCATTGAACCACACTGGTTAGGCTAAACCCTGCTTTTAAATGAAATCTTAAGAAGAAGCACACCATGGGAAGCATGCAATGGAGGAAGGCAGTGGACCAGTTAAAATTGGAGATGAAAGGTAAAGGGAGGTTTTGGGACATATTGGAGGTGAATCTACCTCTTTGAGGGCAGAGAAGGGGTCTTCAGAAGAGATGATGAATCCTAGGTTTCTGGTTTGTGTGCTTGGTTGGATGAATTCAAAGACAATATTAATTTCAATTATTTCAGACCCAAGTAAACAATAGGGTCTAATTTATTCCCCCTACCAAAAAGAGTTTACCAAGGAGGTTATGGCATGTCTTAAGAAGATATTAAATGAAGTGCTGCTTACATAGATTTCTTTAATTGATTTTGAAATGTAGCCCAGCACTGGGCTACAATGCCTTGTGATCATTTCCAGATAGGCTTTTTATAATTCTGCTGCTTTGCTGGATTTTTGGCTTTGGACTGACAGATATAGAACTGGGAGAATAAATAAAGTTAAATAGTAACACTGTAGGAGAATTAGACTTCTCATTACAATGCCTTTTTTGGTCTCTATTGCCCTGTCTTCCAAAGTAAGAAAAAAGAAAGAGAGAGAAAAAAGAGAGGGAGGGAGAAGAAGGAAAGTCAGGGAAGAAGGAAGGAGAAAGGGAGGGAAGAAAATAAACTATTACCCACTTCTTCTTACTGAAATCACTTCCACAGCTATAGGGTTAGTATTTAAGTATCAAGGATGCTACTGTTTTAGGCCTAAATCAACCCACATGGCTTTAATATAAGATTTGGATGTCAAGATAAGAAAGGAGGGAGAAGTATTGCTGTTGAATTTCATTAAAAATATATTACTAAAGAATGAACAGTATGGTGGAATTTATTCCACAGTCTATGGAGTCCATTGCATCATCTGCACTACCAAGACCAAGTATCTACATATATAAAAGCCTAAGCAACCATTTGATCGTTCAACTGGTCGCTATGATGCACACTGACCACCAGAGGTCAGATGCTCAACACACAGGATAAGGCTCCCTCCTGTCTTAATCAGGCCTGCAGGGATCGGGCTCTCTCTTGTCTGGATCAGGCCTGTGGGGATTGGGCCAGAACTGGCTCTCCAACATCCCCCAAGGGGTCCCAGATTGTGAGAGGGTGCAGACCAGGCCTAAGGACCCCACCAATGCACAAATCTGTGCACCAGGCCTCTAGTGTTTAATATAAAGGTTAAAGGCAGGCATGAATTTTAGGAATATGCAGTTTTAGAGCCATGCTGTGTTCACTTAGTTGCTGGTTGTCTTTGGGTTAACAATTCTCTCTAAGCTTTATTTCCCTCCTATGGTCAAAAAGATGAGAATGTGATACCTATTTCATAAAGCTCTTGTAAGATTTAGCAGAACAATGAACAAGGAATATTTAGCAAAATGCCTGGTACAGAGCAAGGCATTAATGCATATTAGCTCTAAGATAAATATTAGGTATGATAGGTCAATGCAAAAGCCAGGTGGAATAATTGAAATAAAAGCAGGTAAGATTTTTGAAAAACAAAACAAAACAAAAAGCTATGATGTGCTTAGGTATTACTAGAATAGAACCAGACTATGAGACCTCAGAGACCCTAACAGAGTTCAACATGAAGTGACAATGTTGTTTTGCCTAATTTACATCAGACCTTTGTTGTTAAAGCACACCTTCCTCAATATCCTCAATATGACACATTTATTCACCCAGATAATAGATACAAATCCAGGCATTCAAATGTTGCTTGGAGTCAGAGATCAAGATGGAAATCCTCAGAATCACAGAGATTTGTGTCTATAAACCTGCTTATTATATTCACATTCAAGGAGGTTGTAAGGGATAGTGTCAGCTTTTTAACCAAAATCTTCTATTACCTCTCCCTGTTGGGGTTGTAGCACATACTGTGAATGACCTCCAGAGATCCTCAAGCTGTATGCAGAGAGCAAATTGAATCTGAAAGCTTTATTAGACAAGTTTGTCTTTTAGCTGATGGGAGAGGATGTCAGCCGTATTGGCAAAAATAAAATTTCTTATGAAACAGGGTCCTGACCTTGAAAACAAATCTCAATTCAAAGTGCACAATTCAATTCTGAATTATGTCCTTATTTGTTAAACATGGAGCGCAGGTTCAAAAGAAAAAGGCGCATTTCACCTCAAAAAAATAAGAATCTGTAAGGAAAATAATGGCACTTCTCTTTTGACCTTGCTGGAATCTGTAAGCAAAAAATTCTTATCACCAAATCATAGGTTTTAAAAATTCTATAATAATAAAAGCATAATATGCTAATTAGACCAGATGTCCTTCTGGACAATCTGCTGGATGAAGCCAGGGCTGTGAGGGAAGCCCAGGTCCCAGGTGCCTGATGGCACTGGAGGGAAGCCCGGGTCCCGTGTGCCAGAGGAAGGAAGGCCTACTCTTGCATGAATTTCATACATTAGGCCTCTAGTATATTAATAATCTAGGAAACAACTTTTTTTTTACTCTCTTCAATATAGGAAGCAAAACTACCTCTTCCCTTTACAATCCACAGTAAATACTGTAGGGAGTTTACTTATATCTTCTATCCATAAATTTCTTCAAGAGCAAAGACTAATCCTGGAAAACTAAAGTGACATTGGAGATTGACTAATTTGTTTATTTCAATATTGTCTCCTATTTTTTTTAGTGGCATGTTATTTAGTTCCTGCTTTTTAATGCTGGAGAACAATGACTTTTTTTTTTGAAGTTATGATAATTATCTAAGAAGCAAGAATCAAAGGTATTTTAATTTTGACTTTCTTTTTCTATTATAGGTCTATATTACAATTTAGACATGGGTGCAATTAGTAGTGTTAGCAATTTTGCCTCAATATTGGCATAGCTAAATTGAATGTCTCATGAAATCATCATGGGCTGGCAAGTGTTCTGGGAAATAAGATTAAAACATATTTTATCAAAATATTGAAGATGAAGGGAGAAATAAATTGTATAAATTTTAAGAGGAAGAGAGCATGTGATACTGTCAAGTACAGGTTCTCAAACTGGGTATCAGGACATAGTTAAGAATGAGAGTTAAGGAATGAGATGGGGGATAGAATTAACCTGCAAAATTTGCATCAAGTCCATAGCATATTCCTTTTTGCCCCATACTGTAGTCTTAAAAATCAGTATGTATCTCTGATAATATGAGGATAAACATATCTGTTAGCTGCATTTAAGAAGAAAAAAAGTTGATATATGTAAGAATACTGAAGAGCATTGAGATAAAGTTCAGGAGATGTGGGTTGGAGTCCAGATTCTGCCACTCAATCTCTTTGGTATTATAATGACACAGTAGATTGACTTATTTGATCCAACTCTAAAATACATGTTTATTGGGTCAAAATATATTAAATGCCTACTATGTGCTAAGCATTGAATAAAATTACATACATATTAGGAAACAAAAACTAAATAATTACATAAATAACTTAGTAATCAAAATAATAATAAGGATATGAAAGAGAAAAGTATGCTTCAAGAGTGCATGATAGGGGGCTCAAGGAAAGAGCCTGTACAATAAAAGGCATAGCTGAGAGCTAAATGATGAGTGAGGGGAGAGAACATACAGGCTAGAGAGTAGTACATGTGGAAACCCTGAGCTCAGTAAGAATTAGACATACTAAAGGAACTGAAGAAAGCCAGAGAGGTTGGAGTTTGAGGAAAAGGGAGATAGTAGAAAAAAAAAAAGGTAAGCTGGGGAACTATCACATAAGATCTGTGGGTCATGTTAATAATTTGAAGATTTATTCTAAAAGCAATGGGGCACCATTCAACAATTATAAGAAGATTTACACTTTACATTATGATGCATTGTGGAACACGTTTATATGGGAACTGTACTAGAGTACAGTTCAAATCAAATCAGGAGGAAAGCACCCACATGAAATATGATTGGTGGCAGAAGGAATGAAGATGGATAAAATAATTTGAAAGATATTTAACTAATAAAATCAATAGGACCTGGTAGCTGATTGAATGAGAAAGTAAAATTAGAAAGAGGTATCCATCCAGGATCACTTATTGGTATTGGCTTGAGTGGATGGTGTTATCATTTGCTGAGATAGAAAATACAAGAGAAATGGTCGAGAGTAAATTCACTAGTTCAGATTTGGACATGGTGGATTTAACGAGTCTGGGAGACATCCAAGTGCAGATGCTAAGTGCATTGTTGGATATATGGATTCTCTGGAATTTACTCTAATCTGTATTTTATCCCTCTACCACTCTATCCAAATTTTCTAAATTCAAGGTTTATTCTCAGGCTTTTTCTCAATAGATTTATAGGCAGCATTTGACACAATTTATCAATTCCTTCTTAATTCACTTCCTTTACCTGGCATCTAAGTTTCTCTCTTGGTTTTCCTCCTACTTCACTGACTGCTTATTACTATGTCTCCTACCTCTTACCACTGGGATTACCATTGGAGTCCTCTTCAGACCTCAATCTTTATGTATTTTCTCTTTTCCATCTATATTTCCCCCTTGCTTTAACTAACAAAATCTCATGGCTCAGAATATACTAGAAACTGCATTTTTACATCTCCAGATTGGATCTCTCACCTAAACAGCAGGTCATATAGTCCCCTCACTACCTATTGTGCACTTCTATTTGGATAACTAGTAGGCAAATATAACTTAATTTGTACAAAGCACAAATTTTTATATTATCTCCTATCACCCTGTACCACCTACCATATTCCCTAACAGTAAATGACAACACCATTCTTATAATTTGCTCAGGACAAAAACTTCATCACATTTTCTCATTCCCTATATCAAAACTGTTGGCCAATCCTGTTGGCCTAGGCTTCAAGACATCCAGAATCTGTCTACCTTTCATCGCTTCTTCTACTACTACTCTGGATAAAACTATCATTTCTTACCTAAATTACTGCATTAGTCCAACTAGTCCTCTCTTGCCTCCTCCCTACAATTTATTCTTAACACATCCAGAAAAATTTTTCCAAAACATATGTCAGATCTCACTGCTGGGATCAAGTCTCCATTGGGTCTTAATCTTACACAAAGTGAAAGTCAAGTCATCCCAATGGCCTTTAATGCTTTGCCTCATCTAACTTCATCTCTTAAATGCTCTCCCCTTCACTTACTGTGCTCCACCCACTCTGGTTATTCTTCCAATACTAGTCATGCTCCCATCTCAAGGTGTTTGTTAGAATGCCATTCCTGGAATGCTGCAGCCTAGAATATTCTTTCTCCAGATATCCACATGGTTCACACTCTGACCACATTCAGGCCTTCACATAAATTTCACCTTTTCAGTGAAGTTATCTCTATAAGCCCCACCATCATATACCATACCCATACTCCTTACACTCTTCCCTGTTTTATTTTCCATTGCAGTTATTACCTCATACTATGCACACATATTGCATTTATTTTCCTAAAAAAACAGGCATGTCCCTCCACACACTGCTATATTTAAAAATCAATGTCTAGATCTGGAAGTCAAAAGTAAGGTGTGGCTTTAAAGTAAGAATGTGGGAAACTTCAATATATAGGGTATTTGAGATCATGCAAGTAGATGAGATTACCCAAGAGGTTAAAGAATGTGATAAAAGCAGACCTACATTAATTTAAATATTTAAAAGCCAGATAGAGGAGGTTGAGCCAGTAAAGAAGCTGAGAAAGAGTAGCCATGAAGGCAAGAGGAAAACCAGAGTGTGGTGATACATATGTGAAGGGATAAAAGAAATGTTTCAAAACAGGAGTGGCCAACTGCATTAAAAGCTGCTAAAAGTTCTTGTAAGATGAAGATGGATATGGTATTTTAACACAGAGATCATTTCTGGCCTTAGGACACTTTCTATGGACTGAGGGAGGGACACGGCCATGCTGCAGTGGGGGTAAGAGAGAGAGAGAGTCAGATATACAGACTCTTTCATTTTTTAAATATATTTTTATTGATTTCAGAGAGGGAGAGATAGAAACATCAATAAAGACAGAATCATGGATCAGCTGCCTTCTGCACAGCCTACACTGAGGATCAAGACTGCAACCTGGGCATGTGTCCTGACCAGAATCTAACTATGACCTCCTGGTTCATAGGTCAACGCTCAAGCACTGAGCCATGCTGGCCAGGCTAGACTATTTCTAGAAAAGTGGCTGTGAATAAGAGCAGAGAGATATGCCAGCACCTGGAGGAGAAGGGTATGAATGAGGTAGACCAGTTCTAGAATGGGGAAAAAATGAGCAGGTATAAATGTTGCTGATGAAGTCACATGTTTCCATTGAAGGATACTTTATATTGCAAGAGAAACATTTTTGGGGTGTCCCAATATAGAAGGATATGACTGGTAAGATAAAATGTGGCAGAAAAATACCAGATACCCAAATAGTTGTCAAATTTAATATAAGCTAGTAATACATTAGAGCAGGCATAATGATATCATTATATAAAGGTAGAAAATGCTGTGCAGACTTTCACATGACTGAATCAAGAGTAGAGCAGTAATTATGGGACAGCCTTCAATTCTGAAGCCTACAACCGAAAATCAATATGGAAAACACACTTGGGAGAGTAGAAGGGGTGTGTGCACGGAAATGTCTAAACATTTGAGAAACAGACATGTGTAAGCATTTGAAAAACAACTTTTTTGTTGATAGGCCATGGGGAATCACCTGATTTATGCGAGAAAAGAAAAGTTGAAGGAAGATTAAATAACAGACTTCAAAGAATGTCTAAATGCACATTAAGAAGAAATGTTCTTTGCCTAGTCAAAAAATAATTTAGACAGTAACTGGAACTTGGGTCGGGCAGCTAAAGGAATGTCGAGTATAACAGCAGTGTTAGAACTCTACCTACTCTTGATTTTTAAAGAAGAGAGTAGGCAGTTAACCTTAAGATTGCTTCTACTAGAGGAAGAACTTTCTTGAAGAGAGTGGAAAAGAATGAATGACCCTCTCAAAGAATGTTCAGATCACAATCTCATAATCTACAATTTAAGTGCAAACTGCTACATTGTCCTTTTGGAATCTTCTTTCTTTGAGGCTGAAGTTATATTCAATGTCAAAATGATTCAGCAAAATTTTAGGACATATTAGGAATATATGGAGAAGTCTTACTTTCATGGGCTGGGGGATGCTTAGTCTCACAAATATGTTTATTATTATTATTATTACTATTTTTTACAGAGAGGAAGGGAAAGGGATAGAGAGTTAGAAACATCGATGAGAGAGAAACATCGATCAGCTGCCTCCTGCACACCCCCTACTGGGGATCTGCCCACAACCAAAGTACATGCCCTTGACCGGAATCGAACCTGGGACCTTTCAGTCTGCAGGCCGACGCTCTATCCACTGAGCCAAACCGGTTACGGCTCACAAATATGTTTAAATAGTTCTAATTTCCCTTTGATAACTGTTTGAGAAGAAATTCAACATTGTGGTGAATGTTATAGCAATTTCCAGCAAAGGTCCTTTTTTGGAAGGAGATAAATAATACAAGAAGGCTAAGGTAATTTTATTGTAAACCTTTATTTCTGTTAAAATGCAGGATGTGGATAACTGAAAAATCTCTAATGATCAGAATACTTAATTCAACCATTGATGTTATCTTCCTCCTCTTCTACATACATGCACACACACACACACACACCACTCTGAAACTTCCAGGAATACTTCTAACAAGCATAGAAATGATGGATTAGAGCTTCTCTTCCTTTCTTTTGCCAGTTCTGACCCCGAAGCTTGGCCCTTACTGGAGAGGATAACCAAGCGACAAAACTGCGAAAAAGTGAAGAGAAGGAGAACAAAAGGGAACTTCATCATCACAAAATGGATAACTAACCTCTAAATACTCTAGTCCTCACAGTCTATCACTGCCTTGGATATTAACCGTGATATATGGTTGTATCTTCCTTATAACCAGAGAATGTTGTTGGAGAACCTAGCCTGGGACCAGGGACTCCCACTGCCTACATAGAAAGACTTCTTTCTGATCAATGTGAGCAATACTGGGGCCTACCCAGCCAGTTTACTGTTGTAACTTCCTTTGTATATTGTGACATATCTCATATGTTAAGCACCTCACCTCACTGAAGCATACAGATATTATTCAATTAATGGATGATTAATTTATTGCTGCCAAGAGTTGGGGGGTTCTCTGTAGCTGCTCAGGGCTTTGAGATATCCTGGGGAGGGTCTAAAATTAATTTATTGTCCTGTTATTAAAACTGATCAGGGGACTTCCCATATTTTGGTACAAAACCTTACTCCTAGAACATTAGACTTGGAAAAAGTTTTTAAACTTTAGAGGTTTTAAGGATAAAGTCAATGATGGTATAGCCATGTCCTAGATGATTTCAATAGAGTAGTCATCTGTTAATGAGGCAGAAAAAGACTTGGCTCCACTGAAACTGATGTGCCTTGTCCAAAAGCTTCAACTGAAGCAGAATAAATAGTAGGCAACACAACTGAAACAGGAAAAGGAATGGGTGTTGGGGCCCAGGGAAGGCCTCCCCCAAATATCCCACAGCGGCATACTGATTACTTTGAATTCAAGTTACTGGACAAGCAAACAGTGGGAGAAAAGCATGTTGACACTCCCTTGTCTCCTTGAAGGCAGGAAATAAATCTCCCTATGAAAGGTATCTTCCTCCTTGCTCCAAAGGGGCTGAGAGAGAACCTTATAGCTAGAGTTAAGAAAACCAAAGCTAAGAAGGCTTCTACGCATACATGCATAAAACAGACAATATGGTGGTGAAGGCCTGGGGAGGGGGTGGGAGCAGGATGGAGGAGATCAATGGGGGGGGGGGGGGAACAGGAGATATCTATAATACTTTCAACAATAAAGATAAATTTTTAAAAAAGAAACCTTATTATTACTATTTTTGCTAATTTACTACTAAGCTCTCTTTCTGTTTGGATTGCTTACTAATGAGCATCCAAACCTAAATTTCTTCCTATCAATTCTTCCAAACTTATTGTTTCTTTGTCTAAAACATATAAATATCTGGGGTGGTTCATCATTTCACTGAGTATCATTTATGATTTCCTGTATGTATGTATTAAATTTTTTTCCCTCCTGTTAATCTGATCTTGTGTTGATTTTATTAGTCCAGCCATAAGAACTCAAGAGGGATAGGAGGCGGAAATTTCCCTCTCCCCAACAATGGCACCTCTTTTTGTGTTTCTGAGAAGGATGGCACAACCCCACTGGAGACCTCTGGTGTGGAATATGCCTCGGAGTTATCCTATAAGGAGTGAAGAAAATGGGATATTCATCCATCAACTCCTGCCCATTGAATGTTGTTCCAGGAATGATTACTCCCCAGCATTACAACTGCTCTGCAAATGGGCGAGTTTCTCCTATGGAGAGATAAATGTCTGGGCAGAGTCACAGGTACTTGAATTTACCAATAAAGAAATAAAAATAAAAGGCTAATACGAAAATTAAAAAAATAAATAAAAAATGAAATCGGATATTCTCCCAGCCATTTTGGCCTGGTTCTCTGTTACTGAGTATGTGCATTTTACAATTTATGCTAATAAGGTTCTTCATAATTTCTTTTTCCATCCACATTCCTCAGGATAAAATACATTGTTTATTGGGAGTTGTAGTATCCAAATGACTAGAAAAGACTGGATGGATAAGAGATAGAAAGGAAGAAAAGTTGGAACTGGAGAAATAATATTTTTAAAAAGCCATTCAACAGTTCATTTATTTGAAATAATTATTGAATGCAAACTGGGTCTCAGGCACTATTGTAATTATTGTCAATGCCATGTTGATCTAAAATAAACACGCTTGGTCCTCATGGAGCTCATGGCCTTTCCACAGTGGAAGGACAGCTGCAAAATGTTATGGTTTATACCAGTGGTCCGCAAACTCATTAGTCAACAGAGCCAAATATCAACAGTACTTCTTTAAAATAAACTCGCCCAGGCTGAAAACAGACTCCTCCACATGGGCCACAAAGTTTCAATCGCACTGTACGTGCGCACCTGCACGTGGTATTGTGGAAAAGGCACACTCAAGGTGCCAAAGTGTCGCATGTGGCTCGTGAGCCACAGTTTGCCGATACAGACTTTGGGTCTCTTGCTAGAGGGGTAGACTGAGCAGAGAGACAGTTATCTTTCAACCTTATTTTAAGCAGAGAGGGAGGATTGTTTACATAAGAGAAAGTATCTGTTGACCTTCATGTCTTTACTGAAACCAGAATCATTATTTCTTATAATACCTTCCAGGTTGTCAATAAATATCATGTAAATAATAATAATAAAAAAAGAAGCCTATCTATATTAAGAGCAGAGTGGACTCATTGGACCACATTGACAACCCAATATGGAGTCACTGTCAGCTATGTCAGTTATGTCAAACTAGAGGCCCGGTGCACAAGTATTTGTGCACTCGGGGGGAGAGGGGGTCCCTCAGCCCGGCCTGTGCCCTCACGCAGTCTGGAACGCCTCGGGAGATAACGACCTGCTGGCTTAGGCCTGCTCCCGGGTGGCAGAGGGCAGGCCCAATCCCTAGGTGCAGCCCCTGGTCGGGCTCAGAGCAGGGCCGATTGGGGAGTTGGGACGCCGCCCCCTGTCATGCACAGAGCAGGGCAGATTGGGAGATTGCAATGCCACCCTCAGTCACGCTCAGGGCAGGGCCGATTGGGGGGTTGGGGCACCGCCCCCTGTCACACTCAAGGCAGGGTCGATGGGGAGGTTGCGGCGCCATCCCGTCATGCACAGAGCGGGCCCATCAGGGCGGTTGGGGCTCTGTACCCTGTTATGCACAGAGCAGGGCCTATCAGGGGGTTGGGGCGCTGCACCCTGTCATGCACAGAGCAGGGCCCATCGGGGGTTTGGGGCTCCGTACCCTGTCATGCACAGAGCAGGGTCAATTAGGGGGTTGGGGAGCTCCCCCCTGTCATGCACAGAGCAGGGCCGATCAGGGGGTTGAGGAGCTCCCCCCTGTCACTCACAGAGTAGGGTCGATAGGGGAGTTGGGGCACCGCCCTCTATCATCCACAGAGCAGGGCGGATCAGGGGGTTGGGGCGCCTCCACTCTCACACTCAGGGCAGGGCCGATCGGGAGGTTATGGCTCTACCCCGTCACACACAGAGCAGGGCCCGTGGGAGGGGGTTGGGGCGCCGCACCCCGTCACACACAGAGCAGGGCCGAACAGGGGGTTGAGGCGCCGCACCCTGTCACACACAGAGCCGCAGGGCGATCAGGGGGTTGGGGAGCTCCCCCCTATCAGGCACAGAGCAGGGCTGATCAGGGTGTTGGGGCACCTTCCCCTGTCACGAACAGAGCAGGGCAATCAGGGGGTTTGGGCGCCGCCCCCTGTCACACTGATCCCGGTGCCAGGAGGCCTCACAGCTCTGCTGATCCCGGTGCTGGGAGGCATATTACCCTTTTACTATATAGGGTAGAGGCCTGGTGCACGGGTGGGTGCCGGCTGGTTTTCCCTGAAGGGTGTCCTGCATCAGGGTGGGGGTCCCCACTGGGGTGCCTGGCCAGCCTGGGTGTGGGGATGATGGCTGTTTTCAGCTGGTCACACACCCTTTGGGGGGGGGGGTCCCCACTGGGGTGCCTGGCCAGTCTGGGTGAGGAGCTGAGGGCTGTTTTCAGGCGTGGGGTGACTGAAGCTCCCAACCACTCCTTTTTTTCTTTCTTTTTTTTATTCTGGGCCAGCTTTAGCTTTGAGGTTTGGCTCCAGCTCTTAGGCCTCCGCTGCTGAAAGTAGGTTTCTGGCCTTTGATTACAATGTTGTGATCCTGCTGGCTGAAGCCCGGCAGATTCTGGCATTTGCTTACAATGTTGTGATCCTGCTGGCTGAAGCCCGGCGGACTAAAACAGGTTTCTGGGGTTTTGTTTAGCTTCTATATTTGTTACATAGTTGCTTAGAGTTGCAGCTCAGTGGCCTGCAGTGGCAGGCGGGGAACATTGGAGTCCTCCGTCACTGAAGCAAGCAAGCCTCATGTTAGTTTCAAGCTACCTGGCTGCCGGCCGCCATCTTGGCTGGCAGTTAATTTGCATATTGCCCTGATTAGCCAATGGGAAGGGTAGTGGTCATACGCCAATTACCATGTTTCTCTTTTATTAGATAGGATGGTATGTGAAGACTGAGTTATTGGGGTATAATGGGAATGCCCTTAGGAAGGGCCCAGAACATCCCAAACCACAAGTCTGAACACCTAGATAAGGACTGCATCTTGGCACCAATATGAGTGAGACCTCCACCCCTGGTGATCTATAAGATCTCAGAACTCTGACCATCTAACACTTGAGACTGGGTATACCAAAGGTCATGCTTGGAACTCTGCTGGACTTCAAATCCACCTGTCCTGGCCTGTGTCACCACTGGAGCCACCTGACTTGAGATTGACATCCACTTCTCCACCTGGGGACACCACCAGTGATTGGGACTTCACACTGGATGCTCACTCTGCTTTCTTCTATCACTTAAGCTGCCATTTTCTGTGTGTAACCTGTGTGTGACTCTATTGGCTTATTGAGGAGGTCTCCCCTAATAAACCTGGCATTGTGAAAAGATATAAATGTGTGTGATACTCTCTTCAGGGATGCCCCCTTGCTCAAGACAAAGTCTCAGGCATTAAAGGCCAATTTTTGCCACCTTATATCTTCGGGTTTTTGTGAATAAAGTCTTATTGGAACACAGCCATGCCCATTTATTTATATATTGCCTGTGGTCTGGCTGCTTTAAGAATATAATGACAAAGTTAATTTTATGATCCACAAAGCAGAAAATATCCACTATCTGGCCCTTTACAAAAAATGTGTGTTGATCCCTTATCTAGGTGGTAGCACAATTGGGATTGGAATTTAGGCTTCTTGAACTCCAGGGCAGCACTTTTCTAATTACACTTGAAACTTGCTCTCCACAAAATTCATTACAGGAAGAGATGGTTTTATCAGTGTTTAATCAAGTAGTAACTTCTATTAATTGTCACTTCCATGTGTCTATACAAACAATGTTCATTCACTTAATAGTTATTATGCTGGGGCATTTGAAAAACTTCAATATCCTGATTTGGAGTCTTCACATTAAGTATGTTCTGTATGCAATTTCTTTCGAAAATGCTAAATTGGGTATTGTAGAATATGAATGTTCCCAGACACAGCAGCTTGTGACTAAGAAAGAATTCATGTTGACATTTACAACCATATTTGATGGCTCTTTGCCTCAATCTGCCATGCAGGCCTTCAGTCCAAGGCAAAGTCCTATCTACTTAAATGTTTCTGCAAATCTCTAGGGAAGCTTCATATAAGCATGGCTATTCTCCCCACAGGTCTCTGAGCTGCTCTGCTAGGCAAATACTATACTAACTGGGCTTAGAGTGCTCTCCATCTACTTGAACTTCCAAGCTAAAAAGTCTTTGCGGGGGGAGAGAAGAGGAATGGTGGTGCTAAAATAACATGGAGTTCCCTTTGGCATCCACAGCATTGGATCTCACTTAAATTCCACTCCATGGTGCATGCAGGATTAGGGATGAACTCCTTCTCCACTCACCACAGGCTTATGAGAGTAGCTCTTAAAGGAGCAGCAGCATCACCATCACCTGGGGGCTTTTTAGAGATTCTAATTCTCAGATTCACTCTAGATCTACTGAATCAGTAACTGGAGTTGAAGCCCAACAATCTGTGTTCTAATGAGAAATGGGTGATTTTAATGTATGGTTAAGTTTGAGAACCACAGACATAGGACCTTGGATGCAGAACTACATTATCATTCATGTCTGCTTCCCCTACCCATTTCCCCAATGTAGTTGTTTGTGTGCAAAGATGGCCATAATAAAGCCTCCCATTCCTGTATGTAAGCCCCTGTGCAATGATATTATAGCTTCTCCCTTCAGGAAGTGAAGTCTGTTTCTATACCGCTTGAGTCTTGACTAGCCTTGCAACTTGCTTTGACCAATAGAATCTAGCAGAAGTGATGTTATGAGTCTAGGCATCAAGAGGTGCAGTTTCCATTCTTACCCTTTCAAAATGCTGTCCTGAGAATGCCACATAATGAAGTTTAGTCCAGGCTACTGGAGGATGAGAAGCCTTGTAAGAAACCAAGGTTTTCAAATCGACAGTGAGCTGTCAGATATCCGAGTGAGTTCATTTTAGACCATCTACTCCTGTTGAATTGCCAGATAACTCCTTGTGCTCAAATGGCCCCTAGCAAGACCTTCAGAATAACTATCCAGCTAATCATAGCCCAATATGCAGACCCACTGAATCATGATCCATTAAATGATTCTTGTTTTAACACATTACATTTGGGGTGTTTTTATGTAGAGATAGATAGTAGATACACTCAGGTATCCAAGCAACTGATTGCAAAGAATTTTTTTCTTTTTCCAGCATGACTATTAATCCTGTAAATTGAAACATTTAAATAGCTCAGAGAGCACCATCTCATCCTCATAGTATTACATAATTTAAGTAAGCTGACACAAAGAAACTTGGTTTGGTATTTTTTTAAAAAGACCTTTGGGCTTCACTTTCCATACATATAAGATACCATTCAACCAGATGATAATTTCAATGATTATTCTAAGTATAGAGTTCTATAATTCTAAGAGGTGCAGAGTTCTAGAATTCTAAGAGTAAACTGATTTCTTCTATTCCTTAAGTAGAAAAGACATAGCATCATATCTCACTTTTATTCCCCATACATCAAAGATTGAGTTAAATAACATCAACTACTGGCTAGCTGCCTTCATATCTACAATTTCCATTAGGCTCTTGGACAGAGAGATAGTATAAGGCACAGCAAAAAAAAAACACAAACAAAACAAAACAAAGCAAAGCAAAACACAACACAAGTTTTGAAGCCTGACACACTTGGATTGGAATCTTGGCTCAGTTTCTTCCCAGCTGTGTGGCCTTAATCTAGCTATTTCCCCTCCAAACCTTGGGATTCTTACTTTTACAAAAATTGCTTATAACCATATGCTCTTTGCAATTATTTGGAAGATAAGGACATATGCAAAACCAGTTAGCACAATAGTACAATGAAAAAAAACTTACTATGATGAATTATATATTACATTATATTACGATATAATAGGTGAAATAATCATATATCTAAACCATATTAAAAATCAGATTTTTTTAATACTGTATTTGTGATTAACTTTCTGGAAGTCAGGAATTTGAGTAATTCTTAATTCTGATATTTAAAACAGATGTTAAAGAAAAAAGAATATTTTGTTTGAATAAAAGTAGCTCTGGATCTACCTGAATCTCGATTGATTCTTTTCATTCAACATTTGTGGATTTAACAATTTTACTTTAAGCCCAGCTCTGTGTCAGTTTACTATAAGGGATGAATACCCCTGCTCTTGAGAAAAATCCTCTCTCCTTCACTTCTTCATCTCTGGCCCAATCTCAACCAGTTAACACCAGTGGCTTGGAGCTGCGGCCATTCCCAGACTTTCACTACTGGCAGCAATGTGGAGGGACAAGGTGGTTGCAAGGAGTGGTAGCAGGAGATGAGACTCTTAGGTCAGGGAGAGGAAAGAAGGGCATAAAAATGTCTTCCACTGTTTTGGCCAAATGTACCCTTTCTCTCTGCTTTGGTCTCATTAGTCTCCTTGATATTTTTCCATCTTGCTCCAGTTCAAGGCCTTTACTCTGGTTGTTCTTTCTCTTTCTGGAGTAATTTCCCCCAGATATACATATGGCTCACTTTCTCATTACTAGCAGCTTCTCAAATGTTATCTTGAAAGATAAGCTTCCCTGACCTTACTATAGATAGTTATATTCTCATATTCACTTCCTTTGACTTGTCTCCTGTCTTCTTGTTCTTCATAACTATGTTTCTCAAACTTCAGTGTGCACACAAATCACATGGGGATCCTATTCAAACAGATTATGAATCATTGGGTCTAGGGTGGGGCCCGAGACTCTGCATTTCTAAAATGCCCATTTGACGTCAATCTGTGAATTACACTCTATAACACTTAATATCAAGATAGTTTGTATTCTCTTTATTAGCTCATCACTTTTCTCTTCCAGAGTACATGTTTTATGAAAGGAGGGACTTTATCTTATTCTATACTGCATCCTCAGCACCTCATATGATGTTCAATACGTGAAAGTTATTCAATAATATTTATTAAATGGATGAATCATACCTGTTGGTAAAAATCAAAATTGGAATTTTAAATGTATTTTCCATTAGAAAGATTATTGTTACATTTAAGTACTTTACAGCTGAAATAGATTACTGTGCTCTGGCTTTGTAATCCGCCTACCATGAGTAAAGTGACTTAAAGAGGGGCATAAACCTATAATTATGTTCAGAGTTCAACAAACTTATCAACAAATCATTGGAACCCAATCTCTTTACAGAGTTAGAGAGTTGAACATATGACAGAAAGATAGTGAACAAATACCATAGAGACAAACTATATATATGTGCTGAGGGAACCAAAAATTACAGGTCTAAAAAGAAATAGCCCTCGCTGGTTTGGCTGCCCTAGCCGGTTTGCCTTAGTGGATAGAGTGTCAGCCGGCGGACTGAAGGGTCTCCGGTTCAATTCTGGTCAAGGGCACCTGCCCAGGTTGCGGGCTTGATCCCCAGTAGGGGGTGTTCAGGAGGCAACCAATCAATGATTCTCATCATTGGTGTTTCTATCTCTCTCTCTCCCTCTCCATTCTTCTCTGAAGAATATAAAAATATATTAAAAATAATAAAAACTAAGGAGAAATAAACCTGGTATACTTAATTGAATATAAACCCTGATATAGCAATTTTACTGTCCCAGAATGATTTAAAAAAGGAATGCTTGCATATCATTATCAAGTCTTCAATGTTATTAAATCCAACTCTGAAAAAAAAAATAAATCCAACTCTGATGACTGTGCAAAAATCCTAGGGGGCACATGAAACACACTGTCCCCAGATTGCATGACCTCTTTTAACACAGGAACTATTTGTGCTTTCTATTAAATTATCATTGTGCTACCATGGGTGCTATATTTCTACTTGATATAAAATGAATATAAACTTTATTTGAAGACCCAGTCAACATGCTTCAATACTTCAATCACTTGATCTTTTAAAAGTAAACAAGGCAAAAACAACAACAACAAAACAAAGATGTTTTTAGCCCTGCATAATTATAGGATTGGTATAGCAAAGGACTTTTCTAGCTCTCCCCCACCCCCGCTCCCAGGCAGCCTTAACATTACAATGAGATTTTATGCATTCCTTCTAAGAACAAATGACTAGAAAGTGAAATAAAAGACTGAAAATATGCAGTGAAAATAAAAATTAAAACTATAGTTAAATGAAGAAACATTCCTCCCCATGCTTGCTTGTAGTAGTCATAGTCTATTTTTCTTTTTCTTGAACTAAAAATCAAAGAGCTCTTAAGATTGTTTTGAAATGGGACAGGGGGAGGGGGTAGGAGGACTGTGTTTCTGTGGTTTCAGGAATTTGTATAGGCATATTTGAAGAATATTGTCTAAATGATACAGGATTCATTGAAAATGAAATCTCATGCATTAGTACTAGGGGGTACTCTGGTGCTCCTTCCTAATCCCCTGTTCAGGGACAACACACTCATCCCTGCTGCTGGGAGTATTTGTTGTTAAAGGTGTTCCTTAACTAGCAATTGCCTTTGGCTCCAGAAAATACTTCCAAGGTCTCCCTTTCCTCCCTGTGGGCAGCCCATGGGCAATAAATAGCTGGGTCAGGAATATAAAGGCCAGGCCCTCTCCCTGCAATTCAGGACAGCTCTGCAGAGCCAGCCCAGCTCTAAGGCTCCTATGGAATCAGCTGATGGATTCGGCCTCTGTCATAGTCAAATCACCCTTTAGCCTCTTCCACTCTTTGCTCCCAAGTACCTTTCTTCATCATAGGTGTATTTCCCGAAAACACACTCCAGTATACTTTTGTCAACCAACACTCTGAATCAGTCCATTTCTAAGGAACCTACTCTAAGGCATTGTGTATAGTAAATACTAGTAATACAAAGGTTTATTCCTATTTTAAGAATTGCAACAAATTTTCCCTTTCACCCAGACATCGCCTCACTATTATGCTTTTGAGCAAATGGCTACAGCCAAAGAGAATGTGATCCAGTATACTTACAGGCTCCAACAGTGGCCAGTCCAGGAGCTGGGCCAGGCTGCTTTGCCCTCAGCTCTTGAAGTAAATGGGTTACCGCCTTCCACTCAGAGCTCAGATCTTCTAACTTCCTCTTTAATAGAAAAGCATACATGTTATTTATTTGATTAATATCTTAAAGATAACTTAATTCAGGAACTTATTAATTCATTTTGAGAATACATTATTGTATTTCCATTGTATTTTACCTGTAAGTTAATTATTCTGGGTAAAATTCCTTTCCAATTTACCATAATTACTTTAGCCAACCACCCTAGAAATATTTATCAATTATTTGCTGCATACAGGGCTTTTGCTCCAGGCACAATTTCATTTAAAGGAAGTGGAATACAGACATTAAAAAAATAAAAACAAATCAACCATCATAAAACAGTGTCATTTCAGCAATTGGCTTGAATCTTGTAAATAGTATCTAGTGTGGCTACATATGAGAATTGTCCAGAGAACATTATAAATATCCTAATGCCCTGGCTCATGACAAATCAATTATATTAGGATCTCTTGGAAGGAGGGTGTGTGTGGTATACATGAAGAATGCCACTCAGAATCCACTTCAAGGATGGATTCTTACCCCAAGTTGTGAAAAAGATATCAGTACACATCCTTCAGCTGTTAGTCCCTTGAAGGACTGTTCTAGCTGCAGAGAACTGACTTGCCCGAGAGCATGCCCTTCTCAAGGCAGTCCTCATTCAATGACTGATCACGGCGAGGCTATAAAGGCTCAGTCAATGGGGCTCAAAGTTGAGTCATTTTGAAGGGCCATTTCAGCTGCAGGTCTCCCAGCAGAGTCAGCCAAGCCTGTATAGGTTAGTGCCATGTTAGTATATGTTTACAACTGGCTTTCTTTGAGTTGTGGAAAAAGGCCCTGATTTTAGTGTTTGCCCATTTCTGTGGTGTAAATACTCCCCATAGCCATGTTTTAAGTTCTCAGGATAATGTCAAGTGGCTCCCAAAATGCCTGAAAATTTGACAATGTGCTCACATGAGCAGATACAATGCCTGAAACCATTGATAGTACCAACCCTTGTATATACTATGCTTTTTCCATATATATATATATATATATATATATATATATATATATATATATATATATATATATATATATATATATATATATATATATATATATCCAAGATAAAGTTTATAAATTAGGTGCAGTAAGAGATTAGCAAGAATAGCTAAAATAAAATAGAATAAATATAACAATATGCTGTAATGAAAGATATGTGAATAACTTTGGAGTCTTTATTAAGTAAAATAAGGGTTACTTGAATACAAGTATTGCAATACTGTGACAGTCAACTTTATAACAAATGGCTACTAAGTGACTAACAGATAGGGAATGTATACAGCATGGAGATGCTGGACAAAGGGATGATTCACACCCCAGGCAGGATAGAGCAGGAAGGTATGAAATTTCCTCATACCAATCAGAACAGCATACAATTTAAAACTTATTAATTGTTTATCTCTGGAATTTTCCATTTAATATTTTCAGATCACACCTGACCACGGACTGGTAACTGATACTGTGAAAAGTGAAAGAGACTGAAAAAAGCAAAATCATGGATGCCGGGTGTGTGTGCGGGGGACGGTGTTACTGTACTTATTGCCAGTAGAATGTGAGAATATCTGTCCTTATTGCCAGTAGAACGTGAGAATATCTGTCGGTTCTGGGCTGAGGCTTTTGCAAAAAAGAGTAAGTTTCCCCACACTTTCTTTCCTTTTCCACTGGCTGGAAGCAGAGGACTTAAGGTTCTAGGGCAAATCTTCTCAATGCATGGGGATTAATCCTAATGTCCTGGAGTAGTGGCTCCCATAACTTTGGGTTCATCAGGATCACCCATAGGCGTTGTTAAACCATTGAAAGCTGGGTTCCAGCTCCAGTGGTCTAGATTCAGTGTCTTGGGTGGGCCCCAAGAACTAGCATTTCTAACAATTTTCCAGTTGACACTGATGCTGATTGTCCAAGACCAAAGCCTAAGCAGTCCATTAGACCTAATGAGTTACCTAAACAGCACCATCCTTGACAAGAATTAGAAAACAGGTCCGCACATCATTTTCTATAGGACTTAATTCTATTGAGGAACCCTACTTGAGAAAAGCTGCCAAGGGAATAAATACTAAAAATTCATCAGGACCTAATTTAACTGCCATCTGTGCTTTTGATATTATTTATGTCTATTGTATCTAACATCATGTCAAATAGGGGCTTTTAATTTTTCTCCAGAGTTTATGTTGTTAAACACTTAGTATCATATCAATGAATATAACTCTTTTTATTTATTAAAACATAAGCTTTGAATCAAAAAGCAAACAAAAATGCCTCTGATCAGTGTTGAAGACTACCATTGAAAGTTTGACACGTGGAAGATATTTATCCATTCTGACATCAGAGCTAACACTGAGAATTAAATAGTATAAAAAGCTGGTGAAGTAATGTATATTTAGTTTCTTGATTCTCTTGCAAAGTTGCAGTGACTTCCAATGGACAAATATTAAGAGCAACTAAATAGTAACCATGTTGGAAAAAAAAGGTAGTAATAGAAATAGGGAGAAGACAATAAACATAGAAGTAGATAACTAGAAAATGTAATAATCGTGGTCATTTATTGAAGAGATAATGGCACAAAATATGGTGAAGTCTCATTATACACCATTTAACTTATATGTAGGGGGAGGGAGGGAGGGGAGGAGGGAGGGAGGAGGGGAGGGAAAGAGAGAGAGAGAGAGAGAGAGAGAGAGAGAGAGAGAGAGAGAGAGAGAGAGAGAGAGACTGATTAGAGATTGATTTAAACACTGCTGGGATCTGCCTACTATTCTACTAAGTAAGCATATGGCCCCAAAGTGAGTGGGGGAGGGGAGATCAGAGTTTACATTTGGCCAAGGTTTCACTTTCTTCTCATAGTGCAAGCATCTCACTGTGTTGAGTTTGATTCTAATATTTAAAGGTATGCATTTATCTTACAACGTGACTTCTAGAAAAAAATCAACTACTTCATCTGGGTATTAATGGAAGAAACAGTGATCTATATTAAACTTTATAGTACATGAACATCACTTTATAACAAAAAGAAAGAATAATTAATGCTGATAATGACACCCCTTAAAATTAAGAAACATTTAAATTACATTGTGTTTTAGAATGAGAAATCCTGGATTTCAGTTCTAAATCATTACTACTGGTTGAGTGATCATTGGCAAATCAGATAGGTCACTCAGATTTATCATCATTAAAACATAGATATAACACTACCACCTAACTCATAGTTTGTTGGAGAAACTAAATGAGATATTTTATGTGAAAAGAATTCTGTGAACTGTAAAGTACTATAAAATTGTTGGTTAGCTATTATGCACTACTTAATGAAGCAAATCAGAAAACAGTCAATAAAAGTGTTCACTAAAATAGTTAAAATGAAAATATTTCAATGCTGAAAGGACTAGGTTTTGGTTATCCTGAAAAGAACATGTTTATATATTTAATTTCCTTTTATTAATACATAAAGTCTGAACAGTCTATACATTTATTTGAATGTTATCTTATTCACTGTTATTTCCAGATGTGTAAGTGGGGTATTATTATAATTTCAAATGTAGAGACTTTAAAAATTAAATGGTATTCTGAATGAGCCACGAACATCTGAGGCTATTGCAAAGTATCAAAAATGCAATAAGCTCAGAACTGCATATATTCTAATCTTTCATAGTTATTAGCATACTAGAGGCCCAATGCACAAAATTCGTGCAAGAGTAGGCCTTCCTTCCCCTGGCTGCCAGCCCGGCTTCCCTCAGGCACCCGGGCTTCCCTCCCAGAGGGAGGCCCCACCCACCCGCCGCAGCCCACTGGATGGTGGCCTGGGCTTCCCTCTGTGGGGTGATCATGGGGCGATAGCTGGGCCCCCAACCAATCACATCACACCCGCCTTGGCTGGTCTGGCACCAGTAGGTGTCATAGCATGGTCCCGGATGGTCATTCTGCTGTTCAGTTGATTTGCATATTACGATTTTATTAGATAGGATAATATCACATAAAATAGCTATAAATTTTGATTCAAGTGATGCTGGGAGCGGTCCATCCTTGCTGCTTGACACAGTCGCTGCAGGGAAGGAACATCTGCACAGCATATGTTTCAAGGGACCTGGCGTATATGGCATACTGTTCTTAATATGTTTACTCACCTTCTTGGCGCTATGTGTTTTAACCAAGGTCACCTCTCCGAGAAAGGTTGTTTCCCCAGGTAGGGATTTTACCCTGAAGTTAGGGAGGGAATAAAACCCCTTAACTAAGTGCCAGGCGGGTAGTTAATCACTTTAACTACGAACAATCACACTTAAGCTACATAATCTTTACTCCTTTGGAATAGAGATTGATAGGATTGGAATCGACTGGTATAAATACAGATGTAACAAGACAACCTAGAGACAGAACCTAGCGAGAGAACCTGGCTACAGAACCTGTATAGAACATGGCAAGAGAACCTGACTAGAACCTGGTGACAGAACATGGCAGGAGAACCTGGATAGAACCTGGCTGGAGAACCTGGCTAGAGAACCTGGTGACAGAACTTGGCTGGAGAACCTAGCAAGAGAATGTGGACACAGAACCTGGCAGGAGATCCTAACCAGAACTTGGCTAGAGATCCTGGCTAGGCTGCTGATCAACTGAACGCTGTCTCTGTGTCATTCCTTCTTCACCGACTCCGTCCACACCTTTGGGGACCCCTGGACCTGCTGGGGTTGGACCCCAGCAAAGTGATCACAAAAACAGTCCTGCAACTTATTGTTACATTTCTGTTGTTGTTAATCCTTACCCAAGGATATTTTTCCATTGATTTTTAGAGGGAGTAGAAGGGAGAGAGAGAAAGAGAAACATCAATTGGTTGCCACCTGCATGTGCCCCGACTGACCAGGGCTGGGGATTGAGCTTGCAACCCAGGTATGTGCCCTTGACTGGGAATCAAACCCGAGACCATTTGGTCTGTGGGCCAATGCTCTAACCATTTACCAACACCAGCCAGAACCTGTCTTGTAATTTATTCAAGTACCTGCTATACTTTTGAGCCTTAATTGATTACTTATGTACAAGGAAAGATCTGTTTTGTTTTGTTTTGTCTTTCTTTCTGGTCCTCTGGCATGAGCCCATATTTTCTATTCTCACATCTTTTCTGTTAGGCTGTGAAGTTCTAACAAGTGGCAAAAATTTTGATTGCAGCAACTAATGCAGCATTCTTCACATAATAAAGTTTAAGTAGTGCTCAATAAACATCTGTAAAAGGTAATAATTTGCTAACCATGTCAATAATCTTAAACCAAATTTAAGGGAACCAAAGATATGTCTAAACTTCAACATATTAAAATATGAAATCAGTGGGATAATAGTTACCAAGTACTATTCCTGATCAGGTTCCAAGAATTTTAAAACTTTGAATACAATTTTATTTATATGTGGAATCTAATAAAAATAAACAAACAAACAAAACAGAAACAAATTCATAGATACAGAACACAAACTGATGATTTCCAACTAGGAAGGGTTTAAAGGGCTGGGTGAAATAGTCACAGGGGTATAAAGTACAGCATAGCTAATATAGTCAAAGTAGTTACAAAACTGTTACAAAACTTTCACAGCTTGTAAGTTATAAAATATTCATGGGGATATAGCCAATAATAATGTAATAGCTATGTATGATGTCAGATGGGTACTAGACTTTTTGGATGATCAATTCTTATCCTAAATAATAAAAGGCTAATATTCAAATTGTCCCCTTGATTGGGAGTTCAACCAGGGGGTGATTCTGCCCAGACCCCACCCATGCACGAATTCGTGCACCAAGCCTCTAGTGTTACATAAATGTCTAATCACTATGTTGTACCCATGAAACTAATATAATATTGTATGCCAACTGTAATAAAAATTTTAAAACATTTTAAAAAATAAAGCATCTGCAATACATCTAAATATAGGGAAAACAACAATCTTGGAATATGCTAAGTAAATTGCAGATCCCAGCCTTTCCTCACAAGAATTCAAATTTAACAATCAGAGTGGATTCATATTTTACTCAAAGAAAGAATGTTTGAGATCATTTTTATTTTAAATGGCAAACTTAGTTTCATTTGGGGACTTTTGCAGCAAAGCATTATTTTCTATTGTATGTCATTTGCTTGGAAATGGTCATTAAATGCTAAGACAATTATATCAAACAATTCTGATTCCCAATTCTATTATAATATACAATGTGAGTCTTTCCTTGGGATCATTGAGATGCTCTGTATTTCATGATAAAACCCCCTATTTTGCTAGTGAAAAGAGTAATTCTTCTTTGCAGCTAAAAGAACCTTGACTGGAATTGTATTGAAATTAAAATATTTTCATTCAAGAGTAAAACTGATCTAAACTTATAGAAAAGAGGAGATCCTTAGAGAAACATTCAATGACTAGATAGTGGTCAAGCATATTGGCCAAACTCAATCAAAATGTAACTCTTACATTATTAATATCCTCATTGAAGAAGGATTTACTGTAAACTCCAATGGCATTAAGGACCTTAGAAGTATGCACCATGCCCTAAACTTGTCTAGACTCTTCACAATATTCAACAAAGTTCTGAGAATGCAGTGGTTGCTCAATAAACACTTCTGACTGATTTCAAAAAAGAGTGGAAATTAATTACAAGAAATACAATTTCTGAATATAGCTTTACTTTTTAACTTAAAATAAAATATATTTTTATCTCTATTTGTGTTTAGGGATTTTCAAAATTTTAATATATTTTCTCTTGTATCAATGTTTGGCATGCAATTAATATCTGTTACATGAATAAATGAATCAACCTATGGTTGTATATACAAAACAAATATGTGAATATTATAATTGAAACATCTATGCCACTATAAATGCAATTAATACAACTGAGGACCAGGGGTGAAACTTAAATTTTTAAAATGCTTGCCCAGTTCCAGAATTTGCTACTACTGAGTGAGTCTAAATTGTGACTTTACCCCCAAATATTGCCTCAGAAAGATATCAGTTCAAATTAGAGCTTTACAGCCAAAACCGGTTTGGCTCAGTGGATAGAGCATCGGCCTGCGGACTGAAGGGTCCTAGGTTCGATTCCGGTCAGGGGCATGTACCTGGGTTGCGGGCACATCCCCAGGAGGGGGTGTGCAGGAGGCGGCTGATCGATGTTTCTCTCTCATCGATGTTTCTGGCTCTCTGTCTCTCTCCCTTCCTCTCTCTAAAAAGTCAATAAAATATATTTTTTTAAAAAATTAGAGCTTATAATATCTTTTGTGTCTCATTTTATTTTCAACAAAAAAGTTGCAGACTAGCCTACAATAACCTCAAGAGATGTGACTTTTGGGATGCTTATGAAAGTCATCTGACAGCTTTGGTTAATAAAAAAAGAGGTGAAGAAAGTTGACAAACCATTGGCATTTATTCATAGGATACAACCTCACACTAGTGGTGAATGGGCATTGTAAATAAATCATTTAAAGATAGTTTTAAAAAGAAAAACAAGATGTTATTCAGATGAGGTGATAAATAGTAAATATCTAAGAAACATGAAAAGATTACCTCCTAATATTTTATGAATGGGAGTGAGGCAGGGGATAAAAATTCAAGTGATAACATCAAAGAAGTGAAATATGGTCCTTCTGGTAACTGGCAGCTATCTAAGCTAGATAAGTGATGATCTCAATTGAATACAAAAGACAGTCACAGAATATAAACTAGCCAGGGACAGGGCCACCGCAGGGCCATGTTTGGAATGAGACAAAGTCAAGGCCATTCTGCCTTGCTTTAATCCCCTCACCTTCTAGATAAAAATTAAGGCACCTGATCACCACACTGACTCTGTTTCTTGACAGCATCTAATCCAAAAATGGCTTCCACTTCCCTAATTTATCTTTAAAATGTGCTAGCCAGCCAAACCCACTAAACAGCTCTTGCCAGTGCCCTTCTAATTGAGATGCCCCACAGTCTTTGGAGAGCTTTGTCCCTTGCTGCGGTAAGCAAAGTAATCCTAACTTTTGATTATAGGCATGTTGTTAGCTGTATTTAGACAGCGAACTATAACAGCATCATAAGGGGACTCAGTACCGTATTTCAAATAACCTGGAAGACAGTGAGTTCTAGAATTCTGGAATATACATATGAATAATGTGAATGAACTCATTTCATAAAAGATAAATGTGGTAAAATCAATATTTCTAATGTGTGTTATTTTATAAAATGTGAGGTTTCAAATATGTACATGCTGCTCCATTAAGAAATTAAATATAATTAAACATTTGGCAATCTCATCCATATTTCTAAGTGTGTATGTCTACAAGTTGCTCAAAAATCTATTATAAATTTCTTCTCAATGGAAAAAGTGAGGGCTCTCCTTATATTCAAGAATGATTAACATTTATTCAGCCTCTCATAGTCTAAGACTTTTCCCTCGGTTGTAAAGCAAACTTGAATTTTTAAAAAATGAAATTCTGCTATTTGTGTATTAATAAATTATAAATTCTTTATTATATTTATTATCTTTCTATAATTCTTTTCCCCACTTTTTCTATTAACACTGACATAGAATTGTGCTTACCAGGCAAATGAGATCTGCACCAGGCAAATGAGATTGTATGCCTGACAGATGATTTGTAAAGTCCAAATATTGTCATAATTATATCTGATTGGGCAACACTTTGACCAAGTAGACATTTCTGTTGTGAGTAATACATTAAAAATTATCAGGCAAAAAAACCCACACAAACCCTAAATAAGTTCTTAGAAATGCTAAAATGTTTGTTGGCAGTAGAACAAATTCATTGGGAGAAAAAAACAACACACAGCTTAATCTAGTTAATTAACAACAAAACAGCTGGGAATATAATACATCCCTGGTTTTGAATGACTATAATTGAAAATGACTAATGATACTGTCATTTTGCAGCTTATATCAGAGGAAATTATGCCTGGAAGATTATAACTGTTCTCTTGACCATTTGTCTACAGCAATTGCTTGTGTTAAGGTTGGGGTAGAACCCTTTGGCCAAATACAGAAGGCTCCTAACACTTTACTTTTTCTGTTACAATAAAAAAGAATTGAAGAGCAGTAATAAAATATATTATTAAATTCATGTTAGTGATATCTTTGTAATAATCTAAAAAGTTAGCAAAGCAAACCAGCTGGTTTCATCTTATCACTTCAGCAAGCAACCAAGACATTAAAAATTCCATTAATGCTCTCAGTTCTAATATCCACTAGTATTCTGAAATACTTATATCTGTTAAAAGTTAAACAGAAAGAATATGTACGAATTGAAGAAAATGTCATCTAAACACTTAAGTTCAGAAGAGAGTTAAAAAACTTAAAAAATCAAATAACAAATTGCTTAAATTTTTGTTATTTGTCAATATTGTTGCTATTCATGGCAGTTGTTTTTATTGCTTTTTAACTGCAAAACTGGGTATTATTGAGGATCTAGTCATTAATCTGCAGAAAATATAACCTATTAAAATGATTTCATCAACAGCATTATTGCAAAATATTATTACCAAAGGTATAGCTTAAGCAAAATGTTAAACAATTTAACTTATCCAACAAATCTTCAATAATTTGTCCAGCCAGTATGGCACATTTGCCCAGCCAGTATGGTTGAGCATTGACCTATTTCTGATCAAGTTTCTGGCTTGATCCCCAGTAGGGGGCGTGATTCTCTCGTCATTGATGTTTCTCCCTCCCTCTCCCTTCTTCTCTGAAATCAATAAAAACATATTTAAAAATCTTCAATAATTTTTGAAGTTAAGATGATGGAACAATTTACAAATCAAATGAGATAAAAGTGTGTGTATGTGGGGGGGGAGAGGGAGAGGAGGAGAGTGGGGGGGGAGAGGGAGAGAGAGAGAGAGAGAGAGAGAGAGAGAGAGAGAGAGAGAGAGAGAGAGGAGGGAAAGCAAAATAAAGATGCTTATATCTTTGGCTTATATCTTTGGTCATGCTTTAAGATTTTACTACCTTTGAAAAGTAAAGAAATCCTACAGACGTTGATGAAGTGAAGAAAAAGCAAAAAAAACGGAACATAGATGAGTGAGGCTCCCAAACAGGACTCAGCTTGTGAGGTGAGTGTAGGAACTGAACAAACAGGCTGTCTGATATAGAATGTAGAGGTTCTAATAGACAGTTAATTTCCTAAGAAACAGAATCAGTCTCTAATGTGTCCTTAATTAAAATGTCTGCAAGCAGTGGACACACTAATTATCTATTTAAACACTCCATCTTATATACATACCAAGAGAGGTTTTCATTTTACTTTTTGAGAATATCACTTTCTTCTAGATAATTATTAGTTTCTAAAGGTACCCCCCCCCAAAAAAAAAAAAAAGAATACCAAAAAATGAAAAAAAACAACACACACTTCTTTCATGAAAATGTAGTGCAGACTACTAGGACCCTTTTTTCTTCTTTTAAGGGTTGAGAAACCTGATAGTTAAGGAGAAAAGGCATTAGGTAGCACAACTTAAAAGTTTGGGTATAACAAATTAAAGTTGAAACTTTGTTTATGTTGAAAATGGGCTTTGTTTATGGACTATCAGAGAAATGGATAATTCTTCAGAAAAATATTCCTAACCTTTAAAAATAATTTTTTTAATCCATGCAGAGATTTACATAGCCTGGCAGCTTGCAGCCCTGTATTGCTGGGCTCCATGGTCTGAACTATGAGGTCATTTTTGAGCCTCTAGTGTTTCAGGCTACCACCAACTCCAGCTAAGTTTCAGGTGTTTTCAAGGCCATAGCTTATGGCAAAGTTTGCAGGTGAATCAACTATTTCTCCACACCCCCAACCTTAATCTTGCCCATCACTATCAACCTGATATGTTTAATATTCTCCAAACCCAAGGGATAAATGGTAGAACAGGAATGAGTTTTACATAAATTCTGCTTCTCCCAAATGAGATGACTTGAGAGAAAATGGGGAAGGAGGGAAGGAGAAAAGGAGGAAAGAAAAAAGAGTTCTGATTCTGCCAAAAGGTTTTAAGGGATATGAAAGAGGGAAAGTTAACACCTCCTTGCTCTGTCTTTGATTTCTGAAAGGTAATTTCCCTTTTATACCATTAATGTGGCAGGAGAAAGTAGGTATTCTCAGACATGGCAGAGCCCAGATCTTAAAGTAGCCCAGGAGCTGAGGGTATGAATGAAGATGTGATAAGTTAGAATCAATTGCTTGGATTGTTTATACACAGTGAAAACAAATTAAGCCAGTCAGTGAGAAAAATACCTTATAATTTCACTTACATGTAGAATCTAATGCACAAAATAAACAAACAAAATAGAAACAGACTCTGAGATACAGAGAACAGACTGACAGCTGTCAGAGGTGAGATAATTGGGGGGCTGGGTGAAAAAGGTCAAGGAATTAAGCACCAAAAAAACACCCTTATAGAGACAGACAACAGTATGGTGATTATCAGAGGGAAAAGTAGGTAGGGGGGTAGACAAGGGAAAAGTGGTGGATAAATGGTTATGGAAGGAGTCTTGATGGGATGGTGAACACACAATACAATGTTCAGATGATGTATTATAGAGTTGTAGACCTAAAACCTATATCATTTTATTAACCAACTAGATGCCCATTGCAGGAAGATTCCTGCAAGAATAGGGCTTCTGGAGAATGGAGTGAAGCAGAGAAGGGAGCGAAGCCCACCTAGGCAGGCTTCACTCCCTTCTCCGCTGCCTCACTCCTTCCCTTCCCCACTAAGCCCTCGGCTCCCTCCCTTCTCTGCAACCTGGGCTCTCTCCCTTCCCCATCGCTTTGCTCACTTGCCAGGTCACAGATCCAAGGCCCGGGTTCCAAGGGCAGCCTCACGCACTGCCGGCCCCGCCTTGCCAGGTCAAGGATCCAGGCCTTGGTCCCATGGGTAGCATCTCAAGCTGCTGGCCCTGCCTTCGGTATGCAAATTAGCTGCCATCTTTGTTGGTGGTTAATTTGCATATCACACTGATTAGCCAATGGGAGGCATAGCAAAGGTACGGTCAATTACCATGTTTGTCTATTATTAGATAGGATGTCACCCCAATAAATTCAATAAAAATAATGAAAATTAAATTTATAAGTTTTCTCGACTTTCAATTAAGACTTTTCACTGTGTGTTTTTCTTTTACAAAGGTTCAAATGTACAAGCCAATTTAAATGCACATTTGTAATCTGTAACAATTTTAAGAAACCCTGCATAACATCTTTGAGGATCAAACCAGAGTATACAGAGTGGACCTACAAAATGGTCCATTTGGCCAAAACTGGTTTGGCTCGGTGGATAGAGCGTTGGCCTGCAGACTGAAGGATCCCAGGTTCGATTTCAGTCAGGGGCATATACCTTGGTTGCGGGCACATCCCAGTAGGAGGTGTGCAGGAGGCAGCTGGTCGATGTTTCTCTCTCATTGATGTTTCTAACTTTCTATCCCTCTCCCTTCCTCTCTGTAAAAAAATAAAATAAAATAAATATTTAAAAAAAATAAATAAAATAAAAATAAAATGGTCCATTCGTCTGTTTCAGTGCTTGCCATAGGAGTCACTCTGTTAACCAAGAAACGTGCCTGCTAGGGAGCTGGCTTGGCTTAGAGCATCAACAGAAACCCTGAAATTGCTATTTTCAGGACCCTCTCTAACTCTCTCATCTAAATACTGAACACAGCCCTAGCCAGTTTGGCTCAGTGGATAGAGCGTGAGCCTGTGGATCAAAGGGTCCAGCGTTCAATTCCAGTCAAGGGCATGTACCTCAGTTGCAGACTCCTCCCTGGCCCAGGCCCTCGTTGGAGCTCATGCAGGAGGCAACCAATTGATGTTTCTCTTACATCAATGCTTCCCTCTGTCCTTCCCTCTCTCTTCTACTCTCCCTAAAAAGCAATGAGAAAATACCCTCCTTTGAGGATTAACAAAAATAAAAATAAATGAAATTAATAAATAAATACTGAACACATTGCTACTTCATGAAAATCATCAGACCAGGCTTGGAACTAAATGCAAATTATCATTACTCTTTCAGATGTTAGAAGTGGGACAGTGTATTACTCAATAAATCCCCATTGATATTTCTAGAGAAATAGGTGCCTTTCAGCATCTGGTATTTGAACATTACTTTGAGGTTAAAACTTTAACTTTACCTAAGAAAAAGCACCTTGTAAACTGGAAAGAAAAGCAACAATATTCTAGAAATGAAGTTGGGCCAAGTGTAAGTGGTGACCTTAGGGACAGTGTCTAAGTCATGGTAATGTTGTCTGCAAGGATAAACTAGGTCTGTATAATGAGGTTATTGACCTGCACTGTTTTAGAGCAGTTTTAAACATGAGGGGGAGGCTCACTAAATCTCAGCCTGCAACATTAGCTAGAGAAACCAGGACTGATCAATAAACAGCCACCATTACAGGCATACGGGAACCTTCATCATAATGGTAGCCATTATAATTTTGGTCAGGCACAGAAAATAAGGTAACCCATACCTAACATCTATTTATCATTGGACTCTCATTTGCAAGTGGAAGCCATTGATTAGCTATTTTTGAAAACTGAGCTGGCTTTCCATTCCTCTCCTCATGTAATAGCCTATGAATAAACGTGTCAGAAGCTTCAAATGCACATGGGAAAAGGAAAGGAGTAGAAAGCTTTCTCCCAGGCCAGCTTTTTCACCCAAGAGAGAAGCAATTACATGACATTTCACTAACAATTCTTGACCCAATGAAGTACTGAATCCCAAATGCCGATTCCTCTTTCATAAGAAAGAACAACAGAGAAAAGAAAGGTCATGGACCACATTGTGATTCTTTACAGCTGTTGGAGACAGGCAGTATGATACAGTAGCTTGATCTGAATGAAGCTAAACAATATGAAAAGCATCAGGCTGGCAAGCAAAGCAATAAAGCCAAAAATTTTAATCTACCTTGAAGGTGGGACTACTTTTTGTATTGATGGCGGCGCACCAGGACAGAAATGAGTCCTTTAATGCAATGACTCGTTAATAGTCTTAAGATCACAATATATAAATAAGATATGTTGATCAAAAAGACAGCTTTGCTATTGCAGTATGGCCAATATTTCTCTACAAGTTATTTCATTGATTATAAATAGACTACACCAATGGCAAATGTACAACAGGGGAAGAATTACCCATTATGAGGTAATGGATATTGCTAGAGGTTGCTTCATTACCTTCACTGGCTCAGTGGCTGGTTTTTCCTTGTACAAATGCTGCCCTTTAGACAAAATCCCTTCCACATCCGGCTGTTTAGCTTGAACTGCTACTTCAGTTTCCTGAGGAAAAGAACACATACAGTGCAGATTAACTTCACAGTTAGCAATAAAATTACTAAATTTAACTATACCCTTGGAGACTCCACATGTATTGCAGATCAATTTCTGCACGACATATAGAGGCACAAAACAGTAGCTTCAACTGCAGAGAAAAGAAATAAAGGTCTTTGTGAAACACACTAAAGTTTTAGAAATTTATCCAAAGTTATCTTAAGTTATATTGTAATGCTACCATAGAGAAATAGACACTAAGGCTCTATTTGTCAAAAAAGTAAAATGCAATAATGAAAAGTACGATTTATGAATAGGATTAATACTTTTTTCACATCAATAAACTCAGCAATTTTAATGTTCATTTTACTTTACAAAGTTCTTAGTTTAACAGGATTCTATTTGATGTTTGGGATCCAAAATTCTGTTTTGAAATAGAAACCAAATAATTCTTTCCACATCATTGTAAAAATTAAGTTTCTTTCCCAAGATTAAACACTTAAAGCATAGTATCAAGGCTTATTAACTATTAAGCAGTCAAGTGAAATAAAACTCTTGAGAAACAATTTAATTATTTTAAGAAACGTGTTTGTTTTTCCTTAGTCTGGAGAAGACCAAAGTATCACTGAAAAAAACAAACAAACAATAAACAAACAAACAAACCTCTTTATATATAGAAATATAAAGTGCTGTGCTACTGGCTTCTGTCTAGCTTTCCTGAAGAGAGAACAAAAGAAATGTGCATAAATTGAAGCTGAAGGAAGTGAAGTTAAATATTACAGAAGACTTTTTGGATGGAACACTCGTTAAACACTAGGATGGAGTATCGATTAATCAATGTCAGGCGTCAGTCAGGACCTGGGCCATCTACCCCAGAGAACAACTCCTGATTAACCCATATCTCTCTTCCTCCTTTTCCTACCCTGTAGCCTCCCAGAACTGCTGGGTGTACGTGTCTTCATGCCACTGTTACCTTTATATATTGTGTTTGTATCTGTTCTCTCAGACTAGCAGAGCTGGGAGTCCTCAACCCAAAAGACTATAATCTTATATGACACAGTTGGGTGTCTTGCAACTTCTAGGTGCTCAGCACAAGCTCTTGAAAGAGATTATTTCTTCAGTTCTGATTATAATAAATGCCAGTAGGAGATAGGCACTTTGATTAAAAGTGTCCATAACATTAGGACTAACCCTGTTCGTAAATGGGTACACGTGCAAGACACATAAACACAAATACGTGCACAAGAACTTTAGGGACAATAATTATGAAAGAAATGAACCCCAAATTATAAGTATTAATTCATTTTCTAGGATAAGAAATTCTAAAAGTTATTTTAAAACCTTACCCAATGGTAACAAGGTCAAGTTCAGAGTGTGCTTTGTAGAGGTTGAATATTTCTTCTTTCCTTTAAAATTGTTAATAAGTGCACCCACTGTAAATTCTATACCTTCAGAAAATGACCATAAATAGTCAATAATTTCACCAATACTTCTCATATGCAGCCAAATGATTAACACTAACACCTTTCTAACTTTACTCCTACTCTTCAATAGTTCCAAATAAATCATTCCAAAGGTTGCAAAGAACTGATGCTACTATTCAGAAGGCACTGGTAAATAGACAGGATTAGGAGACTGCATTTGATACTACAAGGAATTCCCTTACAAAGTGAACATAAACATCTGAATTTTTCATTGGCAAATGAACAGAAACAGCAACAAGGCTGACATTAGGGCAGTCCAGATATTACTTAAAGTTGTGGGATCTAAGCAGGTGCTTGCCAGATGGACTAAGAAAAAGGTGGCATGCCACGTGAAATGTCCAGGTTTTGTACCTGCGGAAAGTAAAATACTCCTTCAGGCCACCTAATTAGCCCTAGATTTAGTCCTCAGATGAATGAGCTTTGCAAAGTCACAGCATTTCCCTTTATAGAAATGCTTCCTATTAGCATGCCCTTTCATCACTGTGATTGTCACCTCTTCATTTTTCAATGAAATAATGACGAGTTTAAGTACCGGGGTGAGATTTACAGCTGGTCTTACAGAAATAGAGCGATGGGTGAGAGAAACCACATTCATCTCTAAAGTATTTGTGGTTACTTCTCCTTGGCACTGTTTTGCAGAAATAGATCTCTCATTACAGGTACCTTTGAAAAATTACTTTAGAAAGACCATTTTGAAGATGCATTTCTACAATTTACCTCACTACATTTACTTGTGGTGTGAATTTATTAGTTAACAGGCAGGTCAGTTATTCAGAGTCAAATATTGCTTGAAGGGTCAACTTATATATCCAATTAAATACACTCAAATATTCTTCAGTATATTTTTCTTAAATTAGTGTGAGAAAAACACACCATAAAAAGCAAATAATGATCCTTAGAAAATGGAAGTATGCATGAAATAAGTTTTAAAATTTTGATAGCCCTCCATGCAATTAAAACTCGACATGAAAAAATAAAAAAGCAAAGCAAAACAAACAGCAACAACAAAAAAAAACAACCCAGCCAAACTATATGACTGTGCAAAGATAAAAAAATGTACTAAAATCCTTAGCTGTGCTGAAAAGGCCAACAAACTACTCTATATTGATACTAACTGCTGTACTAATATTAATAGAGTTGTTAGAAGTTTACTTTGTGAGCCCAGCCAGCATGGCTCAGTGGTTGAGCATTGACCTATGATCCAGGAGGTTATGGTTCAATTCCTGGTCAGGGCACATGCCCAGATTGTGGGTTCCATCCCCAGTGTGGGGTATATGGGAGGCAGCCAATCAATCATTTTCTCTCATCAATGATGTTTCTATCTCTCCCTCTCCCTTCCTCTCTGAAATCAACAAAAAAAAATCTTTTAGAAAGTTTACTTTGTGACAAACACTGTGTGTTTCATACATTTTCCCCCTAATACATACCCTCCTACAAAAAGGGTGTTGTCTGATTTTACAGATGTCAAAGCTGAGGGGTACTGAGTCAATTTGTCCAAGATAACTTAACTTGCAAATGGCAGAGTTGAGATTACAATCAGCAAGTGTCCAACTAAACCTCCACTTTATCCCTTACTCTGCTGTGCATAGTGTGTATGTGTGCATGTGATAAAACTGGCAGTCATATTTCTTCATATGTTAGTTTTTCTCCTCCTCTTCAACTCCAATACATTCTATAATATCCTTCCAGGGTGTAATTGAGAGAAAACACTGTATCTTCCCATAGCTAAGGAAAGAAATTCTTACACAGCTTTAAAATGCTTCAAAGGTGTCTTTGTGTGGGTTTATGATTGCCAGATTGATAATAACCAGGTCAGGGAACTGGTCTGAATAAACCTTTTATCTCACAAATGACCTCACATCTTTACATGATTTAAGATGAGGTAAAGGAGGTCACCACTGAAATGGAAACACAGCTAATTATAGTGGCCAATTTTTGTAAGTAGAAAGTATTCAATTTCAACAAACATTCAGACAAGAAAGTCTTCATGTGATTTCAACAACAACAACAAAAAACAACTCACTTCTAATAATAGAACATTTCCATCTAGATTTTTTCCCTGCCTTATTCTGAATATATCCCCAGCAATGTAAGATTGTGCACCAGGAGTGAAGACCCTTATAATGTGATTTATAGCATTTTATTTTCATCATAGTATTGACAGGTCACTATAATTTCCTGCATAATTTTAAGAACATAATATTTATTAATTAGGTGATAGGGAATAAGCCTTCATTAATGCTCACTAAGATAATATCATGGTGTATTTTTAAATTCAGCCCTGATATGTTTTTGAAATGAAGTAAGCACCTTCAGTCTTACTTATTTATTATTAATAGCATTATTAATATTGGGAAGTTGGTAGTCTGAGAAGCAGTGAAGCAATGGTTAGTGATAAAAAAAGACTAGACAACACCCTTGAGGGTGAAAGTAACAATTCATATGCAAATTAATATATTTGCATTTTCTAAGAAATGATTCATTGAACATTATATTTCTAATTCAATATTAAGTTCATTATACATGTTTTAAAACTGGAACTTTGATGTTCCTAGGATATTATAACAGAGATACATTTTACCTTGTTTTCTTTCTTATTTTAAACTTATTTCCATTTCCATTATTTTACCTACTAGAGGCCCAGTGCATGAAATTCGTGCACAGGTAGGGTCCCTAGGCCTGGCCAGTGATCAGGGCTGATCGAGGCCTTCCAGCTGCCGGCTGGGGCCTTCCATCCCCGGCTGCCAGCTGCCAGCCAGGGCCTTCCTTTGTTCTGTGCTGCCCCCTTGGTGGTCAGCCCACATCATAGCAAGTGATTGAACTCCTGGTCTCCTGGTCGAACTCCTGAGGGGACACTTTGCATATTAGCCTTTTATATGTATAGATTGTTAACCTTAGAATATATAAACATATATGTATATACATATATGTGACAATATAAGGAGGATATGAACAGCCTTTGCATATATGTTCCAACATTTGTTCATTCATTTATTCAGCTGACAAACATATATTGAATATTTACTCCATTTCAACATGTTGGCTAGGAACTGCAAATACTACAAGGTATAAGGTAATCCTTTGTTAAGGATACAGACAAGCAATCCCATATTAATCCCATGTAACAGGTATAAGGACCAGCTAAGTGCAATGCAAAGTGGGGTACAGAGAAGGAAGTGATCAGTGCTGTGTTTGAAGGACATGAGGATAGGGACAGGCCTCATGGGGGAAGAAAGGCTTAAGCAAAGGCTTGGAACAGAAGCAGCTCATATACTTGGTTGACAATGGGATGGACAATAGACAGTATTGCAAGAGCAAATCTGAATTATGCAAGACAGGAATTGGAGGCAGCATGGAGAGCCAATGTGGGGAAATGGGAAGAAATACATGGTGCAGGAGTAAATGGCAAGAACCAGAGGAAAAAATGGTATTTTATACCATCTTCAGCACCTTAGTGGAGAAGCCACAAAAAGGTTTTAAACAATGGAATGACACTTCGTATTCTAATTGATGTTCTACAAATAGGTATATGCATTCATATATGAATATAAGAATAGAGAGATATGATTTACTACTAATGCATAGTTTTTCATTCAGCTCTCAATGAGATATGCATGCTGCTACTGAAAACAAATAAATTCTAGATAAAAATGACCACTTTTTCCTTAACAAGCATAAATGCTCATTAACTTACTTTACTTATTTGTAAAGGGTATGTCCTACCATTTGACTATTTTGTCAATAACCCAAATCCATAGTTTATTCTATTAAATCTAAGATATTATGGATTGTAAGGTTCACTATTATTTTATGAACTGCTAAGAAAGCTTTAAAAAAGAAATTAGATTTTGTTGACACTATTGTAGGATATACCTCAATTTCAGAGATGTTGAAATGTAAAAAAAATGCATCTGGGAATCAATTAAATTCTAATATATTTGTGAATACTTTGGTTTATTAGTTCATTATTTTTCATTGACTCCATGAACATGGCTGTCCTGTAGGTGAATACACCTTCCTCACCATTGACTTTGGGCTTGACCATGTGCCTCGCTTTGATTAACTGTGGGCAGACGTGACTCTATGACAGCTCTGAGCTGGGTCTTAAGGGCAACTCAAGATTTTCTAGTATCTATAGCTTCTATCTTCCACCATAGAAGAATAATGTACCATGTAGAAAGTTCTCTTTCAGTCTGGGTTCTAGAATAACATATTTGGAGCAGATCCGCAATTTAGAATGAGAAAACTTGATAATGATCCATAGTATAGAGAAAGCTGCTATTAATCTGAAGACACATAAGTGAATAATGCATATCTGCTGTTATAAATCCCTGGGGTTGGGGGATTGTTTGTTATTGCAGCAAGAGCTAACAATGACAACATTATAGTGAAACAAACAAACAAAAAAACACACATATGGCTTTCTGGGATGACAAAAACAAAGTAAGCCTTTAAAATAAATGTGCCCTGGACATGTCTATCGACTGCATCATCTCTCATTTCACATACAAACTGTTTGCTAAGAAGGATAGCAAGAAACGAAAAATGAAATGGAATCAATATTGTGTTAGAGCCTGACTTCTCTGGCCTAGATTGTCAGGCAGACTCTGACAAATGAAGGCTGATGGATGGAAAAACACAACATTGTGCCGTTCGGTTTCTTTCTTTTACCTCATGCTGGGTAACTGTTCTTTTATTTATCTACAATTAGGTTTGCTAGACCAGGGCAACACAGCTCTCCTTCACTGTAACTGCATGCTGTTAAGTACACGCCAAGCTGATTGACAAAGAACGACAGGCTCTCTCTTTCTATTCTGGGCTAATCAAGGGCATTCCACTAAAGGGATATATTTTTTTCTGATTTAGTGATTTATGGATTTCAAAAATAATCTGTCCAAATATACAAAACATAATGCAGTATTGACTTTTAAAGTGGCAAGTGTTATGAAACCAAGAAGATATAATCTACCAAGGGACATACTTAACATGTTCAAGGCCAATAAAAGAGTGGACATAGGTGTGACCATCAAGTAATGATACTAATATCCTATCTTACAAGCCTTCCACTCATACAGAAGGGTTTCAAAGTCTTAATAGGAAAATTATTATTTTTTAAGTATTTTTATTGATTTCAGAAAGGAAGGGAGAAGGAGAGAGAACCATCAATGATGAGAGAGAATAACTGATTGGCTGCCTCTTGCACATCCCCTACTGGGGATCAAGCCTGCAACCCGGGCATGTGCCCTTGACTAGAACCTGGGACCTTTCAGTATGCAGGCCAATGCTCTATCCACTGAGCCAAACCAGCTAGACAGCAGAATTATTTTTGCAAACAAATTTTGCCCCCCAAACACCCAATATATTACTTCAGTCAGTAAATATTTACTGAAGATAAGAGCACCTATTATGTTCTAAACACTACTTGAGTATGGGTTACATAACTAAATAAAACAGATAATTTTCCAGTTCTTGTGAAGCTTACACTCCAACGGGGACAATGGGCAATAAAATAGAAATTATGATCAATCAGAGGGTGAAAATTTCTAAAGAGAAAAACATAAAGCATCAGGTGGGAATAGGAGATATATATGTGGGAGGTGAACATTTGAGAAAGTGCCTCCAGGGAAAGCCTCATTGAGAAAGTAGCATTTGAATAAATAAAGATTAGGCAGAAGTGAGGGAATGAATCAAGCAGCTATCTCAGGGAAGAACAATCTATGCAGGGAAAACAGCATGTGCAAAGGCCCTGGGGCAGGAGTCTGTTCAATTTAAACAAAAACAAGAAAACCAGGGTGAGTAGAGCCTAATGAGCCAGGGGAGAGTAGCAAGAAGCAAGTCAGAGATGTTGGGGAGGATAGGTCCTGCCAGACAAACTATGTGAAGACTTTGGCTATTACTGAGTGAGATTAAGAACCATCAGAAGGTTTTCAGTAGAGGTATAATGTGAGCTGACATTTTTTAATAGATCCTTCTGGCTGCTGTTAAGATTAGACTAAAGGAATGTAAAAAACAGATAGCAGTTATAAGCAGATTCCCAAGGGGAATAGTCAAATATAACATTGCTTGGAGGGAAGTACTTATTTGTGGTAACCTGATGCATTTACTCTGAAAAATTTTATACATACAGTTCTTAACTGAGGACTAAATTTCTAATCAAGTTTAATGGCAACACAGGACACTGCTTTAAGAAGAGTCATTTATTGAAACTGGTTCTCCCCAGGTTTTACAACATTCCTAATCCTTAGTGCTGAAGAGCGTAGGCTCTACCTGGCTATCTAAGTTCTAATTCTGTCATGACTTGCAACAGAAATCATATGGCCCACAAATGCTAAAATATATTCTAAAACCTTTGCTCTCTGGCCCTTTACAGAAAAAGGTAGCCAACTGTTGATGTAGAAAAATGTTTGGTATCTGTGGCTCTAAAAACGTTCAGGTACACAGAGAAATTATATCGGTAGTTATTTTTACAGATAAAACATGAGAAACCTATTTTGTCTTTGACATCCTTACATAGGCTCATGGACACAGTCAAACAGCTTATAGTTATACTTTAGAGCAGAGCTCAAAAAACATTTTCTATAAGGGGTAAGGCAGTTAATGTTTTAGGCTCTGTGGGCCATATGGTTCCTGTTATACCTAAATTCTGCTATTGCAGTGTGAAAGTAACACATAAACAAATGAGTGTGGTTGTATTCCAATAATATCTTATTTATAAAAACAGGTGGTGGACAGAATTTGGCCCATGGACTGTAGTTCACTGACTCCTGCTTTAGTGTATTACAGTGTTGTTGGAAGTTAACAGATAAGAACATCTGGGTTCTAGGCTTATTAATTCATGAGTTGGGGCAAGTCACTTAAAGTCTATGAATTTTAGTATCTTTAATTATAAAATGTATGAAAATGACACATTATTGTAGATAAAGGGTTCACAACATATTTTGCCCTCCCTGCATGAGAATTTGACCTTTGGACCTTCTAACTGTATTCTCCCTGGAAACCTGATAAAGTTGGAATGTCAACTGTGTTGGTAGGCAACATTGCTTCTGCATGAAAAAAACTGATTGGTAAATTACAGCTGATTGAGGAGTTCTATGGATGAACTACAGATGTCTAATGGAAAGCTATAATTTTAGGGATCCTCTGAGTATAGTAACTCTTGTGACTGAGCATGTACCTTTCATGGATCTTGGAAACTCCACCTATGTTACAAGATGCTCATTGGCCCCTGGAACGCACGAGGTTTCTAGGACAGGGTTGACCCAGCCCCTATATATGAGTCTTTCCCTTTGCACCTGAGCTGTCATTTGGGAATGGACAGGTGCTGCAAAGAGAATAGTTCTTGGATGGATCTGGGAATGGTGCACAGTCTACTTTCAAATCCCACAGGAGAGATATGCCTGATCCTGCCTTCCTGGGAAGCTGCTTCTGTTCTTGTATCCTAAGTGAATTTGAAGCTGAATGTCATTAATGGCAGACTTGTTCACTTGTACCTAAGAAAAGATTCTCTGATGGGCTTTATAGTAATAATTTCTAAGGCCCACATTGTATTTTCACAGGTTAACAGCTCTGAAACTGGGACACATTTTATAAATGACAGTGTGTCAGAGTCTAATTGGCAGCCCTTTTTTTCTTAGTGATAGATAAAATAATGATGCATATTCTAATAAATGATATCTTAGAAACAATGAAATATGGTATGTGGCCAGGATATTCATAGTAAGTCAGAATCAAGTAATTTAGTATATGCATAGGTGATACTAACTGCTACTATTTATTGAGAACTTACTAAACATAAACCTTCTGCTATGCTCTTTACATAAATCTTAATTATTCTCACTCAATCTCCACAGAGCCGTTCGGCAGGCATTATTATCATTTTTCAGATGAAAAAACTAGAGTCATGAGAGGTTAGGGAAGTTGTCTAAGGCATGAGCTAACAAATGGTAGGTGTGAGATCTGAACACTGGTCTGCCTAATGCATATTTGCATACTTAATTACTACACTATAGGTTCTATGTATTTACTCAAATATAATACATATATAAAGTTAGATTTTACTTGATGAATCACAGGGTTTAGATCCAGAACAAGTAGTTTTGATAAATATGCAAAGTCAGGGTTTTTTAACCTCAGGACTACTGACATTTTGGCCTGGATAATTTGTTGTTGTAGGGCACTGCTGTGTGTGATATAGGATGTTTTGCAGCATTTCCTCCTCCCTCAGGCATGAAACCCAAAATAGCTCCATCCCTGGCTGGGTAGCTCATTTGGTTAGAGCGTCATCCCAATGCACCAAGGTTACAGGTTTGATCCCCAGGAAGGGCACATACAAGAATGAACCAATAAATTTGTAAATGAGTGGAACAACAAATCAATGTTTCTCTCTATGTCTGTCTGTCTCACTCTCTGTCTCTCCCTTCCTCTCTCTCACTAAAGAAAATCAATAAATAAAAAATTTAAAATATCTCCAGACATTGATTAATTCCGCCAGATAATAAAATCACCCCTGGTTGAAAATCACAAATTATTGAATATATGAATGAACAAATGAAAGAATGTCTGTCTTCTCATGGTCTACATTAGCAGTGCACATAAAACAGTATAATTTAATATAAATACTTTTCTATCCTTTTTTCCGTTTTTTTTGTTTGTTTGTTTGTTTGTTGCCTGGAGCATTGTTTGCAATGCCATCGATTTATAAGTGTTTTTCTTTCTCAGATTCACTACTTCACACACTATGACTTTTTTTTAATCCTCACCCAAGGATATGTTTATTAATTTTAGAGAGAGAGGAAGGGAGAGAAAAACATGTACATGAGAGAGAATCATCGACCAACTGCCTCCCAAAAGCACCCCGACCACAAAATGAACCTGCAACCTAGGTATGTGCCCTGACCAGGAATCCAACCAGCAACTCCAACCAAGTGAGCCACCTGGCCAAGGTCGCACACTATAACTCTTAAACAACAGTTGAATGTGGTTCTGATGAACTCTAACCATAATGATATGCTTCAGTGACTGACTGAATCATTCTTAAAAACACTGCTTTAAATATCCCAAGGGGATTAAGGAATACATTGGAGTCTATGGAATAAAGAAGCATGGATAACAGAACGTAATTTTGTCATGTCACTGAATAATATTTTGCTGGCTTTGCACATTCATTGTGGCCAGTGATATTTCCATTATTTTATTTATTTATTTATTTAAATTTCCATTATTTTAAACCTATATAGAACAGCTTTAAGCCATTATCCGTGTGGCAACTGGACACAGTTCCTGAAGTCTCAATAGAAAGTATTTATCAATGTAAGTATTATTAAACACTAGAAGTTTCTTTTTAAAATATAAATAATTCTATATTTTAGAACAATTTTCTTTAAAAGCAAAGAGCAACTCAATTCTGACTTCATGATTGGCACACACTTCAAATAAAATTAAAGATCCTTTGTTTTTTACTATTAAGTACTATACCAAAATTGTAGTCATTATTTAAATAACTCTAAATTCTCCCATAACTTATAAACTCAAGAAATCACATGGGCACTGAATTAAACTTTTTTTTTTAAAAGAAAAAAAAAATATCTGAGGATTCTCTTCTGAATAGTTTTTCCTTAAACATGTATAGAAAATAAAGCAAACATGAGGGTTTCTGAAATCAAGAAAAATAACATGTGGTCAAACAAAGCCCCTTCTTTGGATCACACAACATATCAGTCTTCATCTTAGGGTCTCAGGTCTTCATCTAGCCTGCCATACTTATTTTTTATAATGCAACTCTGTAATTTCTACCACTCCAGCTACATGAATATTTTCATTGTTCTCCTGTAAAGTCAATAATAAGGTTCTGGATAAGGAATCATGCACTTGTATTTTAGATGCATATAACTGCTAAAATCCAGAATATACAGAGAATTCATATCAATCTTTAAAAGAAAGTGAACCATCCAATAGAAATGTGCAAACTATTTGAAGAGTCAACCTATAGAAGGAAAAATGAATGGCTAACAAACATGCAAATCTGTTCAACCAGTGCTATGCAAATAGAAATGATAAATTCATGCCATTTCCTGTTGCTGGTGGAATCTAATTTACAATCTATCTAATATAGTAATAGAGGAATATGCAAATTAGTTGGGATGCCACAATGTCACGACCAATCTATGAGCAGCGGAGAGCTACAGGAGGGTGGGGCAGCAAGTTATGAGTGGTGAAGAGCTACCAGCGGCGGTGGGTGGGGTGGCCAGCTAAGCCAAGCAGCAGCGAGCTACTCAAGCATGGATTCATGTGCAGGGCTACTACTATATATATAAAAGGCTAATATGCTAAGTGTCCGACCATTTGACCAGTCACTATGACATGCACTGACCACCAGGGGGCAGACGCTCAATGCAGGAGCTGCCATGACGTGCACTGGCCATTTACAGAGAAATGGCACTGCGGACCTAGCACCCACAAAGGAACACTTGGCTCCCCCTAACTGGGACACAGGCCCCACCAGCACCCCGGAGCAATAGCCCACCAAAGCACAGTTGATGCTGCTAAGACCCCATGGTGCAAAATGTGGCCCACAGGCCAGTCCAGCCTGGAAATGGTGGCTGTAGGCACCAGGTAATGATGTCAAGTAGCAATGTCCAGCTTTCTCTCCCTAGTGACAGGCAATTTAACAATAAACAGCACCACCAACCTGGTGCCCAGAAAGCAACACTCAGCTTTCCCCAAGTGGGACACAGACTCTGCTACCACCTGAGAGAAATGCGCCACCAAATCACAGCCAATGCTGCCAAGACCCCATGGTGAAAAACGTGGCCCAAAGTCCAGCCCAGCCCAGAAACAGTAGCTGTGGGTGCTGGGTAATGACATCACATAGCAACACCTGGCTTCCTCTTCCTGGCAACTAGCCTCCTTGGAGTTTCTTCACCCAGGAACATGACTTGATTTATAGCCAGGTGCAAACATTTTACACTTTAACCAAATGTCTGTGAAACCTTTTCCCATGCCTCATCTCATTTGATCCTCACAGAAGTCCTGGAGTATGTAGATAGAAGACTCAGTAGAATCGTATTTTCTTTTCATTAGCTTGAAAACAGAGATTTAGAAAGTTTAGAAACTTGACCAGACTGAAAAGAAGAAATGGTGGACCTTGAAAATGACTTCAGGTTTTCTCACTGGGCAGAATATAGTCAAACACTGCTGCAGTTAAATATTTTACCCTTTGTTCTCCCTGCATGATCTATAACAATAATCTGCTTCCCGTTGGTATTTACTGCTGCATTGCTGACAATTACCTGAAAGAGAAGTTGGGGTGCTTCACTGGGCTGGAAAAAGTTTAGCTAAATCAGAAAGCAGGTCTAATTAAGCAAGTTTATAATATATATATATATATATATATATATATATATATATATATATATATATATAAAATAAACTATCCTATCTAATAAAAGAGAAACATGGTAATTAGCATACCTCCGCTACCCTTCCCATTGGCTAATCAGGGCGATATGCAAATTAACTGCCAGCCAAGATGGCAGCTGGCAGCCAGGCAGCTTGAACCTAACATGAGGCTTTCTTGCTTCAGTGACGGAGGACTCCAACGTTCCCCACCTGCCTTGCCGGCCTCTGAACTTGCAGTTTGAAACATAGTTACAAATATAGAAGCTAAACAAAACCCCAGAAACCTACTTTCAGCTAGCCAGGATCTCAGAGCTGGAGTTATACATTGTTTTGATTATAGAACCCAAACAAACCAGATACCTGCTTTCAGCAGCAGAGGCCTCAGAGCTGGAGCCAAAGCTAAAGCTGGCCCAGAATAAAAAAAGAAAAAGAATAAAAGGAGCAGTTGGGAACTTCAGTCACCCGCCAGCCTGAAAACAACCCTCAGCTCTCACCCAGACTGGCCAGGCACCCCAGTGGGGACCCCCACCCTGAAGGATGTGTGACCAGCTTCAAACAGCCATCATCCCCTCACCCAGGCTGGCCAGGCACCCCAGTGGGGATCACCACCCTGAAGGGTGTGTGACCAGCTGCAAACAGCCATCATCCCCTCACCCAGGCTGGCCAGGCACCCCAGTGGGGACCCTCACCCTGATCCATGACACCCTTCAGGGCAAACCAGCCAGCCCCCACCCGTGCATCAGGCCTCTATCCTATATAGTAAAAGGGTAATATGCCTCCCAGCACCAGGATCAGCGGAGCCGAGAGGCCTCCCAGCACCAGGATCAGCGGAGCCACGAGGCCTCCCGGCACAGGGATCAGTGTGACAGGGGGCAGCGCCCAAACTTCCTGATCGCCCTGTGGCTCTGTGTGTGACAGGGGGTGGGGCCACAACCTCCCTATCCGCCCTGCTCTGTTTGTGACAGGGGAAGGCGCCCCAACCCCCTGATCAGCCCTGCTCTGTGCCTGATAGGGGGGAGCTCCCCAACCCCCTGATCGCTCTGCGGCTCTGTGTGTGACAGGTTGTGGCGCCCCAAACCCCTGATCGGCCCTGCTCTGTGTGTGACAGGGTACAGCCTCCCAACCTCCCCCCCCCCCACACACAGGCCCTGCTCTGTGTGTGACGGGGTAGAGCCATAACCTCTCCATTGGCCCTGCCCTGAGTGTGACAGTGGCGGTGTCCCAACCCCCTGATTGGCCCTGCTCTGTGGGTGATAGAGGGCGGCGCCCCAACCCCCCCTCCACGGGCCCTGCTCTGTGTGTGATGGGGTAGAGCCATAACCTCCCCATCAGCCCTGCCCTGAGTGTGAGAATGTTGGCGCCCCAACCCCCTAATCTGCCCTGCTCTGTGGGTGACAGGGGGGAGCTCCCCTACCCCCTGATGGGCCCTGCTCTGTGCGTGACAGGGTACGGAGCCCCAACCCCCCTGATGGGCCCTGCTCTGTGCGTGACAGGGGGGAGCGCCCCAACCCCCTGACTGGCCCTGCTCTGTGCATGACAGGGGGTGGCGCCACAACCTCCCCATTGACCCTGCCTTGAGTGTGTCAGGGGACGGTGTCCCAACCCCCCAATCGGTCCTACCCTGAGTGTGACTGAGGGTGGCATCACAACCTCCGGATCACCCTGCTCTGTGCATTACAGGGGGCGGCGCCCCAACTCCCCAATCGGCCCTGCTCTGAGCCCGACCAGGGGCTGCACCTAGGGATTGGGCCTGCCCTCTGTCACCCGGGAGCAGGCCTAAGCCAGCAGGTCGTTATCTCCTGAGGGATCCCAGACTGCGGAGATGGCACAGGCCGGGCTGAGGGCTCCCCCCCTCCCCCCCGAGTGCACAAATTTTTGTGTACCGGGCCTCTAGTACTATATATATATGGCTAAGTTGACTTGTGCATGTGTGATACATATAAAGCTGTTGCTGGTGCCAATCACACACATGTGTTTCGATCTGTCATTGTCGATCATGTATTTGGTTGACACTTCTATTATAGAGAAAGGGCAAATAGTGATATTAAAATATTTCCTCTAATTAATTTCCTTTCAATGTGCATGAAGTCAGTCACTGGGCCTCTAGTATCTAATAAAGATATGAATTCTCTAATGAGTCAGCAATTCTACTTTTAGGTATTGGCAAATGGGTTTATAAGGAAAACTATAAAGAATGTTCTTTTAGCATTGTTCACAATAGTGAAAAACTGGCAACAACCTAATGTTCATTCATTCCTCATCTCATAACCCTACTGATTGTTTTGTTGCTATTCATATCAGAAATACTTTTAACAGATTACTTCTCTATTCAAAAACCACTTTAAATTGTTGTTCTTATTTTGTAGGTTCAAAATTCTATTTAACTTATTCATAAGCAAAGTTAATACTTCTATTGACTCACTGGGGAACTAAAGATAATAAAAGAATAATGCTCTTTAATATCTGACTTCAGCTATAATAGAATATATAGTATAATATCTCAGAAAACATCTGTTTAATCTTGAGTGAAGCATTGGAAGTACGTGTACATAATTTTGCATTTGTTATCTCAAATTGTGTCAATCACTAATATCCATTATTATGCTAATTCTAGAAGATATACTGTAATACATGTTATCATGAATTACTAATATTGTGTTTCTTATCAATAATTTCATCAAATAATGTAAAAGACAGAGATGCATATCTATTTGTATTTCTACATGCTATTCACAAATGTTCTTCAAAAACTCTTGAAAATTAAAAATATTCACACATAGCTTTGTAATTTCAAGTGTTAATAAGTAGAATTTTAGTTATATCCTATACATTCTTGAGTTCTTTCATATTTTCCTTTTGTTTGCTTAACAGAATTATTAATTTTAAGAAAACCAATCTCATTTTTATATTTTTGTTGATTTCAGAGAGGAAGGGGGGATAGATAGAAATATCAATGATGAGAATCATTGATGAGCTGCCTCCTGCATGCCCCATACTGGAAATTGAGCCTGAAACCTGGGCATGTGCCCTGACCAGGAATTGAACCCTGAGCTTCTGGTTCATAGGTCAACCTCAACCACCAAGCCACTCTATCTGGGCCTGATCTCATTTTAATAGCTAGCATATTATATAGTCATTATTATAAATGAGTTTTGAGCTTTTAATTCTTAAATTTTAACTATTATAAAATAGTCCAAGTTAAGTAATTATGGCTGTTTTTATAAACTATATACTTTGGGCTTTCTTATGATCAGTAATTATTGAATATTCATTATGTCCTGAGGAGGCAACCAAATATTCAGAAGTTGGAAGCTATGGCTTCAGAAGTATTGGGCATGCAAACTCTAAGTTTTTAATATATGTGGTTTTGAAACTATAGAGAAAGTTAAATGCGTTTACACTGGGTGAGAATTTATGTAGTTCATTTACAACTAAGATGTTTCTTTTTCAAATTATGTATCAGATATATATTGAAGTATTTGGTATCCCTCAAAATATGTATAACTCCAAATATTATTCCAATATGTGAATGAGTGAATCTAGTCATACTAATGCTACTCCTCAAAGGAGAGCCAGGAAGAATAAGAGAAAGATATGACAAGAATGCAGCAGATATGTGGCAATTTGGAAGTATTTGGAATACAAAGGTGATTATGAAGTACAATGGATTAAAAGTAGTAACATCAGCCCTAACTGGTTTAGCTCAGTGGATAGAGCATCAGCCTGTGGACTGAAGGGTCCCAGGTTTGATTCTGGTCAAGGGCATGTACCTTGGTTGTGGGCACATCCCCAATAGAGGGTGTACAGGAGGCAGCTGATTGATGTTTCTAACTCTCTATCCCTCTCCCCTCCTCTGTAAACAATTCAATGAAATACATATTTTTTAAAAAAGTAGTAACATCAGCTAGCTTTGTCTATTATTTGCCTATCTGTATATATAAGAGCCAAGCACCTGGAATGACCGGAACAACCAGAATGACCAGAATGACTGCTTGCTATGATGCACAGTGCAGCTGGCCAACAGGCCTGATCAGGGGTGGGATCGGCCAACTACCTTTGGTCCCCTCCCGCCACTGGCCCAGCCCCAGTAGGGCTCCAATTGGGGGCAGGCCAGCCGGACCCCACCTGTGCATGAATTTTTGCATCAGGCCTGTAGTATACTTATAATACACAGCATAGAATTATATTAGTTTGATTTATAATATATTCTTATTTTCAATGAGAAAATATAATAAGTGAAACCTCAGAATACAGAACTGTATTATTTAAGAGGAAATATCACTTTGGCATTTCTAAGCAAATTTACTGCACAAAGTTTGGTTATGTCTTCATGGAGAATAATCATGTAACTCTGATATTTTCCCATTAATGAAATCTAGGTTTATTCTGAATTTGAATATTTCAAGTATTGCTTAAAATTCTATCTTCAGACTGCTATAGAGTTTCATTGGAGATAATTTGTTTTTAAATTAATTTCTACCAATCATTTTGGTCATATTTTAAATTCTCAAATAGTGTAAATTTACATTGATATCAGTTTATGAGATAGCAGTTGAGCAGTAAAATAGCTTTACTTAAAATAAGTATTCCTTAAAGTGGTCTTTTTAGCATTAAATTATTTTTCTATTTTTAGTGTTAAATTATTTTTCTATTTTTTTTCTAAATTATTTGTCTGTTCTTTCCCTTTTAAAATAAAATCACAATGATTATGGCCATAGGTTCTCCTGTTTTTTACACAATGTTATATCTTTAAACACCAACTTCTCATGCTCCCCCTCTCCCCAAAAGTGTGTCGAGTGGCTTCATGTTGCTGTTACTTCTTGGAAGTCATCCTTACCCATAATGATAGTTATACTTGCTTTCAGAAGTATCATAATTATGCATTTATAATTTTAAGTGTTCTTCAGTGGTAACTCACAGATTTAAGAATTCCTTTAGCAACCAATGTAGTTTAGTGAGCAGGGCATTGAATTTCATGATGAAAATACAAATTCACAGCCACGTGGTCAGAAGGGTAGACACTCACCAGGCAGACCAGAGGGTCAAGCAGAATACAGAGACCTATATGGCGACCATAGGTTATGTATGCCTTGTAAATTTCCTTCACCTGTTAATCCAGATTCTATTCTAGAGGGGAGCAGGAGGAAAGCAAAGAAATCTGAAAGATTGACCATTTATCCAAGTGATACCAACTCATATAAAGACACTAGTAAAATTTTTTGTGAGATTCTTTTTTCTCACTGCCCAACATAGGAGAAATTTACAATGATCAGTGAGAAATTGTATTTGTGTGAATCAATATTTGGCCCCAAGCCATATCCATATAATTTTGCCTGTATATTTATTATATTTATTACTTTTTGTCTACTTCAGAAGCCATGACCATGTTTTTCAAAATGTAGTTATCAGTTAATTGGCACAAGTATCATCAGGGAACTGCCTTTTAATAAGATCTTCACCTTATTCCCCCACATTGAAGATTGAGAAGCATGGATCTAGATAGCGAAACTAGCACTGGGAATGTATGTGTTAACTCCAGCATTTTAATTCACTTCCATACTTATCTTCTGGATGTAACATTTATCTTTCAATGATACAGCTTTAGGATAAACAGCTTCATGGACACACAAGTAAGAAAGACATGTAAGAAAGACAATAAGGTGACAGACAATTAAGAAAGGTGGCTGTATCTTTATAAGGTTATGATTAGAAAAATGGAACTGTTTTGGGTAATGCAAATTGCAACAGCACAGCATTTCTGAATGTATCTGGAATCCTAGCCTGCTATTTTCTATCAACACCCACTGTCACCAAGAGTGGTAACTGGCAAATTCAAAACCTTCCTTATTTAACCTCCACTATTTCTACCATGTATTCTGTCTGCCAATGAAAACTATCCCTTGAGCAATATAGTTGGTAAACCAGGTGGTACAGTCAGTCCTTAAACAGAAGTTGTTTGAAATCTATTGGAAGTGTTCCCATCTTTTTCCTCCACACATACTCAGAAAGAGATGGCATCCATATGCAGGGAAGAGCTTTCTTTATAAGGAAAATTTTAAAAAATAATGATCAAATCGCTTCTGATCTTCTCACATAACCTATTCCAAAGTATCATAAGTTTATATAAACTTGCTTATAACAGAGCACTGGAAGACAGTTAAGTACAAATTAAAATTGTATAGAGTAGAAGCGTGATTTCATGAAAGTATAAAAAATATTTAGTGTGACATACTGTCTTTTTAAGGTATTTTTGGAGCAATAGAATGGTCAAGGAAAAGACAGATCTGCTTTTGGAGAAGACAGTATAATATTGGGGAATGGAAAACAAAAGTGGGAGACCTTCAATTCCTATTGGGGTCTGTTTGTTGTATGTCAAGAGGTACAATATTCTGATTGTAGAGATTAAAACAAATAGCAATGAGAGGGAACTGGTGCTCAAGAGCGGTAAAGAGATCAGAAAGTCCCCAGCTGCTCAGAATTAACTCTCTTGATCTAGATAAATTACATCTCAGGACATTAATGAAACTGGCAAGTCAAATGGCAAACCACTAGGGGTGGTCTGGAAGATTCGAAAAGGGCAGTTTTGATTTTCAAAAGAAAAAAAAAATCAGGGATGAAAATTTAAGCTTCCAAAGAGCTATTTCTGACTTGGATAGGAGATGCAATGCAGGGAGAAGCCACAAGCCTTCCTCAGTCAATGAAGTATTTTGAAAGAATGGGACTCAATTGATAGAGGTGCTTTGAAAAGACAAACTTTGTTATAGCTATTACATTTTGTTAAGGTGCTGGAAAAAGAAAACCAATATTTACATACCTGTTTAAAATGAAATGTGTACCTACTCTTTAATTTGCTATCACATTGAGCTGCTGTACATGATTGTTGTTTGCTAAGAAGGGCAAAGACCATTCCTTTGCAATTCAAAAGTTTGTTTTAGTATTTTCAGGTTCTACCCTTAAAATCAGAGTCTATTTATCATAGGAAATATTTGTTAGAATCCTTGTAAAAAAACACGTATTTACCTTAAGTCGTAAATTGGTTTTGTCTGAATATAGAAGGCCAGTAACTTAACAGAAACAAAAATTGTCAACAAATGTAACAAATAGGGCCTAGAAAAGAAAATATGATTCTGAAACACTTTTTGATTCTGAAAAGAATCCATCCTCACTCAAAAGAAGAATGCAAAATAGAATGTAATAAATGGCAGTGAGGTGTCATTCTATCCTTGCTTAGAAAAGAGAAAAAAGGTTGCCCTGGTCAGTGTGGCTCAGTTGGTTGGGCATCATCCCATGCACTGAAAGGTTGCCTGTTTGATTCCTGGTTAGGGCACATGCCAAGGATGCAGGCTCAATACCCAGTAGGAGGAGTGTAGGAGGCAGCCAATAGATGTATCACTCTCAAATTGATGTTCCTCTCTTTTTTCCCCTTTTCCCTTACTTTCTCTAAAAAAATCAATTACAGACGATAAAAAAGATTGATGAGACACTCACTGAGTTGGCAAAAGTATGGAGAAAAAATTTCCTTCGTATTACTGATGGCAGTGCTCTAGGAAGAGCAAATTAGCCAGATTTACCAAAATAACAAATGACATTTTAAAAATATATTTTTTACTGGTTTCAGAGAGGAAGGAAGAGGGAAAGAGAGACAGAAACACCAATGATGAGAGTGACCAACATAGCAAATGACATTTTGAGCCAACCATTTTACTAGCAACTTATCCTATGGACATACTTAATTTTTGTTTTTTTATTAAATTTATTGGGGTGACATTGGTCAACATGATCATATAGGTTTCAGGTGTGGGTTTCAATGTTACAAGATCTGTATATTGTACTGTGTGCCCACCACCCAAAGTCAAATCTCCTCCTGTCACCATATAATAGGACCTCTTGTCTCCCCACCCACTTCCCTCTGGCAACCGCCATACTGCTGTTTGTGTTCATGAGCTTCAGTTTTATAACCCACATGTGAATGAAATCATAAGGTTCTTAGCTTTTTCTGACTAACATTTCACTTAGCATAATGTTTTCAAGGTTGCAAATGTTCTTGCAAATGGCGCTATTTCATCCTTTCTTATGGCTGAGTAGTACTCCATCATGTATATGTACCACATCTTCTTTATCCAATCCTCTATCACAGGAAACGTTGGTTGTCTTCATGTCTTGGCCACTGTGAATAATGCTGCAAGGAACATAGGTGTGCATATATCTTTGCAAATACATGATTTCAAGGTTTTGGGGTATACACCCAGGAGAGGGATTGCTGGGTCATATGGTAGCTCTATTCTCAATTTTTTGAGGACTCATCAGACTGCTTTCTATAGTGGTTGTACCAGTCTACATTCTCATCAGTAGTGGATGAGGGTTCCATTTTTTCCACAACCTTTCCAACACTTGTTATTGCTTGTCTTATTGATAATGCCCATTAACAAGTATGAGGTGGTATCTCATTGTGGTTTTGATTTGCAGTTTCCTAATTGCCAGTGAGGTTGAAAATATTTTCATATATCTATTGGCTATTCATATGTCTTCTTGGGAGAGGTGCATTTTCAGGTCCTCTGCCCACATTTTCATTGGGTTGTTTGGTATTGACTTTTATGAGTTCTTTATATACTTTGGAAATTAAACCTTTGTCAGAGCTACTGTTTGCAAATATCATCTCCCATCTGGTTGGCTACCTCCTTGTTTAGTTGTCAATTTATCTTGCTGTGCAGAAGCTTTTTAATTTGATATAGTCCCATTCATTTATTTTTGCCTTTGCCTTTGGGGTCAAGTTCACAAAATGTTCTCTATGACCAAGGTCCATGATTTTGATACCTATATTTTCTTCTATGTAACTTATTGTTTTAGGTCTTTGATCCATTTTGAGTAGATATTTGTACATGGGGACAAACTGTAATCCAGTTTCATTTATATGCATGTGGCTTTCCAGTTTTCCCGGTTCCATTTATTGTGAAAAGACTATCTTTACTCCACTCTGTGTTTCTGGCTCCTTTGTTGAAAATTATCTGTCCATATACATGTGGTTTTATAGCTGGGCTCTCTATTCTGTTCCATTGACCTGTGTGTCTGTTTCTATGCCAATACCATGCTGTTTTGATTATCATAGCTCTGCAGGATAATGTGAAGTTAGGTGGCATGATACCTACCCCTTTGTTATTTTTTCTCAGGACTGTTTTAGCTATTTGGGGTCTTTTGTGGTTCCATACAAATCTGATGATTTCTTGTTCTATTTCTTTAAAAAATTACATTGGGGTTTTGATGGGAATTGCATTCAATCTGTATATTTCTTTGGATAATATCACCATTTTAACTATGTTGATTATTCCAATCCATGAGCACAGGGTATTTTTCCATTTTGTTGTGTCTTCTTTTTTTTCTTTTAATCAATATTTTACTATCTCAAGTGAAATTTAGAAGCATTACTACTAAGTAGGTCCCATTACCCTTCCACTTTTATGCTTTATTTTATTTTTTTTCTTTATTGATTAAGGTATTACATAGGTGTCCTTATTGCCCCATTGCCCCCCCACCTCCCCCACTCATGCCCTCACCCCCTGTTGTCTGTGTCCATTGGTCAGGCTTATATGCATGCATACAAGTCCTTTGGTTGATCTCGCCCCCTACCCCCACCCTCCCCTGCCTTCTCACTGAGGTTTGAGGGTCTAAGCGATGCTTCTCTGTCAGGTTGTGTCTTATTCAATCTCTTTTAATAATGCTTTGTAATTTTTAGTATATAAGTCTTTTACATTCTTTGTTAAGTTTATTCCTAGGTATTTTATTCTTTTGGTTGCAATTTCAAAAGGGATTTTTTTCCATTTCTTTTTCTGAAGTTTTATTGTTGGTATACGGGAAGGCAATGGATTTTTGCACATTGATTTTGTATCTTGCAACTTGATTGTTTCTAAAAGTTCTTTGATGGAGTCTTTAGGTTTGTCTATATGCAGAATCATGTTGCCCACAAAAAGTGACAGTTTGACCCCTTCCTCCCCTATTTGGATGCCTTTTATTTCTTTCTCTTGTCTTGTTGCTTGGGCTATGACTTCAGCACTATGTTGACTAAGAGTGGTGAGAATGGACATCCTTGTCTTATTCCTGATCTTAGAAGAAAAGCTTTCAGTTTATTCACCAGTCAGTGTGATATTAACTGAGGATTTATCATATATGGCCTTTATTATGTTGAGGTACTTTCTTTCTATTCCTATTTAATTGAGTGTTTTAATCATACATGGATGTTGTCTCTTACCAAATGCTTTTTTTCTGCATCTATTGATAAGATCACATGATTTTATCCTATCTTTTGTTAATGTGGTGTATTACATTGATTGGTTTGTATATGTTGAATCATCCTTGTGCCCCTGGAATGAACCCCACTTGATCGCGTTTTATTATTTTTTTGAAGTACTGTTGTATTTGATTTGCTAGTATTTTGTTTAGGATTTTTGCATCTATTCATCAGAGATGAATGGTCTGTAATTTTCGTTCTTTGTGTTATTTTTGCTAGATTTTGGTATCAGGTTTATATTGGCCTCATAGAATGTGTTAGAAAGTATTGCCTCTTCTTCAATTTTTTGGAAGAGTTTGAGAAATATAGGTTTTAAATCTTCTTTGAACGTTTGGTAGAATTCACTGGTGAAGCCATCTGGTCCTAGAATTCTATTTTTTGGCAGGTTTTTGATGGTTGTTTCAATTTCCCCACTAATGATCAGTCTAAATAGATTTTCCAATTCTTCATTATTTAGTCTAGGAATGTTATATAATTCTAGGAACTTATCCATTTCTTCTAGGTTATTAAATTTGGTGGCATATAGTCTTTCATAATATTCTAGTATTATCCTTTGTATGTATCTATGATGTCTGTGGTGACTTTTCCTCTCTCATTTCTGATTATATGAGTTTATATGAGTTTTTTCCTTTTTTCCCTTAGTGAGTCTAGCCATGGGGTTGTCAATTTTATTCATCTTTTCAAAGATCCAGTTCTTTATTGTATTATTTTTTTGCATAGTATTTTGTTGTCTATTTCATTCATTTCTGCTCTAATTTTTATTATTTCCTTTCTACTGCTGACTTTGGGTTGCTTTTGCTCTTTTTTCTAGTTCTTTAAGATGTGATGTTAGGTTGTTTACTGGGGATTTCTCTTGTTTCTTGAGATAGACTTGTAATGATACAAATTTCCCTGTTATTACTACTTTTGCTGCATCCCAGAAGTGTTTTTAAAAATATTTTTTTATTGATTTCAGACAGGAAGGGAGAGAGAGAGAGATAGAAACATCAATGATGAGAGAGAATCATTGATAAGTTGCCTCATGCACATTCCCTACTGGAGACTGAGCCCACAACCAGGGCATGTGCCCTAATTGGGAAGTGAACTGTGACCACCTGGTTCATAGGTTGATGCTTAAGCACTGAGCCACATTAACTGGTTGAGAAGTAGTGGTATGTTTTATTGTCATTATCATTTGTCTTTGTATATCTTTTGATCTCATCTTTTATTTTTTCTTTGACCCAGTTATTTTTTTAGTAGTATACTGTTTAATCATAATGTATTTGTGGGTTTATTTACATCCTTTTTGCAATTCATTTCTAATTTCAAGGCATTGTGGTCAGAGAATATGCTTGGTATCATTTCAATTTGCTTGAATTTGTTGACGCTAATTTTGTGACCCAACATATGGACTAGCCTTGAGAATGTTCCATGTGCACTAGAGAAAAATGATCTGATGTTCTGGGATGAAAGGTTCTGTAAATGTCAATTATGACCATTTGTCTAGTGTTTTATTTAAGGCTGATATTTTTTATTGATTTTCTGTTGGTTGATCTGTCTAGAGGTGTGAATGGAGTTTTAAGTTCCTCAACTATGACTGTGTTTTTGATCTGTTTCTCCTGTTAGTTCTGTGAGTAGTTGTTTTATATATTTTGGTGCTCCCTGGTTGGGCGCATATCTATTGGGAAGTGTTCTGTTTTCTTGATTTAGTGTCCCCTTTATCATAATAAAGTGTCAATCTTTGTCTCTTGTTATCCTTATTATCTTGAAATCTATTTTGTCAAATATAAGTATGGCTACACCTGCTTTTCTGTGGATGTTATTTTCTTGGAAAATCATTTTCTACCTTTTACTTTGAATCTACCTTTGTTTTTGCAGCTTAGATGTGTCTCCTTTAGGCAGCATAAGGTTGGGTTTTGTTTTTTTATCCACTCTGCTACTCTGTGCCTCTTTATTGGTGAATTCAGACCATTTACATTTTACGGTAATTATTGATGTAACTAGGTGTTCTGTTTGTGTCTTGGATTGAGCAATTAGTTCTTTCCATATAGTTGATAAGTTCTCATCCGCTGTTTGAATAGTCTCTCCATTCCCTGTTCCCTCTCTTGCACCTCTGGAATGCCTATAATTCTAATATTGCTTTTTCTGAGGGAGTCAGACAGTTCTCATAGAGCTCTTTCATTTTTCTTTATGCTCAGGTCTCTCTCTTCTTCCCTCTGCATCATTTCTAGATTCCTATCTTCTATATCACTAATTCTTTCCTCCATCTTATTGATTCTGTTTTCTATACTCAGTAGTTTACTCTTAATCTCCTTAGTTGCATGCTTCATTTCCAGGATTTCAGAATGGTTCTTTTTTAAAGTTAAAATCTTTTTGGTAAAGTACTCGTTTTGTTCATTGATTTGTTTTCTGAGTGCATTGAATTGCCTGTCTATATTTTCTCACATCTCAGTGAGTATTTCTAGAACTGCAATCTTCTCTGTCATTTATGTCACATATCTCCATGTGTTCCAGCTTGCTTTCTGGAGGTTTTTCATTTTCTTAATGGTCATCCTCATAACTCTGGTTATTCATGATATTTTCTGTTTTTCTTTGCCTATGCATTTATCTCTGTAAACGTGGCCCATAGATTTTTGGAAGAGGTTTCCCTACTATTTTCCAGTAGATGGCACTGAATCACAAGATTTTTTTTAGCTCTGTGATATCACAGTCTTGAACCTCTGAGGCTTCTGTTAGACAGTACAACCTCGCTACCTGGGAATAGGGTTAGATTTGCCCACACCTTAATGGTGACCACTGACCTCCACTTCTGTGGGGTCCCACCCCAAACACCCCTTCTGGGGATCAGTCACTGAGGGAAATAGTGGTTTTTCTGCAATAGCTCTTGGTTTATAGATAATCTGCTCCTGGACCCTACTCTAAGGGCAACAGGAGGTGAATGTTGGGAGTCCCAGCCGTGACAGGGATCTGTGGTTTCCTTTCTTTGTCTGAAACATAACAGCCTGGCCAGAGAGTGGAGAGCTGCACAGCAGAACCCTGTGCTCTGTTCAGGCATCTGCTCACTCAGACACTGTTTGTTCCCTTGCTGCTCTCCCTGCTGGGCTGCCCCCCTGCAGCTCACTGTTTCTCCTGGCCAAAGGAAGTACCTGCTACCACTGGCTTCCTCCCCTCTCCAGGCTGAGCCAACAAGCTCCTAGTTGCAGGGCTGTGTCTGTGGGCCATCTGCACTTTCTTTCATTCTTCCTGGTTGCCCACTTTTAGATGTTTCAATGCACAGGTATCTCAGGCATGCATCTGTGTTGAGCGGGGATTTCTTTGTTGACTCATAGTTGGATAACTTGTTGACATTTCACGGAGAGAGGACAAGGGCCCTCTCATGCCACCATTCCTCTAATGTCACTGGATATAGTTATAATGTATGAACTGACATGAATAGAATATTATGCTATGTCATATTGCAGCAGGAGAAAAACTTGAAAATAAATGAAATGCTCATTAATTAGAATATTGATTAAATTAATCATGGTACATCCTTAGAATATAATAGTATGCAATTTTATAAAATGATAATGCTCTTGAACTACAATTATGGAAAGTAACTGTCAGTATATGTATCTTTAAGTAGAGAAACGAGTGGAGAAACAATATTTATAGTACTGGATCAGCTGTTTATTTAAGATGATGAGAAAAGGAAAGAATAAATATAAACACACACACACACACACACACACACACACACACAAACACACACATTCTATCTTTGGAATGCCATCCAAGAAACAGATAACATTGGCAACCTATGAGGAGAGAAACTGGGTGGCTGAAAGATAGAGACATATGGGAGAACTTATGTCCTTTACGCTTTTAACCTTTGTACCACAAGAAGCTTTATATTTTCACTAAGTAAAATAATTTTCACTTTTAAAGTCTGCCATAGAAGGGTGAATTTATTCTCAACTTTGCAATAATTAACCCCATGTGAACTTACTGACAGAACACTAATTAGTTCATTTCATATAAAATGAATGAGTAGATTCTATTAAAATTAGAAACAAAAATAAAATGCCTAACAAAAACAAATTTCACAAAACAATAGTTACCCTATCACATGAAAAATATTGTGATAATTTGTATTGTATCCTATGTACCTTATACTATCTTATTCTATTTTATTTTACCCATTAACTTGATTTCATAACTCATCAATAAGTCACCAACAGCTACTTGAAAAAATAGTTATTTAAACTATCTCTTCTTCTTCATCCTTATTACCAAAGTCCTCTTGTTGCTTCTTCTCTCTGGAACCTTTTTCCTTCCCTTACCCACATTTCACTTTATTGATTCCTACTCATTTTTTAAAGATCCAGTTCAGTATAATATCTTCTAGGGATACTTTCTTGAGACCAGAGCTTTATAAACTTTAGTAAGTGTGAATGTCCTCTGGTGGTTTGTAAGACTAAAAAAGTTTAAATATTTTTATTTATTATTTTAATATTTTATTTATAGGAGCAGGATTTCATCTTGCATCAGTTATATGGACATGACAAAGGTCAATGAAATAGAAACAGAATATATAGAATAAGAGATACCATGATATCATGATCTGTAACAACTGAAGTTTTCTATCTCAAACTCTATTCTGAATAAGAAAACAGAGACAGAGAAGCATTGATCAGACCGTCAAACCTCAGAGGGAAGGTAGGGGAGCGGGGGTAAGAGGGAGAGATCAACCAAAGGACTTATATGTAAGCATATAAGCCTAAACAATGGATACAGACAATAGGGGGGGGGTGAGGGCATGAGTGGGGGTAATGTGGGGAATGTGGGGATAAGGATGCATATGTAATAACTTAATCAACAAAGAAAATTTAAAAATAAATAAAAAATAAGACACACAAACAAAAAAATATAGATTCTTGAGTTTTAGGCCCATCTATTCTGATTCAGTAGTTCTCTGGAGAGGCCCAAGGATTTGCATTTCTAACAAGCTTTGGGGTGATGCTTCTAATGCTGCTGTTACTGGACTAGGGACCACACTTTAATACCTGTGCTCTAAACAACACTTTGGCTGAGTTGGGTGTTACTATTTTGGGCTATCACAGAATCCTATAAGTGTACTCACTATACTGCACTGAAAATGTTTCTGCATTGATATAGACACTGAAATATATTTATACATCAATTCACCTCTAAGAAAACTGAGAATGAGGGCCAACTTAACATATCAGGACATTGTAGCTAATTAATAAATGGTTTGTTACCTGAATAGATATGTCATTAGCTTAGCCTCATGTCTTTTTCTGCCTAAAGAGCTTAATCAGGGATATAGGGAAATTAAGTTCATGTGCATTTCAGCAATACATTTGATAAAGTCTCCAAATGAATGCTTATGGAAAAACAGAATCATATGAACTGGGGAGGAAATAAAGCAATTAGGGTTTGGTAACTAATTGAACAACCACCAAAGGAAATTGACCGTTGAATTGATGTCAAAATTTAGGGAGGTTTCCAGTGATGTGATGCAGGTCTCTCTTAGGATTCAGCCTATTTGAGAATTTTTTCACAACATAAAGTTTATAGAAGGCAAACATATCAAATCTGAAGTTCCAAAGAAACTAAGAGACTGCAATATATTATAGAATCAGGACTTGAAGATCACCTCCTCTCCATTTCTACCATCAACTGGATTGATGGGTTAACACATGTATTAAGGCTTCTAGTAGTTTGAGATTAAGTACAGGTCTTCATTCTTAGGGATGGGCAGAAAAAGGGAGAGGTTAGTGGGGGACAGAATGATCAGAACTGAGGCAGGGGAGAAGGCTGTGAGTAGAAGACAAGGTCAGTAAAAATGTAAAACTGAAATCATTAGAGATGAACTAGAAACCATACACACGGCAGCAATGTTAGCAACAGATTCTGCCTTCCAGTGGTGGTGGGCTACTTGTCTGTTCTCTGACTTGGTCTTGATGGATTAGAAAATGGGAGGCTATTGAATTTATTAAGGTGACACTCAATTTTTTCATCTATAATAATAATATGCTAAATGTCAGTGACCTTGCTGGATAAACCTGAGTAGGCCCGGGGAAGAGGCTGACAGCCCTGTACCTATTTCCAAAAGGTAGACTACACAAAGACAAAGGAAATGTACACTAGAAACAGTACATGTTAAAAAGAGCTGGCAATTTTAGAAACTAGTAAGTTCCGGAAGAGTCAACATTGTGATACAAGTACTGATGCAGTAAGGAACTCTGAAATGCCTAAAGGCATGGGCTGTGAGGATGCTATGGTGGCTTAACCACTGTTCAGCCAGGGACTGCGTTGTTCTTTACTTCTTATCATAGAATGCTCATCTCTCCTAGAGTGGCAATTTTCAGAATGAGGTACACAAAGGCTTTTCTAGGAATATGTGGACAATAGGTGATGTTCATGATATCAGTTTCCAGATTCTTAGCTTCCAAGGGATTTTTTTCCCGGGTTGGTCCCTGTGGTACACATATAATTTCAATTATCATCCCCAGTTTTTGTCACAGTAACAAAGCTTGAAAACAACTTAAATGTTCATTAACCACTTTTTGGTTAATGACAGTCCTCCAACTTTACAAAATAAAAGCATGCCTCCTCTGACATATCCCAAAGATGCATTATACCCAAGACACAGTTATGCCAAATCAAAATACAATTCAAAATACTGATGACTTAATTCTTCCTTTAAACAATGTATCATTAAGCACTTACCCATCCATCTCATTAATAGATTCATTTTTAATAAAAATCTTAGTATGCTTAATATTTATCAAAAGTTCCATATATTTAGGAAATTTGGTTATTACTAGGTGTACTTAGTATTAATAATAATGGAAGCTATAACTCAATCTAAAATATTTTTTAAAATACTCTAAAGATTTTAGAGTCTTGTAGTCAAGGGAATTGTTTTTAAAAATTGAATTTAAATCCACATAGATAGAGTTGTCATACGGAAGTATGATAGAGTGATTAATAAAAGACTTTATAGCATACATATATATTACATTAAAGTATAATTCTTTGGGAAATTGGAATGGAAATATGATTTAAAGAAGAAAGAGGACTGATATGAAACTTCTATTTATTAAAGATGAACTTGTTTGGTGTATTTTTAAGTGGATGATGGTAGATATCATATTGCCATGGTATTTGGATTCCACTGGATACATTCAAATGAGTAATGCAACATTTTAAAATGTCAATATTTATAATATGTCAGGAGAGAAAATAGATGTCGACTTTAAAATGGGCAAGAGCATAGTGCTTTTTAAAAAATCTATTTTGAGAGTTTTATAAGCAGAATAGTTTGAATAGCACCATAATGGAGGTTGTTCTGGATCCCTCCTTGGCTTGACAGGGGAAGAGGAAAAGCACTCTTCTCCCCTTCCTCATGAAGAAGGAAATTGTAAAAGCCATAGCAATTTCCCCTTGTACCACGAAGTGTTAATCCTACTTGAACTCTATTCCAGTAATCCTCAATTCAAGAAACTCGTCTTCTTTATAATTTTCTTCTTTTAGGCGCAATTTGGTTTGTTGAAACATGATAATCTCATGACTATTTGCAATCTTTTTTGGAGTGGTTTTCTGGTAGCTAGCTGCCACTTTCTTTGGAAAAAGAGGCTATTTTGTAAGCTTAATTTTTTTAGGGGCTTTTATCAAAATTTCAGCTACAGCAAGAAAGGTCCCATCAACCCTATCTTACTATTGCCTTAAAAAAATGTCCCCACCTTACTTTTACCTTAAGCCAATGGGGTTCCAAGATAATTGGCTCAGTTTTTCATTTTTTTCTGCCTTTTTATTGAATTTATTGAGGTGACACTCAAATCTTTCATCTATAATAATAAAGGGGTAATATTCTAATTAGACCAGATGTCCTTCTGGACGTCATTCTGGACATCCTTCCTGAGGAAGCCGGGGCCAGAGGGAAGCCAGCCTGGGTCCTGGGTGTCTGCAGGTGGCCCGAGGGAAGCCAGCCCGGGTCTTGGATGCTGGAGTGATGCCGGTGCCAGTAGCCGAGGGAAGGAAGGCCTACTCTTGCACGAATTTTTGTGAATCAGGCCTCTAGTTTTTAATAAGTAGGAAAACCAGAAGAAGAGTAAGAATTAAATAATATCATAAAGCCAGTTAAGTGTCAGACCTGGGATTTAAACTTGGGTCTTTTGCTTCTCTCCCTATTATCATGCTACCTAAATTCAGCAATGGTTTTTGGGGTTGAGTAGAAGGGATGAAAAGTAAGAGAAAGAATTATGATCCCTAGTGTTCAAAAGAAAAGTTGATGCTGAATTCCACTTATAATCAAATTAAACAATCTTCAGGGTTTACTGGAGATAGAATTATTCTCTTGCCCAGAAATAACCTGCACTCAGAGGGATTTTTAATTTTCAATACACCTCTATCTAGTTGCATAGTGAATGAGGATATTGAACCGTTTTGTCCAATAACTTTCAACCCAATTTTTCAGGACACCTTCCATAGAAATATTTTCATACCTAATAGAAAACACTGAAACATTTTTTTAGAAAAAATTAGACATAAAAGATGTCAGTGTCCTCTTCTCTTTCTACCCTGCCCAATCTCACCTCTTAAAAAATAAAAATAAACTAAGTTGGAAACTATATTCAGTTTAACTTGAACTGGTACACATCTATCTAAGGGAGTAACTATTTAGATGTGAATTATTGCATTCCAAACAGTTAACTAGATGGCATTAGCTTCTAAAAAGTTAATATTGTGAAAAATGGCCACACTCCTCACTGACTGCCTGGGGTTCTATTGTTGAGTCCAACTAAAAATCCAGTTCCCCAGATAGTCTTTGGAAGCATCGTAAAGGACAGATTTTAATTCTTAGGATTCTGAGTCTATTATTAAGGCTAGGTTAGAGTCCCAGACTTCTTTGAAAGCTACCATTGGTTTAGAACATGGAACACTGAGATCTCATTTGGTTGAACTGCAGTTCTCTGGCACTTAGAGTACTCTTTCTCTGTAGAGATATCATTTGGGTTTTCTTTGTTGGTGTCACTTTGGTTTCTCCCTTCCCCATGGAAAGGACTATGTCAGGTGCTCTAGGGCACAGGCTTCTGATAGTCTTGCTTAAATAACTTTTATACTATTCCACTGAGCTGAAACAGGATTTCCAGAACTCTAGTGGAGAAGCTGATGGGTTTATGATGCCACTAACCTGAGATCACACAGAACAAGAATCAATTACATATAATTGAATAAAGTGATGAAGAATGATTTGATTAGAGATGTTGTTTGGAATATTACTGATGCTTTAATGGTCCATTTTCTTGACATAAGAGACTCTGCTTGTTTTTCTCTTAAGCTATTTATCACTCATAGAAATTTAGAAGATTATACTTTTGTAAACAGAAGTGAAACATTTCTCTTTATTTTCCCCGGATTGATCCTTCCAGAATTCAGAAATACTTATTGAGAATTCTTATTTTCATGGTGATACAATTATTTACATAAGTTCAATAAGAATCTGTCATCATACTAGAACATAATTGAGAAAATCAGTTATATAACCAAGGTTTTGACTGGAAAGTCATATTTGAGAATGATGTGCATAGAATTAGTTATGACCAGACTGTTTTAAGGAACCACTTCTGACTTTTTGGAAACAGTGCTTACAAAGCCTTCTTGGGAAAACTGACCTAGTACCTGGCTTACAGATGTCCAAACTTACACGTGAATAAGGAAGGTCACTTTCTGGCAGGCCCAGAAAAACCTTTGGATAATTTGAGGACTTTGAGTATAGAAGTCAAATTAATGGCAAGATCTTTGCTTGGCTTTCTAACCTCACGAGGCTTGAAAAAGTCAAATATGAGATTCTTTATGAAAAAATTTCAGCAAAAACAAACCTTAAAAGCCCTGCATTGTCAATTACTATCCTTGCTGTACCTTTCTAAGTAAAGAGCCCAGCCTTATTTTGTAAATAAGAATAATCTTACTTTGAGTACCTGATCAAATGAGAGGTGACTGTAGACAATAAATAAATAAATAAATAAATAAATAAATAAATAAATAAATAAATATTTTAATAGAAAACTACAGCGCACCCTTGTGGGTTATTAGATTCTAGTCCTGTTCATTGTCATTGAGCTATTTTGAATTTCCTTGTAAACTTCATGACTTTGTTACCCACCTTTCAATTGGACTGGATCCTGACTTCTTACTAATTTTGTCAGTTCTTACCAAATTTTAAATTCTAGTTTCCTTTAATATCTGGCTACAATGCTCTACACTAATATTTTCCATTTTTTTCCTATTCTCCTGACTTGGCATTACTGAAAACTAAAAGCTGACTGTCCAAATCCTTATTCAGATTCTAGGTTGTCTTTCAGTTGAACATGCTCCCCAGGATCTAACGAATTCCTGAGAGCTGAAGTTGGAAAACTTGATATACACTTCAAAGGACTCATCAGCACCATAGATTGATTATGTATGGATAACCTTCATGCCTGGAGATGCTGCTGTGTGGGCCTCTCAGGAAGCTCATTGGAACTCTCGTATCTTTCATATTCTGCTCCAGGAAATAACCATGGCTGTGGACAATCTTCCCCAAACCTCTCCAATGTCTGCCATCATCGAAAACATTGAAAATGTCATCAAATGACTACTACCACCTTATGTCCACCATCAAAAGATGTTCCCAAAACAAGCTCTAGAAATCTTCTCAACTGGCTGCCCCTGGACTTGAAAACTGAGTTTATAGTCTGCCAACCATTAGTGGTTTTTTTTTTTTAATTTTCTTCTTACTTTCCCAAAATCCCCTTCATTAAATACCTGATTGCTCAAACCATCCAGCAAATATCCTCTGTTACCAAGTCTCAAAGTCAGTTCAATGAGTCCTTCAAGAACAGAAAGTTTCTGTAATGAACTATATGCATTAGCTCTCCTAAGTTGTTCAACTGCCCTGGTTTCCCTTGAATAAAACAGGAATGACAAAAATGGTCTTAATATTCTCCTTAGCTTGACTAAACTTTAGACAGGTTTCTTCCTGATTATGGCCTTGGTCTCTCTTTCCTAAGCACATTTACTTTAGAAAACTTTCAATTATACATTCCTTCTCTGCCTCTTTGAGAGGTTAATCTACAACACAGAAAAGTCTCAAGGAGTTGAGAGTCATCCCTTTGAAATGGAAATATTAGGCATGATAGCACCCTGTCTCCCTGTCTCTGTGGGAGGATGGTAGCCTACCTTCAAAAAGTGACAATTAGTAGACACAGATGGCTTAATCACATTAACCAACTTCCTCTCTAATGTTCTCCAGTTCTTTTCCACTGGCTAATTCCCATGCTTAAAATCCTTCCTACCTTTTGTTTCAATGGAATTGAGTTCAATCTCTCTCTCCTATTGCAATAGTCTTAAAGTCTTCCTTGCTTATTAAGTTATCCAGTGCAATTTTTCTTTGATAATCCTCTGCAGAGAGGATTTTGGTGTTCAGATACTTTATCATTCAGTCACTACAAATGTGTCCTTTGGTAGTTTTCAGTGTGGATTTGACATGGGGAATTAAGTTTTTTACATGGTAAGGAAGAACCAGCAGAGTAGTATGTCATATTTATTCACAGACCACAGAAGGAAAGTCATTTTTGAGGAGAGGAAAAAATACTCCCTGTCGTCAATATGAAAGCATTTCAATCAGTAAAACTTAACATAAAATTATGTGTTTCCCCCCTACCTCATATTTTAATAAAAAGTTTGAAAAGCAGTAGTTAGGCACTTCTATGTCAGATAAACAGTATACCTGTAGCTCATTACTGAAAACATTCATTAAAGATTAAAATCATAAGACCTTTTATAGAAACTTTAACTGGTCCCTGGTTCTTAGCATTTAATTATCATTTCTAAAATCTGAAATCAACATATTTTATGGCTAAATTGAGAGTACATTTGAAAATCAAAATTCACAGGCATGCCTTCTAGTGAGCTGACTGATGGGAAAGGGTTGTGATTATGCCTAATTTTTACCCTCTACATCACGATCTCATTTATTATGTTTCTCAGCTTGCTAAGGGTTTTGTGAGGTGATTTTAGAGATGAATATTGCTATTTGCAGGATTTCCTGAATAGGAATATTTCCAGAGTAAATTGCACAAACTAAGCGATGTGCAGTCAATTTTCACTCCAACATAAACAATGTATTAGAACAGAGCCCTTAAGGCTTTTTTAAAAATTTGGATTTCATTACACAGCTAGCTGCATTTCATCAATAAGCATGAAGTGCCCAGCAGGCCAAACTGAGGCTCACAGAGGGTATTACATATTTGTCTTACTAGTGTTCAGAATTTGACTAGAGAAAACAAATGACCTGGATGGCAAAACAGTAGGCCCCTTGTTTCAGAGGTAGCCATTGCCACCATTGTCAGACAAAAAAAGAGTTACTTAAATTGAGGAAACGGCAGCTTGTACATTGACTTCCTTTGCATTACCTTACTTCTCAGATTTTTAAGAAAGTATTTCTTTCTCTATGTTAAAAAATGGGCATGTCCTCAGAACTGTTTGAAAAGTTTATTTTGGTTTCCAATAGTTTAAAATTAAGCAACGTCCATTTCCCTATCTTTCTTTTTTTTTTTTTTTTTTTTTTGTTAATCCTCACTTGAGGATATTTTTCCATTGATTCTTAGGGAATGGAAGAGAGAGGGAAAGACAGAGAGAAACATTGATGTGATAGAAACACATCAATTGGTTGCCTCCTGCACGAACCCTGAGCAGGGCCCGGACCGGGGAGTAGCCTGAAACCAAGGTACGTGCTCATCACCAGAATCAAACCTGGGACCCTTCGGTCCTCAGGGTGATGCTCTATCCACTGAACGAAACCGGCTAGGGCTTCCCACCTTTCTTTAACTGAAAAAAAGTTTAATCTCTTTAAGCAGAAGGCTATAGCTGGTTGTACAGTCTAAATTCACATAGCTTTGCCGTAACCGGTTTGGCTCAGTGGATAGAGCGTCGTCCTGCGGACTGAAAGGTCCCAGGTTCAATTCCGGTCAAGGGCATGTGCCTGGGTTGCGGGCACATGCCCAGTGGGGGGTGTGCAGGAGGCAGCTGATCGATGTTTCTCTCTCATCGATGTTTCTGACTCTCTATCTCTCTCCCTTCCTCTCTGTAAAAAAAATCAATAAAATATATTTTTTAAAAATAAATTCACATAGCTTAAAGCAGAAGAACTCTGTGTAATCTCAATAACATTTTTAGACAGTGACTGTAGAGAGAAACTAGACAATGGAAAATCAAGAACTAGGTAAGTTAGTTAATTATTCAGACAGGTCACAACTTCCTGATTACAAGGTAGGGGTATGAGAATTATGGAGGGAATCTCTCCAGTCATTATTTTTAAAAATCTTATTAGGGGTGTGTGTGTGTGTGTGTGTGTGTGTGTGTGTGTGTGTGTGTGTGTGTGTTATACAGCTGTGAGTAGAAGAAAAAGGCTAAAGGAATATTTTTGAAATCTACACTCCAGAGATGAAAAACTCAGAATATGCACAGAGGACTGAAGCCAAGGAGTTTTACTGCCAGAAAACAAAACAAAACAAAACAAAACAAAAAAACAAGCTGCTTCTCCCCTCAGTGAGTTAGACCAAGCTGCGGGAGACAAATATCAGGATTTTGTGAAACTATACACAGCATCAAGAGTGATGACTTGTAGCTTTGATAAAGGAAAGTGATTAACAGAGCTTAGAGTGGCCTTCATTCCCAACTGCAGGAACCTGTTTGGCAGGAACCTATGGGCCACGGACAAACAAAGGCCCAATGCATGTTTTCAATATTTGTGAACCATTCCAGGTTCACTTCTGTTGGGTCGACAACATTCATTTGTATCATAGGACTTTGTCAACTTTTAAAAACATTCAACATACAGAGAGAGCTAAGATTAGATATTTTTCATCATATTATGAAGAAGCACATTTTAACTGAATATTATGTTAGAAAGAAATACGCTTTTATCTGTGAGTTACAAAAAGCTCTTTCTAATTGGGAAGAAAGAGTTTATGGCCTTTCCTCTTTGCAATACTAAATCAAGAAACTAAATCACAATACTATATATCAAGATATGTTACAAAGCCATGGTTCTCAAAACTGCCTGGTACTGGCATAAGAACAGACATATAGACCAATGGAACAACAGAGTACCCAGAAATTGACCCAATACATTATGCTCAATTAATATTTCACAAAGGAGGCAAGAGCATACAATGGAGTCAAGACAGTCTCTTCAATAAATGGTGTTGGGAAAACTGGACATATACATGCAAAAGAAATGAAACTAGACCACCAACTTACACCATACACAAAAATAAACTCAAAATGGATAAAAGAACTTAAACATAAGACATGAAATGATAAAACTCTTAGAAGATTCCATAGGCAGCAAAATATGACATATCTCATAGCACTATCTTTACAGATACAGCTCTTAGGACAATGGAAACTAAGGAGAAAATAAACTAATGGGACTACAACAAAATAAAAAGCTTCTGCACAGCAAAAGAAACCATCAACAAAACAACAAGAGAGCCTCCTGCATGGGAGAACATATTTGCCAATGTTTTCTCTGATAAGCATTTTGCTCCAAAATTTACAGGGAACTCATACAACTTAACAAAAGGAAGGTAATGAATCCAATCAAAAAACGGGCAAAGGACCTAAATAGACACTTTTCAAAAAGTGGACATACAGAATGCCAAGATACATGCTCAAAGTCACTAATCATCTGAGAGATGCAAATCAAAATGACAATGAGGTACCATCTGACACCTGTCAGAATGGCTATCATCAACAAATCAACAAACGACAAGTGCTGGTGAGTATGTGGAGAAACCCTCGTGCACTGCTGGTGGGAATGCAGACTGATGCAGCCACAGTGGAGAGCAGTATGGAGTTTCTTCAAAAATTAAAAATGGGAACTCCCATCTGACACAGTAATCCCACTTCTAGGAATATATCACAAGAAAACAGAAACACCAATCAGAAAGGACATATGCACCCCTATTTCATATGGCTAAGATTTGGAAACAGCCTAAGTGCCCATCAGCAGATGAGTGGATTAAAAAACAGTGGTACACCTACACAATGGAATATTAAGCTGCTATAAAAAAGAAAGAGCTCTTACCATTCACAACAGCATGGATGGAACTGGAGAGCATTATGCTAAGTGAAATAAGCCAGGTGGAGAAAGATAAATATCACATGATCTCACTTATTTGTGGAAAATAATGAACAACATAAACTGATGAACAAAAATAGATCCAAAGACGCAGAAGCATCATCCAGACTGTCAAACCTCAGAGGGAAGGCAGGGGAGGGTGTGTGTGTGGGGGGGAGCGTTGAGGGGGGCCTGAGGTCAACCAAAGGACTTGTATGCATGCATATAGGCATAAACAATGGACACAGACAGTAGGGAGTGAGGGCATGTGCTGGGGATGGGGGTGGGAGCTGCCAGGGAGAGGTCAATGGGGGAAAAAGGAGACATATGTAATACTATAAACAATAAAGATTTTAAATTAAAAAAACAATAAATTAGATCCAATATAATTGAGAATGTGGATGAGGTCATTGTTTATTGGACCAAGTAACTATACTTCTATGCTGAGATTATTAAGTAATGAAAAGTCAGTATTAGTAAGACACAGTCACACTGAAGAATGGTTGCTTTTCAAATACCTCTGAGGACACTATGTACTAGATAGGTGGGAAACTAAGAAATCCTAGAACTGATGCCTTCCCTTAATGATGATGTGGTTTCGCTCTCATCCAGTCTTGTTTTTGTGACCACACATGACCCAAAAACCCTGTGACTGGTGCATCAGAAGTCACGTCTTAGTGTTAATACCTCCACTGTGCCATCACTGTACAGGCTGTGTTGTTAGCTGTCCTGCATACTTTCTTTTTTTAAAATATATTTTTTATTGATTTCAGGGAGGAAGGAAGAGGGAGAGATAGAGAAACATCAATGATGAGAGAGAATCATCAATCGGCTGCCTCCTTCACACCCCACACCGGGAATCGAGCCTGCAGCCCAGGCATATGCCCTGACTAGGAATCAAACCATGACCTTATGGTTCATAGGTTGATGTTTAACCACTGAGCCATGCCAGCTGGGCACTGTATTCTTTCTTAAAGTTAATTTAATGTGTTCTGGGTAAAGCCTATTGTGACTTGCATTTAATCATCAGATTGAATCCAATACCATCCACTGGCTGAACAGCCTAGGTTTTGCACTGATGAAATGATGTTTACCTGTGACTGACACAGTGTCATCTGCTTTAGCTATCAGAATGTTAGACATAAATATCAAGAAGAGGTGGGGTAAAAGTAGTGGAGTGTACTTAGCAAATATAACTCATTTTAGTTATATCAAAGCTCGCACTCTTCTTAGCGTCACTCAAGCCCATCTTTCCTAACCTTTTACTTTTCTAGATGATCCTTACACTTCTTTTTATCCTTGCTTTATTTCCTAGAAAAATAGCAACTACATGTAGACAAAAATGTTAGATCATTATAATCTTATGAAGTAAATACATGGAAGAATTTTGGTCAATAAATTAAAAGAAAAAATTCTTAAAGATGCTACTTAGCATATTTAGTCTGAAATTGCCCATTACATTAATTAATAGGTTGAGCTTTTATTTTGATTGGTTTATTTGATTGCCTACTTAATGTTGTTGGCCCACAGGAGATGTAAAATGGGGCATCATGTTGGGACACGTTCATAGAATACCCTCCTGGAAAGGGAGAGAAGATAGAAACAATCAATGTTAACAGGGACACTAAAAGAGGAGGTCATGGTGTCTAATTGGCATGTTTGTATGAACCATAGGCTTACTTGCATCATCTCATTACCATGGTTGACTCATTAAGCATCTTTATTCATTGATTCAAAAATACTAACAATCACCTGCCATATGCTGAGCCCTGAGGCTATTCAGAAATAAGGTGGATAAGAAAGATAAGAAGATGCCCTCTGCATTCAAAGAGCAGTGTGATGAGATAGTCAGGTCTGTGCAAATCAACATACAAGGCTATTAGAGATAGATACAGAAGTTTATAAGAAATCTGAAAAGGGTTTTTTAGTCTACTTGGGACTATAGAAGCAAGCTTTGAAGAAGCAATGATACTGAATTCAGTCTTGAAAGATAGAAGAAAATTAATCATCAGAAAAAAGAGAAAGAAGTCATGTAAGAAGAGACAAGATCAAGAACAAAGACATGCCATCAAGCTACATGCTTATAAAGATACGATATAATGTGTTTTGGCTAGACTATAAGGAGAGGTTTTGGCAGAATAAGAGGAGAGAAAGGTAAACTGGAGTCAGTCTTAGAGGGCTTTATATAAAGTCTACTAAAGAGACTATACTTTATTTTTGTAGGTACCTAATGTCCTAAATGACTTCAGCTATGGATAAAAAGTCTACAAACATACTAAGTGCAATTAAAAGAGGTATGGAAAATGGTTGTGCCCTGGCCAATATGGCTCAGTTGGTTAAGCATCGTCCCATGCACTGAGGGGTCACCAGTTCGATTCCTGGTCAGGGCACATACCCAAGTTGCAGGTTCAATCCCCAGTTGGGGTGTGTGTATGGGAAGCAACCAATTGATGTTTCTCTCTCACACTCCCACATCAATGTCTGTCTGTCTGTCTGTCTGTCTGTCTCTCCTTCTTCCTCTCTCTCTAAAATCAATAAAAACATATTAAAAAAGAAAATAGATTGTAGTAGTAAATATGATGAAGGCATTCTAATGATATAAATTTAATGAATATATTATTGCTGGTAAATGCTGTAAACAAACAGAAAAGGTGAGTCAAATAATAATAACCAACATTATACCAACAATGATAATGATTATAACAAATGAGAAACTTAGTTAATTGTTATGCCATTCTTTTGGAAAACAATATTTAAAGCAAAGAGTTCCTACCTTAATATCAAATGGTCCTCTTTGATTTGGTTGATTGAGAATTTCCAACTGATTCCTAATGGGAGACAGCCACAGAAGCAGATGATTTAATTGCTCTTCAAGCTGTCCAAGATCCTTTATGTTAGCCTCAAGTTCTCCTTGTTTTATAGGTAAGTCTCTAGAAATCTGCAAGGAAACAAAAGAAAAAGATTCCCATGATTTAAATAAAAAAGGAAAATGAAATATTTTCAAAAGTTATTTGTTATAAAATGTTATAGACATTTACTGTATTTGGTATTATTTTAAGAGCACTATATTGATTACTTACATGTTACATGTTAGGATTTAACTTGTATATTACAAATCATTGAGTAATAGTCTTTCCAAAAAAGTCTATGCTTGGAAAACAGTACACCTTCTTTAGGAAATTGAAAACACACATCCACACAAACAAAAATCTAACTCCAACCAATAAAATTAAAGAAGCGTATTCTTCACTTAACCACTCACTTATTAAAAATAACGGTGTGTCATGTATTATAAGCCAGACACTCTGCCTTTTCACTTGCATTTTTGTGAGTGATAGTTTATGAGCTCTAGTATAACCAAGTAAAACAGAATCAGAAGATTAGAATAAGAAGTAAAAAAAATTATTTGGATTAGAATAGAACCTAAGAAAATGATTATAGGTTATGTTTATCAAGAGCTTATTATGTACCAAGCACCATGCTTGGAAGTTTCACATTAATTATCTTGTTTAATCCACCGAACAACCCTATAAATGAATAACACTGGGGTTGAATTTGAAATAATCTGGAAAGCAGTACGATATGCTGTTCAACATTGTGGGGTCTAGAGTTAGGCTACTTAGTTTTAATTATTGGTTCCAGCACTTTCTTGGCACATTAGCCAAGTTATTTAACTCTAAATGTCTTCTCTATAGAATGAGGATAATATAAGTACCTGTTTCATATGGTCATTGTAAGAATTATAAGTAATCCACGTAAACATTTTAGAGCAATGCTCTGGATCCGTGGTCAGCAAACCGCAGCTCGCGAGCCACATGCGGCTCTTTGGCCCACCATAGCATTTACCTTACACTATTTAATTTATTATTGATGGTTGTCTCCCTCAAAGAGCTTTGATTTCTGGGTGAATTGGGTTTCTACATATGCTAGATTTTCAATAAATAGCTCTTGAATGAAAGACAAACATTTTCCAAATTGAGAATTAATTTCTTTTTTAAAGGTAAGAAGCAATACATGTCTAGAGTAATCAACAACATAAAAATGTAATTTTACCTTTATGTTAGGAAGCTTTAATTAACAGACAAAAATATTAGTAAATTGGACTATATAACAAGAGAGACTTCTGCATGGCAAAAAAACAAACATAGTCAAAGGCAAATGAAAAATTGCAAAATAAAAATAATATTTGTGACTTACATCTCTAATAAGGGACCAATATCCCTAACACATAAGAGAGCTTCTGCCAACTAACCAGAGAAAGGCCAACAATCCAAAAGAAAATTGGACAGAAGTTAAGGAAAATTGATAAAAACAGAACACAAATGGATTTTAAACTCACAAAAATAATGTAAGTCATGGTCATAATGAGAGGTTTGAAAATTTCATCTAATGCACTGACAGAAATCTAAGCCTGAAAACACCATGCTGCCAATGTTGTGGAAAATGCAGACTCATACATGGCCAGCGGGATGTATATATTAGTGTATTCCTTGTGGAAGACAATTTGTCAATATCTATTAAATGCATGTAATCTTTGATCCATAACTTTTACTTCTAGAACTTTATCTCTGAAACACAGAGAACCCCAAACAAGAGGAATCCAAAGAGGACCACACCAAGACACATCATAATTAAAATGCCAAGGCCAAAAGATAAAGAATCTTAAAAGCAGCAAGAAAAAACAAACAAAAAACAGTTACCTACAAGGGAGTACCCATACAACTGTCAGCTGATTTCTCAACAGAAACTATGTAGGCCAGAAGGGAGTGGCAAGAAATATTCAAAGTGATGAATAGCAAGAACCTGCAACCAAGAATACTCTAGCCAGGAAAGCTATCATTTAGAATTGAAGGTCAGATAAAGAGCTTCACAGACAAGAAAAAGCTAAAGGAGTTCATCACCACCAAACCAGTATTATATGAAATGCTGAAGGGTATTCTTTAAGAAGAGGAAAAAGAAAAAGGTAACGATAAAAAAGAAATGATGAACAACAAAGCGACAACAAATACTTATCTATCCAAAAGTGAATCTAAAAATCAATGAATAAAAAAATCTGATGAACAGAATAAACTAGTGAATGGAATAGAATCACGGGCAGGAAATGGAACTGACTGATGATTTTCAGAGGGAAGGGGGTGTGGGGGGTGCAGGAAGAGATTAGACAAAGATCTTATATGCATGTACGCAGTACCTATGGACACAGACAATAGGGTGGTAAGGGCCTGGGCTGGGGTGGGAATCAGGTGTTGGGGAGCTATGGGGGGAAAGAGGGACATCTGTAATAATCTCAACAATAAAGATTTAAAAAAATAAAAAAATATTTTTATTGAGTTTTAGAGAGAGAGAGAAAGTGAGAGGGAGAGAGAGAAACATCAGTTGGCTGCTGCCTGTGGGCCCCCTAACCAGAGATGGAGCCCACAACCTGGGCATGTGCCATGACCCAGAATTGAACCAGTAACCCTTCAGTGCATGAGACGATGCCCAACCAACTGAACCATACCAGCCAGGGCTCTAGGAATTTATCTTGTAGATATATTTCTGAAACCAAAATCATTGTTTGGTGAGGGTAGGACAGATGGTGGATGGGGTGGGAGACATTTCACTATATTTAAAAAAAAAAATGGATTTCCTCTGCAGTTACATAAGTTAATTTGGAAAAGAAAATTACTAGCTTTTCTTCACACCCAAAAAATCGTGATGAGGAACTATACTTTATATATTTTAATAACAAATCATTATTAATACGATATAACTTATCTAAAGCCATCAGTTAACAATCCTATTATTATTATTATTATTATTATTATTATTATTATTATTACTAGAGGCCTGGTGCACAAAAATTTGTGCACTCGGGGGGGGGGGGTCCCTCAGCCCAGCCTGTGCCCTCTTGCAGTCTGGGACCCCTTGGGGGATGACCACCTGCTGGCTTAGGCCTGCTCCCTGGGGGATTGGGCCTAAGCTGGCAATCAGACATCCCTCTGGAGCCCGGCAGCCCTTGGGGGATGTCCACTTGCCAGCGGGGAGCAGGCCCAAGCTGCAGTTGGACATCCTTAGCACTGCTGAGGAGGCAGGAGAGGCTCCCACCACCACCGCTGTGCTGGCAGCCATCAGCCTGGCTTGTGGCTGAGCAGAGCTCCCCCATGTGAGAGCGCACTGACCAACAGAGGGCAGCTCCTGCATTGAGCGTCTGCCCCCTGGTGGTCAATGTGTGTCATAGTGACCAGTCATTCCCAGTCTTTCTGCTGTTAGGGTCAGTTTGCATATTACCCTTTTAATATATAGGACAGAGGCCTGGCCTGGTGCACAGGTGGGGCCCGGCTGGTTTGCCTTGAAGGGTGTCCCGGATCAGGGTGCGGGTCCCGCTGGGGTGCCTGGCCAGCCTGGATGAGGGGCTGATGGCTGTTTGCAGCTGGTCACACCCCCTTCAGGGTGGGGGTCCCCACTGAGGTGCCTGGCCAGACTGGGTGAGGGGCTGAGGGCCGTTTTCAGGCTGGTGGGTGACTTAAGCTCCCAGCTTCTCCTCTTTTTCTTTTTCTTTTTATTCTGGGATTTATTTACCTTCTATAGCTGTCACTGGAGCTGAGAGCCGGCTCCAGCTCTGAGGCCCCAGCTGGCTGAAAGCATGTATCTGGGGTTAGTTTAGCTTCTATAATTGAAACATTGTTGCTTTTGGAGCTGTTGCTTCCGGAGCTCAGAGTGGGGCCGAGGCAGGCAGGGAGCCTTGGCTTCCTCCATCACTGGAGCAAGCAAGCCTCCTGTTCGCTTCAGCTGCATGGCTGCCAGCCAACATCTTGGTTGGCAGTTAATTTGTATATCGCCCTGATTAGCCAATGGGAAGCATAACGGAGGTATGGTTAATTACCCTGTTTGTCTATTATTAGATAAGATTATTTTAAATATATCATTATTGATTTCAGAGAGGAAGGGAGAGAGAGAGAAACATCAATGATAGAGAGAATCATTAATCAGCTGCCTCCTGCAAGACCACTGGGGATCGAGCCTGCAACCCGGGCATGTACCCTGACCAGAAATCGCAACACGACCTCCTGGTTCATAAGTCGACACTCAACCACTGAGCCACGCTGATGGACAAAAATCCTATGATTATTTTCTTATGATAATATCACTTAATTAATGGTAAGGTGGAATTTGAGATCATCTAACATGACTTTTGTGCTCCTCCACCCAATTCAAAACAGTATTCAGGAATTGATTTATTCTCCTACATACTTCATGGAAAAAAATAGCAGATGTGAAGTTTATGATTAAGACTGAGTAAGATTTATGACAGTTTCTAAATGTTTTAAAACAATTTACTATTATATTTACTATTTCATATTCTTATCAAAATACTAATGTAAATCACTTAACTAGTAAAATGTATTATTTCTTTCCAATAATCTTTTTAAGTATTATAAAATCATGCTCTTCATAAAACATATCCCCTGTGGTGAAAGAAAACAATTAAAAACATTCAGTTTTCTTATGTGTTAATTTAGTATCTAACTGAGTCTTGACCTAATTTCACACAAGATTAGTTTCTATTCCTTTCAATTTCTGAATTTTTATTTCCAAATGTGTAGAAATTTTATCATTAGGATAAGCAGAGCTGTTTGTCTTAGAAAGAAACATATATTAAATACTGACTTCTTATTTTACACCAAAGATATTCTAGAGAAATTACAGTAATAAGTATAAAATATTAATAATAACATCCCTGGCCTGGCCATTGATGTTTCTATCTCTCTCTCCCTCTCTTTTCCTCTCTGAAATCAATAAAAATATATTTAAAAATAATAATAATGATAACAGCCCTGCCTGGATAGTTCAGTTTGTTGGAGCATCATTCCATACACCAAAAGTATGTAAGTTTGATTGCCAGTCAGGGCACATACCTAGATTGTGGGTTTGATCCCCGTTCTCTCTCTCTCTCTCTCTCTCTCTCTCTCTCTCTCTCCTCTGTCTCTCCCTTGCTCTCTCTCTAAAAATCAATAAAAACATATCATTTGGAGAGGATTAAAAAACATTAATAACAGAAGTAGAATAAAATACTGGCATGGGGAAGCCCTTTAGAAGTAGAAAGAAATGTAAATAAACTATTAAATATAATGTTTGTGTTATTCTTTTAGAAATTAAGTCCAAGTAGCAGAATTAAAAGCAAATGACAACTGGAAATATTTACAGCACCTATCAAAGGGTAACACTGTTACACGTAAAAAGAACATTCAATAAATGAAGGGAGATGGAGGATATATGGGAAAACTGGATAAAGAATGTAAACAGGAATTTGACACAAAATGCAAACAACCAATAAACAAGAGAAAAGTCCAATCACTAAGTAATCAACAAAATGCAAATTTAAACAGCAATGATATGTCATCATTTGCCTATTATATTTTCTTTTATATAAGGTATTTGTCAAAGTTCTGAAAAATAAGCAGTCTTATGATGGTTGTTGGAACATAAGTTATATTTGTAGGAAGTAATTTGATAATTCAAAACAAAAAGCAAGACTTCTATCTGAAAAAGTAGAAACATTACTGAGAGATTAAGGGACAACTAAACAAATATAGGAATACTAGAGGCCTGGTGCACGAATTCATGCACGGGTGGGGTCCCTCAGCCTGGCTGGTGATCGGGGCCGGCCAGCTGGGTAGGGACCACTCGAGGGCTCCAGGGCATGTCCAGCCCTCTTGCCCAGTCCCGATATGCCAGACCCCAGAAGCAAGCTAACCTATCAGTTGGAGCATCTGCCCCCTGGCAGTCAGTGTGCATCATAGTAACTGGTCTAGCGGTCCACCAATCCATCAGACACTTAGCATATTACGCTTTTATTATATAGGAGGATACCTTGTTCCTCTATTGGAAGAAACCAATTGGAGGAACATATTGGAAGATCCAATATTGCAAAGATATCAGTTCTTTTCAAATAATTTGATAATTCAATGCAATCTCAATCAAAAATAGCAACAGTTAGTTTTTAATAAAATTGATATGACAGCTCTAAGATTTATATGGAAATCCAAAGAGCCAAGAATATTCAAGGCAATCTTGAAGAATAACAAGGTTTAAACGCACAGGGAATATAGTCAGTAATATTGGGATGAGTATAAGTGGGGCCAGCAGGTACTTGAAGCAGTTGGGGGGGGGGGGCAGGGGACCACTCTGTTAAAATACATGGTTTTCTAACCACTTTGCTATACATCTGTAATTAAAACACAATGATATTGAAGGTAAACTGTAACTGAAAAATAAAATATAAAATAAAATGTATTTGTATACTTAGTATCTTTAGCCTTGGGGAAAAAATAGGATGCTTACAACCAGATATCATCATTTATTATTATTAATTCTGTATGATATTGCTGTGAAAACAAATAGACTATAATATTTACTTAATTTGTGATAATGGTGCCACTTTAGTTAAGTGAGGAGTGAATGATTCCAATAAATGGTTACAGATATGCAGAAAAGGACATGCATATCATAACAGCATTATTCATAATAGACATAAAGCAAATGGATACCAACAGTAGACTGGGTAAACTGTGGCATATCCACACAATGGAATAGTGTAAAGAGAATAAATTAACAAGACTATGACTCATGCACTATCATAGAAAAATCTCACAAAAGTAATGTTGAATAGGAGAAAAAAAACATAAGGGCATATATTCTATGATTCCACTCATATTAATTTCAATGGCAGATAAAACTAATATAGATGTTAAAGTTCAGAAGAGTGCTTATCTTTGGATAAGGGCAATAGCTTGGAAAGGGTTAATAACTAGGAAGGAACGTGAGAGAGGCTCCTCGGCTAATATTCTAATTATTGATCTGCATATTAGAAGCATGGGTATGCTAACTTTTAAATAATCCATCAATTTCTTATGATTTGTGCACTTCAATATGCATCTCTTATCCTTCAATTTAAAAGATTACATGAAAACATTTTAAAACTTTAAATATATTCATTCCTTTCAACCAAAAAATTTTACATCTATAAATTTTCCTAGGGGAATATTAGAAATATACATAGAGACATATGACAAGAAATCTCAATCAATTCTGTCACTTATACCAGTGAAAAACTGAAACAAAATCCCTCAAGTAGAATAAATTGCATTCATATAATGGAATTCTTGGCATCCATGAACATACCTATCATGACAAATATTCTATTCGTTGAAAAATATTCATGACATATTAATAAGAAAGCACATACCAAACATAAATTGTCTTTGATTTTCTGTGTATATTTTACTATTCAGTATCTACACATAAATATACACATTTAAAAAAATAAATGGAAATACCTGCACCAAATTATTAGCCATGATTTTGGGGGTGGTTACCAATTAATCATTTTTAATTTAAATGTTAATATATTTTGGCCTTTTCCAAAGTTACCACACAGATTGTGACACTCCTCCCCAACCCATGACCTCACCCCCAGAGTGGCCAGTGGAACCCTGAGGGGTCTGTGAGGTCACCCCATTCCGCTTCACAAAGATTCTCTTGGGGCAGCAGCCACTGGCTGTCTCTGTCCCGGGGAAGCTTCAGAGACCCTGCGACTCGGGAGCCGTGGTCAGGAAGAAGCTCCTGAGAGGGACACGGAGCGCTGGGAACCAAGGACACTCCCAAGTGCTGACCCCGGGAGGCCAGATCCAGGGACAAAAGTCTTGTGGGAGTGCGGAGTGTCATTCAGCAGGTCCAGGAGGCCCACCGCCACCAGGCCACCATGGTCCTTGGCTGGGTACTGCTCCTTGTGATGGCTCTGCCCCTGGGCACATGTGGCACCAAGGACCGCATCTTCTACGATCTGACCGAATCCTTGACCTGCCCTGGCAACAACAAAGGCTGCATGCTGTCCACTCCCTACGAGCACCCTGAAGAACCCCTCACCTACCAGCTCATCTCCACCTGCCATTATGGTGAGTTGTGTAACAGGGCCCCTAACCCTGCAGACAGCCTGAAGGCTGGGACCATCACAGGCCGGATGCTGCGTGTGCTGCTGCTGCTTCAGTGACTGTGACCAGCGTGGAGGGCAAGGCCTGGGACAGGTGTAAGGACCCTGCAGCTCCTTATGCCTCCTGCCCCCTCCTCTTCCCCCTCCCCTTTATCCTCCCTCTTCCCCTTCCCCTTCTCCCCATTCAATGGCCCGAGGCCCTAGACAAAAAATAAAATAATAATGAAAAAGTTGTACAGTAGTTTTTCATGGGAATGATAATGTAACAGATTCTAGAAATAAGTAATAGTTCTTGGGTTTTTATAGCTATGAGGAGTGATGAGTTGAGGCGACTATCCAGATAATCTAGGACCAGAGGCCAGATTTCTTTAGATTGTGAAAGGTGATTGCTTAAAAAAATAAACATAGTTTCACACTTATACCAGAAATTCTACCTCTAATAATTTGTTAATGCAATAATGATGTGTACAAATATTAAACTCCAAGAATGTTTGTTACAGCCTCATTTATAAAAGCAAAACATGCTAACCAAAATGGTATGGATGAGCAATTATGGAACATTCATTCAATGAAATACACTGTGGCTATTTAAAAGGTGATCTAGATGTATATTTAGCAATAGGAAAAAAATGTATAATTTACCAAAAGTTTTAAAGCTGCAACTTTTGAGTTGTGGGCCACCTTTTCTTAGTTGTGCTTTTAATTTTTCTGCAATGAATATTTACTACTTATAATATGAAAATGGCATATATACTCCTTCTCTGGAAACAGAATATTTGTGTAGTACTTATAATATGCCAAGCATTATTTTAAGTGTTTTTTAATATATGAACATTTAATAACAACCCTATTATGTAGGTATCATTATTGCCCCCATATTACATATGAAAAGCGGACTCAGAGAGGCTAAGTGACTTGCCCAAATTCACACAACCAATCATGGGAACTGAGCTAGAATTTGAAACCAAGATGCCAACCTTAGAAGCTCATGCTCTTAACCATTGTACCATTTTGTCTCTCATCCCTTTTAGCTGTACTATTTTGAGAAAACATATGAGTACACAAGCAAGTCCACTTTCTTTCACAGCATTTCCATGAATAAACTCCTTTAGGTACTGATTGGATTTTACTATACTTTCTCCATAACTTTGAATGTATGTGGGATGACAAAGTCCTATTGTCGTTGCAACTACTAAATTCAACTTCCCAAATGATCACTTGTTTTATTTTCTTGCTTAAATCATATGACTGATTCCCAATTGTTTCCAAATTCTTTAACCTGCCTTTAAAAAACAAGCTCTCAATAATCTGACTTTATCTATTATTCTCCACATCTTTTTTATAACAAACTTCCATTTTATTCAAAACAGTGACCTCATTGTTCCTGGTATGACCCTCGACTTTTCTTCCTTCTGTTCCCCTGTCATTGTCTACTTTGCTATTGAAAGGTCTTCATTTCCTTGAATAAAAGACTTCCTTTCTTAATTAACACATAAAAAAACCTTTGCTATCCTTCATGTTTTGGGTAATGATAGTGCCACATCCTGAAAGAAAATTGCCTGATCCCTCGGATGGAAATAATTATTCTTTCTAATAAACTCTGTAGCATTTATTATCTGTGCTACTCCAACAGACCTTGTCAAGTGTTATTTTTTTCTTCATTTTAACTATTTTCATTCAACTTGTATCTTCTTCCTGTGCCTCTCTCCAAAAGCTTGAAAGTGCATGTACACATGTGCACACACACACACACACACACACACACACACACACGCCACGCCATATACATTCAGCCACAATTGAATTTTACAACTTTGTATACCCTTACGACTTTTTCTTATGAACAGTCACACAAAGTAACCAATCATTTACTAATAGAACAGAGAAGAGAGAAAATAAAGTTGAGGATTAAAAGCAGAACTCTCTTCAGAGTACTTATGTTCTCACATATGTTGCATTTTTAGCTCTGGTTCTTGTTTTAGCCTATTTGTGAATGCCCAAGCTCAATAGAACAGTAAGAACAGTTCTTGTCTGACAGCTGGACTGGTTAAATGTGATTAGAAGAACATAGTAGGATCTGGTCAGTCAAGAAAACTAACAAGTCCAGCTGGTGTTGTTCAGTGGTAGAGAGTAGACCCATGAACCAAGAAGTCACCGTTTGATTCTGGTCAGGGCACATACCCAGGTTGTGGACTTGATCCCCAGTGGGGGCATGCAGGAGGCATCCAATTGATGATTCTCATCATCGATGTTTCTATCTTTCTCTCCCTCTCCTTCCTTTCTGAAATCAATAAAAATATATTTTTTAAAAAAGAAAACTAACAACACAGGTAGAAGACTCAATTCTTGACATTTTTTGTTGTTGTTATGTTGATGTCATGGATTCTGGAGCTAGAAGCAATTCTGGCTATGCCTTAATTAAAGCATTGGCAAGAATACTGCCCATGCAATTAATTCAGTTAACATTTACCCAGTAAGTATTTTTCTTCTGGCCACTGTCCTATATAGTATCTATAAGTCTATTGCCTTTTTAGTTGATTCAAGTTGCCTGTTGTGTGGCTAAGTATAACCTTCAATGCCAACATCCTTCCACCTTGAAAAATGATAAATAATAATAACTCTGAATGCATTTTAAACAAATACTTTCTTGCCATCAACCAAAGATTTTTTTTAAAAAAACCTCCCCAAATTTAGCAATGCTGATTAAATTATTTAAGTAGACCATTATCTTCCTTTGGATAAAATATGTGTGGTATGAAATATTTGGAGACCTCATTTCACCTTGCATATTTTTCAATCTCAGTAAATTAAAACTACTAGAGAACCAGAACTTCAGAAAGATATATTCTTAGGCACAATACTCTTTTTTTAAATAACTGGTCTCATGGTAAAATATCCTCAGTAGGAGGTCATTTATTTTCTTTCCCTCTGGTAATTTAATAAAAGAATAATGACCATAAAACTGAAAAAAAAAACACATTATGATTACATGCCACCAACCATTTAAAAATTACAAATCCATAACAATTTTCATATGACCAATTACAATTCATTTTTAGGACAGTCACCCTCCAATGGCATAACTAATTAGGATTATGCTTGAAAAGTAAGTGGATTTTCTCTTTACAGCATGTGATCATTACTTACAATGTTTAAAGATTTATATTTCCCACATTGCTTCCAGTTTTAAGTGAATACACTAGTGAAGTCTAAGTCTCCTGTATGAAATTACAGTGTATATTAGTTTCATTGCACAACCACTTCACTACCGCATCTGAATTTTGTTATTGTTGCTAAAGATCTGAAATGCATAATACATGGTGAGATAAATGAATATTTCTAGGGAGATTTCAAAGTCACTAAAATTTGATGTACAATAAACAGGTTTGCAGTCCTTGGAGAACTCAGCCCTTATTACCACACTAAACCCATATTGGCTTTTAAATAAACCTTGGTGTTCAAGATTAGTATTCTTGTTCATTAATTCATTAGTTTGCAGTATAAGCAACTAACTCCATGGTAAAAATAATCATTAATATTACACATAGTTAATTGAAAATGTTTTTGACTATTTACCTTGATTCAAACCTATGCTGAAGTTAGGTAACAAGCCCTATAAGGGCTCCTAGAGGGACAAATAAAATGAATTGGGGAAATTGATTTGCCCAAACTTCAATAGCTATCATTTATCTTATATAATGGATTTTATTGGGATTTACACCCACCTAACTATCCACCTACCCACACACTCTTTACTACATGATGTGATTTTGATCACATACTGTTTAAACCCTGAGGACAATAAAACTCACAAAGACGTTAAAATGTAATTTTATATGATACATACACACTCCACAGACTGTGTTGTTACAAATTAACCCCATGCTTTCCTCTTTTGTTCTCTTACAGCCCATCGTCATTCTAAAACAAGGAAAAAGCTATTTTATTCTCACACTCTCCCATCAGGAGTCTTTGTTCCTATTTGCTTAAAGGATCTTAGCAGCAGACTGACCAATACAGAGAAAGGCCTTTGGATTCTTAGGAAACACTGTTTTTTTTGGGGTCATGTATGTTTGTTTTGTTCATTTGTTTTGTTTGATCAAAATTCAAGAAAACTAAGCCAGGATCTGTTTACCTAAGTTTACCTAAGCAACAGGAATCATAATCCTGTCTAATAAAAGAGAAACATGGTAATTAGTGTACGACCACTACCCTTCCCATTGGCTAATCAGGGCAATATGCAAATTAACTGCCAGCCAAGATGGCAGCCGGCAGCCAGGCAGCTGGAAGCTAACATGAGGCTTGCTTGCTTCAGTGACGGAGGACTCCAACATTCCCCGCCTGCCTTGCCGGCCTCTGAGCTGCAACTCTAAGCAACTATGTTACAAACATAGAAGCTAAACAAAACCCCAGAAACCTGCTTTAGTCGCAGGGCTTCAGCCAGCAGGATCGCAACATTGTTTCAAATACAGAAGGTAAACAAAGGCCAGAAACCTGCTTTCAGCAGCGGAGGCCTAAGACCTGGAGCCAAGCCTCAGAGCTAAAGTTGGCCCAGAATAAAAAAGAAAAAAAGGAGCAGTTGGGAGCTTCAGTCACCCGCCAGCCTGAAAACAGCCCTCAGCCCCTCACCCAGACTGGCCAGGCACCCCAGTGGGGACCCCCACTCTGAAGGGTGTGTGACCAGCTGCAAACAGCCATCATCCCCTCACCCAGGCTGGCCAGGCACCCCAGTGGGAACCCCCACCCTGATCCAGGACACCCTTCAGGGCAAACCAGCCAGCCCCTACACATGCGCCAGGCCTCTATCCTATATAGTAAAAGGGTAATATGCCTCCCAGCACCGGGATCAGCAGAGCCACGAGGCCTCTCGGCACAGGGATCAGTGTGACAGGGGGCAGCGGCCAAACCCCCTGATCGCCCCGTGGCTCTGTGTGTGACAGGGGGTGGGGCCACAACCTCCCTATTTGTCCTGCTCTGTTCGTGACAGGGGAAGGCGCCCCAATCCCCTGATCAGCACCTGCTCTGTGCCTGATGGGGGGAGCTCCCCAACCCCCTGATTGCCCTGTGGCTCTGTGTGTGACAGGGTGCAATGCCCCAACCCCCTGATCCGCCCTGTTCTGTGTGTGACAGGGTGCAGCGCCCCAACCCCCCCCCCCACGGGCCCTGCTCTGTGACGGGGTAGAGCCATAACCTCCCCATTGGCCCTCCCTGAGTGTGACAGTGGCGGTGTCCCAACACCCTGATCCGCCCTGCTCTGTGTGACAGGGGGTGGTGCCCCAACTCCCATATTGGCCCTACTCTGTGAGTGACAGGGGGCAGCACCCCAACCCCCTTATGGGCCCTGCTCTGTGCGTGACAGGGGGTGGCGTTGCAACCTGCCCATCGACCCTGCCTTGAGTGTGATAGGGGGCGGTGCCCCAACCCCCCAATTGGCCCTACCCTGAGCGTGACTGAGGGTGGCATCACAACCTCCCGATCCACCCTGCTCTGTGCATGACAGGGGCAGCGCCCCAACTCCTCAATCGGCCCTGCTCTGAGCCCGACCAGGGGCTGCACCTAGGAATTGGGCCTGCCCTCTGCCACCCGGGAGCAGGCCTAAGCCAGCAGGTCATTATCTCCCGAGGGGTCCCAGACTGCGAGAGGGCACAGGCCGGGCTGAGGGACCCCCTTCCCCCCCGAGTGCACAAGTTTTTGTGCACCGGGCCTCTAGTAAATTATAACAGCTTAATATTTTTGAAAGTAGTTCTTGAGATGTCAGTTGAAATGAGCTGTTTTAAATGTTTCTTAATTGACATTTTTAGAGAGAGAGGAAGGGAGTATGATAAAAAGTGAGAAACACTGAGGAGAGAGAAATATCACCGATTGACTGCTTCCTGCATGCCTCCTACAGGGGATCGAACCCACAACCCAAGTATGGGTCCTGGCTGGGTATCAAACCATGACCTCTTGGTTCCTGGGTTAGCACGCAACCACTGAGCAACACGGGCCAGGTGAAATTAGCTGTTTTAGTAGCAATTAAAAATATTTTAATCGATTTCAAAGAGGACGGGAGAAGGAGAAAGAGATAGAAGCATGAATGATGAGAGAGAACTGTTGATGGGCTGCCTCCTGCACCCCCACCCCACTGGGGATGGAGCCTGCAACCTGGGCATGTGCCCTGACTGGGAATCGAACTCAACCACTGAACCACACCATCCCTGCAGCAATTTTTGAAAACCAGACTCATCTCCTTTGTTCATTTATATAAATCACTATTTTCCAGACTATGAACTTCAGAGAATAAAAGGTAAAATTACATGATCACATAGCCTCAATTTTTGAAGTTCAGTTAAAAACAATTTGACTATTTAAGTTATAGAAGTATTTAAATATGACTTTAACGTTACTTACCATTAAGTACAATTTAAACATAAGTGCCTTCAGTTGCACTTGCCATTTTGAATGCTCAAAAGGCACAGTGTTTTAGACAACACAGAGAACATATCCATCGCTACAAAAGATTACCTTGGACAGTGCTGCAAGTCATACTACAGTATTTGTTTCAGAATTTATTTATCTAAAAAACGTATTGCCTGGCTGGTGTGGCCTAGTGGTTGAGCACTGAATTATGAATCAGGAGGTCATATTTCAGTTCCTGGTCAGGGTACATGCCTGGGTTTCCAGCTTGATCCCCAGTGGGGAGCATGCAGAAGGCAGGTGATAAATGATTACCTCTCACCTCTCATCATTGGCGTTTCTATCTCTCTCCCTCCCACTCTCTTCCTCTCTGAAATAAATTATATATATATATATATATATATATATATATATATATATATATATTCATATATTTATATATATATATATATACTCATATATATATATATATATACTCATGAATTATTTTTAAAGCAGAACAAAATACTTTAGAAAGTAATTTCCAGGAATGTTCAAATACATACACAAATTTGAAAGTTTTATTGACATGACAATGAATTGCTGCTCTTAAGCTCAACATTTTCTGGCTAGAAAGTATGTTGTTTTCCAAAACTAATTCCCTAAAAGAAAGAAAATCATTTTTTTCCCACTTTGGGTACTTATTTGAAGAAACCCAAAACACTAATTGAAAAGACATATATACTCATATGTTCAGTGCAGCATTTTTTACAATAGTCAAGGTATGGAAATGACCTAAGTGTTCACCAATAGATAAGTGAATAAAGAAGAAGTGATGCATATATACAATGGGATATGATTCAGCCATAAAAAAGGATGCAATCTTGCCATCTGCAACAACATGGATAGACCTAGAGGCTACTGTGCTGAGTGTAATAAGTCAAAGAAAGACATATACCTTATGATTTTACTTATATGTGGAATCTAGAAAAAAAATAAACAGAACAGAAAAAAATCAAAATGCTTGTTGGAATCCTATTTCTTTGCTCTCATCTGAATAAATTCATCAAGATTTTAGTATTTTGAAACAAATGACAGAATCTGCAAAATTCACATTTGTAATTTTTGTGTAACAGTCTATACCAGTGATGGCGAACCTTTTGAGCTCGGCGTGTCAGCATTTTGAAAAACCCTAACTTAACTCTGGTGCCATGTCACATATAGAAATTTTTTGATATTTGTAACCATAGTAAAACAAAGGCTTATATTTTTTATATTTATTTTATATATTTAAATGCCATTTAACAAAGAAAAATCAACCAAAAAATGAGTTCGTGTGTCACCTCTGACGCGTGTCATAGGTTCGCCATCACTGGTCTATACTGCTGCAAATTGATGCATTATTGTCATTTATACTATGAAATAAATGCATATTGTATTACCCACTTAGTGAAACATGCCTAACAATAAAGGAAATCAATGTTCCTGGGAATTTCAATTTCACTGAAAAAGAAAGTAATAATAATAATACGATATAAAATACCAACTCCTGGAAAAGGTGATGTGTAGGGAGGGTGTTTATTGGTTTTGAACACAACAATGGGAGGACATACCACTAGCAAATGTTAAGTGGAAGCTTTACTAGATGTACTGACAATATGAGGAAAGGGCATAAAACTCAAAGATGGGTGGGTCTCTTCATGCTAGCCAGAAATGAGCACAGAAAGAAATTTGAGGAAGATTATAATATTTGATTTCTTTTAAAAAAATAAAAAATCCAGGTAGAAGTCACCATCAATCGATTTAGTTTTCTGCCAGGAATGCTGCCATAAGCCCATTTCAAGAAGAGTCTAGGGCAGAGGAAAGCAAACTATGGCTCATGGTTCAAATCCAGCCACACCCTGTTTTTATATAATCTGATAGCTAGGAATTTTATTTTATACTAGAGGCCTGGTGCACAACAATTTGTGCACCCGGGGGTGTCCCTCAGCCCGGCCTGTGCCCTCTCGAAGTCTGGGACCACCTCAGGGGATGACCACCTGCTGGCTTAGGCCCGGTCTCTGGGGGATTGGGCCTAAGCTGGCAGTCAGACATCCCTCTGGCAGCCCGGGAGCCCTCGGGTGATGTCCACTTGACAGCAGGGAGCAGGCCTAAGCTGCAATCGGACATCCTTAGTGCTGCTGAGGAGGCGGGAGAGGCTCCCACCATCACTGCTGTACTGGCAGCCATCAGCCTGGCTTGTGACTGAGCAGAGCTCCCCCTGTGGGAGTGCACCGACCACCAGGGGGAAGCTCCTGCATTGAGCATCTGCCCCCTGGTGGTTAGTGTGTGTCATAGTGACCATTGATTCCCAGTCGTTCTGCTGTTAGGGTCAATTTTCATATTACCCTATTATTATATAGGATAGAGGCCTGGTGCTTGGGTGGGGGCCAGCTGGTTTGCCCTGAAGGGTGTCCCAGATCAGGGTGGGGGTCCCGCTGGGGTGCCTGGCCAGCCTGGGTGAGGGGCTGATGGCTATTTGCAGGCTGGCCACAGCCCCATCAGGATAGGGGTCCCCCCTGGGTGCCTAGTCAGGCTGGGTGAGGGGCTGATGACTGTTTGCAGGCTGGCCACAGCCCCTTCAGGATAGGGATTCCCCCTGGGGTGCCTAATCAGCCTGGGTGAGGGGGCTGATGGCCATTTTCAGGCTGGCCACACCCCCTTCAGGGTAGGAGGGTCCTGCTGGGGTGCCTGGCCAGTCTGGGTGAGGGGCTGATGGCTGTTTTCAGGCTGTCCACAACCCCCAGCTACTCAAGCTCCCAGTGGAGGCTGGCTGGAAGCAGTTATCTGGGATTTATTTATCTTCTATAATTGAAAATTTGTTGCCTTGAATGGAGATCAGGGCCGGCAGGGCAGGCGGGAAGCTTGGCTTCCTCCATCACCGGGGAAACCAACCCTCCTGCTTGCTCCAGCTCCATGGCTGCTGGCTGCCATCTTGGTTGGGTCAATTTGCATATAGTCTTTCTGATTGGCTGGTGGGCATGGCTTGGGGCATAGCGGAGGTGCGGTCAACTTGCATGTTTCTCTTTTATTAGATTAGATATTAAGTAATTGACACAAAATCCAAAAGACATTTAATAAAATTTATGTGAAATTTATTCACAGCATAACAAATTCATATGCATGCTGTGAATAAAGTATTACTGGAGCATAGTCATGCCCATTCATTTACATGTTTCCTACAACCCTTTTTGCACTATACAGGCAGCATTGAGTAGTTGCTGCTGAGACCTTCTGACCTGCAAAGCCTATAATATTGACTATCTACACCTTTACAGAGTTTGCTGACTCCTGCTCTCGATAACCAAGGAGTTGTGGTTCAACCTCCAGTCCTTCTAAATCTTTTCCCTGTCTGGGTCCCAGAGCTGCTTTAAAGAGTTGATTGGTGAGGTGGTGTCTGGGGTTCAATGTATGAGGGAAAAAAAAAACCTTTAATTGTAGTATCCATTAATTCATGTCTTCTTAGCAAACTCCTCAGGTAACTTGGACTACCCACAAGACAGCCACCTCCATTGGAAAATTTTTAAAAATCCACAATCTTCCTGGCCTGTTTATTGTTGAGGAATTTTGTGGCCAGCATGTGCAGATGTCTGGTTTGGTTGGCCACCCACCTGGGACCAGCTAGCTGAAGCCTGTAATGGCAGTCAGTGAAAATTTGGAACCTGAATATTACAAGTGGTAAATGTTGAGCAAGATCAAATTATCTGTATTATTTAATTTTAAAATCCTTTCATTTGCTTTCTCAGAAGTTGTACAATTCATAAAAAAGCAAAAGAAAATTGAACAAAGAACTTAAAAATGGAAATGGTGTACCAACATAAAAGCCAGAAAAAAAATTAAAAATATTGTTATTACATGTTGTAAATTACTCTTAGCCTTGATGAGCACTGAACTTCAGTGATCAACATGCTTGCCAATAGCTACATGTGGCTCTTAAGCACCTAAAATGCATCTATTTGAAATTGATAGATAGTAAGTGTAAAATACACAGTGGATTTAAAAGACTTAGTACAACAAAAGATTGCAAAATATCTTAATAATCTCATACTCATCAAAATATCAAAGCTATATCATTTTATTTTTTTATTTTATTTTTTAATATATTTCTTTATTGATTTCAGAAAGGAAAGAAGAGGGGGAGAGAGAGATAGAAACATCAATGATGGGAAAGAATCATTGATAGGCTGCCTCCTGCATGGCCCCTACTGGAGATTGAGCCTGCAACCCAGGTATGTGCCCTTGGCCGGAACTGAACCTGGGACCCTTCATTCCACAGGCCGACGCTCTATCCACTGAGGCAAACAGGCCAGGGCAAAGCGATATCATTTTAGATACATTGAAAAAATGAAATATATTATTAAAATTAATTTCACCTATTTATTTTTATTATTTAATGTGGTAATAGAACATTCAAAACAATATATGTGACTTACATTATATTCCTATTGAACAGCACTGGTACATAACAATGCTATGCATCTAGAAATGACAGAAAAGTATAAAAAAGAAAATCCATATATGTAAAAAAGGCATGTGACTTTTAGTACATCTACTAATTTCCTTCTTTGAATAAAAAGTAAAAGGTAAAGTTTTAATAAATAAAAAATCAATATCTTCTTCCCTCCACTAAATAAATGCCAAAGAAATATTTTAAGCAAGTGCTCTGAAGGAACGTCAAATTACTAGCTTGTCTCAGATGTATCCAGCTGTTCCCAGAATGTTTCCTATACTCATTGGGGTGAAGCAACCTCATGTGTTAATTCCATCTTCTTATTCTCTGGCTTCCATGTTTAATTGCACTCTCATGCTAAGGCCTCTGCGATGGTCTCCCAAACACGCTGTTCCTACAAGCCAGAGCTGTGCAGCTTCATTTGCACATCACTGCTGTCCACCGTTTTGGGTTCCCAGACTGCATACCATGCAACTATATTCTTTCCTGAACCAAGGAATAGCTACTAATGGGTAATATTACTGTTACATAAGAGTCAGGAAAAAGGAGGGAGATACAGATGTGGGGTCCATTCCTAGGTCTCAGATGAGGAAGCCTTGTGGTGGCGTCCTCTGCAGTAGAGCTGAGCAGCATAACCCAGGGACAGAGAGAGAGGCTTCTGGCAGGGAAAAGGAAATCAAAGCAAGGGGATTTGAATCAATACTGCATAGAGAGGGGCGTGTTGATAATAGAGGACTGGAAGCCAAGGGACCTTGGTTCTAACATCACCTTTGCCTCTGTTTGTATCACCTGGGATTGTCCAATGAATATCATTGGAATTCCATTTTCTCAACTGAAAAATGCAGAGATTGGATTGGACTAGCTCTGAGGTGCCTTCTCTACCTTGAATGGTCTGTGACTAAATTTCATCTCTGGCAGAGAACAGAGACAAGTGTGTCACTGAGTCTAAAGGAGACACAGACTGTGTCGGCCTGACACCTGGATGTATGGGAACAAAAAAGATGTTTCTGAGGGTTTATTAGGAGCCTGTGACATGGGCCTAAAATGTGGAAAATCCTATGACAATGGGCTACCTTGTCACCCTAAACAGATGTAAGCTTAATTTTCCTCACAGTAAGATAGTGAACAATATAATAGAGCATAACCAAGCCATTTTGGATCCATGCTAAATATAGTCAAGTGCTATGGTGTTTTAGTAATTTATTTACAGGATTTAAACATCTTTCCTCTAAAGACAGGATGCCTACCAGATAACCTGTGTCATGGACCTAGCGTGATGACGGATACCAAATGGCTAATCATTTTGTCCAGACCAAGGGCTTTGCTGGTACAAGAAGTGCATCTCCTGACTATGGTTGCAGCTACATGCCTGATGATATGGCAAACTTTTAGGCTCTGGTTTTCAAGAGAGAGCTGAGACACAGTCACTCTCAGGCCTTGAAAGCCACCACTTTCAGTTTCAGGTTAGGGAAATCCACAGTACAAGTCCTGAGACACAGAAGAGGACATAAGTTGGGGGGCATCAGGACAGTGTTTGTGAATTTAAAGAGAAAGAAACACTCCTTTGAAAGACAAACACAGAACTTGCTCCTAATTTATTCCTGATTCATTCTCTAGAGCAGTGGTTCTCAACTTCCTAATGCCGCAACCCTTTAATACAGTTCCTCATGTTTTGGTGACCCCCATTTCATTGCTGCAAACTGAACATAATTAAAGCATAGTGATTAATCACAACAACAATATGTAATTATATATGTGTTTTCCGATGGTCTTATGTGACCCCTGTGAAAGAGTCATTCGACACCCAAAGGGGTTGCAACCCACAGGTTGAGAACCGCTGCTCTTGAGGCTGCCTCAAAAGTAGATATTCTTTTTTAAAATATACATTTTTTAATTGATTTTAAAGAGGAAGGGAGAGGGAGAGAGAGAAATATCTCAGTGATGAGAGAGAATCATTGATTGGCTGGCTGCCTCCTGCACGCCCCACACTGGGGATTGAGCCCACAACCCGGGCATGTGCCCTGACCAGGAATTGAACTGTGACCTTCTGGTTCATAGGTTGATGCTCAACCACTGAGCCATGCCAGCCGGGCAAGTAGATACCCTTCTGAGACACACAAACACAGCTTGCCCTTTAGAGCACCTCTGTTGGACTAACATTTTTATATTTTCATTGTGATAAGACTCCAAACCAATAGATACTATAATTTTTTTTCTAATGTCTGTAGAAACTGAAGCTGGAATCAGAACTATGAACTTGAAGTCATTTTTTAAAATCATTACTTCTATATAAGTTATTCAAGATACCAGATTGCATTAATCTATCTATTTTTCATAGGTCAAGCAAAAATTAAATAAAACAAGTTCTGAAATTGTTTTCAATTATTTAAATAAACTGTTAGATTGATTAACAGTTAAAATTATGTAGAGCCTTTGATATACCAGAGGAGTGTGCTAGGTAAAGCATTCCTTCCTTCAATGAGCACTTATTCAGGAAGAAAAGAAAGACATTTAACCACATAATTAAATTACCAAGTAATGAGTACTTTAATGAAGACCAACATAAAGCACTCTGAAGGCATAAGATAGAGACAAGTGGCAGTGAGGAAAGGGCGATTTCACAGAGGAGCCTTTGAGTTGTGTATTAATGGTTAAATTGGCAAAGGCCATAATGGGTAACTCATGGAAAGGAGAGATATTGACCCAAGCTTGACAATGTGTGGGGAATAGGAGTTACTTATGCCTTGGGTACTTATGACTTGGGTTGGCAGATTAAAAAAACAAAAACAGAATGCCCATTTAAATTTGAATTTCAAATAAACAATGAATACTTAAAAATATATTTTTACTAATTTTAGAGAGGAAGGGAGAGGGAGAGAGGTAGAAACATCAATGACGAGAGATGAGAGAGAATCATTGATTGGCTGCCTCCTGCACACTCCACACTGGGGATCAAGCTCAAAATCCAAGCATCTGCTCTGACCGGGAATCAAACTGTGACCTCCTGGTTCATAGGTTTATGCTCAACCACTGAGCAACTCTGGCCAGGCAATAATGCATACTTTTTAGTGATTTTTTTTGGCAGTAATTGGGACATACTTGTACTAAAAAATCTGGGCTTTTTACATTTTGATTTGCTAATTCTTGCAACCCTAGCTATGATGGGAATGTGGTATAAAATGGTGGCAGAGGGCTAGGTTTAGAGTAGCCATGGGCAAACTATGGCCCGCGGGCCGGATTCGGCCCGTTTGAAATGAATAAAACTAAAAAAAAAAAAAAACAAAAAAAAAAGACCGTACCCTTTTATGTAATGATGTTTACTTTGAATTTATATTAGTTCACACAAACACTCCATCCATGCTTTTGTTCCGGCCCTCTGGTCCAGTTTAAGAACCCATTGTGGCCCTCGAGTCAAAAAGTTTGCCCACCCCTGGTTTAGAGAGTTTTGTGTACTATCATACAAAGTATTGAACTTATTCTATAGGGATAAATACTTTATTAAATAAAGTTTCAACAATGTAGACTTCAGAAGGATTAAAGTAAAAGATCTGAAGTCATTAAGAAGCCACGCCCCAGTAATAGCATAGACCCAAATATCTCACCAATAACAGACTGGAAGCCAGCATCACTTCTAACATAGCTGGGGTGTGATGGATATTTCCTTTGCACATTGCCAATATCTCCCTCTTTACTCTCCCTCAGGGGATTCTCTGAAGCTGAGAGTAATCTTTCTGGGATTTCCCCCTTTCCTGTTTTACTAACCCTAATCTCTTACTCCTATTACTGAAGATCAACATCACTGCTTTCAATTTCTTATCTTAGGTTCTGTTCTTGAGTTCACTGAAATGAAGACATGATTCTTTCCATTTCTTCCAAAAAGAAAAGATAAATAGTCCTTGATTTATTGCAAGCTACGTGCTTTCCTTAATGACATCACCAATGAAGAGTCATGAATGTGAAAGAAACTTTTCTAAACTACCAACAATAAAAGCCAAATTTTAATTAACCATGCTAGGTAAGAGGAAGCACCAAATTATTTTTTGATCCTCTCACATGAAGAGGTGCTAAAAGAGGATGCAGCCAGGGAGACAGGAATGTATGAGGTAAGTGTCAGCTTCTTAAAAAATGTGATCATTTATTTTCTTTTTGTAAAAAATAATACTCCTATTCATACCTAATTTTGTATTTGCACTATTGTAGTCTTTAACTTAAAGATAACTGCCAAAGTAGAATACACTTCAAGCTCTACAAAACCTAGATCTATTTCTGTTTATTTATTTTTTAAAAATTTATTTATTGATTGATTTTAGAGAGAGAAAGGGAGAAACATCAATTTGCTGTTCTACTTATTTATGCATTCATTGGTTGATTCTTATATGTGCCTTGACAGGGAATCGAACCTGCAACCTTTGCATATTGGGACGATGCTCTAACCAACTGACCTACCTGGCCAGGTCTACTTTAATTTATAATTTCATCCTTTTTGAGTATAGAAAACAATTTTATTTAGTTTCTTAAAATAAACAATTCGGTTTAGGCAATGCTAAAATGTGTCGGTTTTTTTTCTTTTATTTTGCAGTATATTATTTCTTACGGATGCATAAACAAAAACAAATTGACAAAACAAAACATGAGGTTATCTAACTATGACTCAAAGTTAATTTTCTACATTAAAAACATCAGTTTAGCTTTGTGCTCTAAATTTCTTTTTACCTTTATTGAGTATAATTGACACATGAAATTATAAGATATGTAAAGTGTATAATGTGATAATTCAATATATGTATACATTGTGGAAAAGATTCCCTGCAATGAGTTAATTAATACCTTCATCTCCTCATATATTTACATTTTTTTGTGTGTGAGAATATTTAAGTTCTATTTTCTTAGCAAATTTCCATGACACAGTGTTATCAACTACTATATATCAACAATGCACTGACTTCGATAAAACAACATTCTAAAGATCAATTCTTAAGGAATTATGGTTTAAATTAGGGCTTTATCTTTGATCTGCTGCCATTAAATTGAGGTGATCTCACAATTACTCATCATGCAACAGGTTGTAGCACGTAAAGTAACAATTTAGAGGCTGATACAGAACAACCGAAAATAAGTTTAATTTTCATGCATCATTTCTTCAGGAAAACACATCACGAAGGGAAATAGCTTTGAATAAGTTCAGTGAAGGTTGCCATTTAGTTAATTAACTTAACCATTTTCATTAGCAGACTCAATATTGACTTTAGAATAATGTCTGCTTAATTTCTTTCAAGCAATGAATATGTATGAAACATTGTCAAAGGTAAAGTAAAAAATGAAGACAACATTAGGTAAAAAATTAAGTTACTGAAATATGTCAAAATTATATGGAGTACCTTCATGAACTTATATTCAATTGCATTATGTTCTCCTCCAAACTTTTAAGATATGACCTTGGCATAGAGACATTATTTCAGCTGCTTAGCATAGGATTTGTAATAATCTCAATTTTATAAGAAAGTGCATTTCTAAATTGGTTGGAGAAGACTAAAACAAGGCATAAATCCAATGCACTGAATATAATTTTCTGCTTCAATTGACAATCTAGTCTTTTGAAAATCAGGCTTACTTTTTAACCTTTTATGGCCATATTCATTTTATGTGCCTTCATATTACAATAAATAAAATCAGCAGGCTCCTATTGATTTTTGGAGGGAGAAATCGCATCTGTAAGATTGAAAGAAAGTGAAGTCCATCAAAACCAATTGATGAACAAATATGTGATGAAAATTGAAGAAAATAACTTCAAAATACAGGGTAAATATAAATACATATCTAAAGCATGATAGTGATTTTCAAATCTGGATTTTGTGTCCCTAGGACTTAAGAAAGCAGCAGGGCCAACAAAATCCTTACAATTAATTATAATTATGACAATAAACATTATATAGAGCAGTGGTAGGCAAACTGCGGCTCGAGAGCCACATGCGGCTCTTTGGCCCCTTGAGTGTGGCTCTTCCACAAAATACCACGTGCGGGCGCGCATGAACAGTGCAATTGAAACTTCGTGGCCCATGTGGAGAAGTTGGTATTTTGTGGAAGAGCCACACTCAAGGGGCCAAAGAGCCGCATGTGGCTTGTGAGCCGCAGTTTGCTGACCGCTGGTATAGAGTAATGTTTTTTTTCTTAACCATAAAATTCCAATCAAGAGCCTATAGCAGAACCCATTGTGTAGGGGTTTTTGTTTTGTTTTAATACGCATATCTAAGCTCCACACAAAAGAATCTAATTCAGTAAATCTATAATGGACCTGATATAAAAATATAATTTTTATATTTATGATTTATAAACAGATGCCTAGATCCCAGTAACATAAACATCCCTGCTACAGTCTCCACAAACTGCAATGTCTATTAGTAGTAGGCAAATAAGAATATATATAAGGCTATTTCTGTTAACATTTTGTTCCCAGTCTAAATCTGTTTTCACCTCAAATTTACTAACTGTAAAACTGGTCAAGTGTAGTGTAAAGTGTAATAAAACAAATGACATGGGAGGTGAAAGGCCCTGGTTTAATGATCTGCTTTACCACTTAGGAGCTATGGGATCTCAGTTGGGTCGCGTAACCTCCCTAAACCCATTTCCTCTTTTATAGAACAGAGCCCATAATTCTTGAAGTACCTGCACTTCACAGCTCCCTTTCATCTTTCTTCCTGATCACCCAGATTTAATTCATTCTAAAGTCTGTTTATCTTGCATCATAATGTCTCTTAAACATCCAGCCTGACCTTTCACATTCCCTGAGCAGGAGACTATTATCTGGGTTGTTGGAAAAAAATCTCAAACTCATTTGTAGACCTTTAGTCTCCATCTGCTATAATTCAACCTCTGTATTGCCACCAGAGTGAGTTTTATTTTAGAAATTTTTTAAAACAAGGATCCACCCCTAGATTTATTTACCAGGGTTTCTTGATGTTCAAACTACCTGCTCCTCCAGAGATTCTGCTGTACTCTACCAGGGAGACATACCACCTACCCAGGAGAGCCAAGGCCTTCCATCATTAACAATTTATTGGGGGAAATAATATAGCAGATCACTTAGCTCTCTGATGTGGGCTGAGGCTCTAAGTCTAAGCAGTTGAGTCTATTGTCATTAATGGGGCACAGTAGTGCTAAACAATCATTACTGATCACCATGTCTCTTACTCAGAAGAGAGAGTCAAGGTTCCTTAGCTTGGCAGATAAATATTTTCAAACTTCTGCCTAAACATGCTTTTGTGATTTCTAACACAATCGCCTGACTGTATTCAGGCACAATCCTGCTATAATATTTTGTTTATATTTTTTCCATCCTTAATATTCTTTCCTCTTCTCCTGAGTTCTTCAAATTCTACTTCAGACTTGAACAATGTCTGCATGAGGGATTCCCTTAACACTGTGGTTCAAGGCCATTTTACTTCCTTTGTAATATATTTGAGAATGTATTTGTCTGTACTTGGACATCTCCCATGTTATTGCCCTCTGTTCTGCTATATCAACTCTGCACCTGATTATCTTTCCAGCTAGACTATAAGGTTATGGGGGGCATATAGAGGACTAAAAGGTTACTCTGTCTTCTACCTCACTGTAATTAATATTCATTTTAAGTATCCATTTAGCCTGGTATTATGCACATAATAAGTATTCAATTATTTATCGAATGAATAAACCCAGTGTTTTAGTTTTTGAATGAATTCATTCTGAAAACTAATAATTCCATCAATCAACAATCAATCAACCAACTTCAAACTAATTTCTCTTTCTTAGAGATGACTAGCAGCCTTGCCTTGATATCAAATTGGTGATTAAGACTGGTAACACAATAAAATACTCACCCCTTAACTCCTGCTATCCAAGGTTAATTCTTTAAACCTTTGATATACGAAGTTCAGTGAAAAAGTAAACACTGTCACTTAGCAACATGCTGATCTTAACCAAGGTCAGTTAACCTTGCTGAACCTGGATTTCTTACTCGGAACAATGGACACAATATCCACCTCCTACAACTTTTGTGAGACTCAAATGAGCTAACAGCCCAGTGGGAAACACTGTGAAAATATATATTGGTTTATAAACTTTGAAGTTTTGGAAAATTCTGGAAACAGTAGTGCAGCTGATGACACTGCTGATTAAACCAGTAAGCTGAGGACAGGCTTAGCAATATAATTTGCTGATTAGGTGATAGAAATTAGTTAGCATTCAGATTCTGCTACTGGTTTATGTATTGCTAAAAATGTAACTGATTTTGATGCCAAAATTAATAATGATTTGTTGGGTATCTTCAAGGTATCAATCATTCCACTGTAAGTCTCAAGGAAATCCAAGAATTATATCTCTTATACTTTTAGTTCTGCATACACATTGTTTTTGTTTTCAATACTAGGTGTGTTAAATAGAATCAGAAAGTGAATTTTCCTCTTCAGGGTTTTTGTTTGCTTGTTGATTAGGTGGTTGGTTACATTAGGCAGAGATTTTAAATAAAAACCCATTCCCAACAAAACAGAATAACTCAATTCTAAGTAACTAGGGGATAATGTATTCAGTGACAGCAAACCTTTTGAGCTCAGCGTGTCAGCATTTTGAAAAACTCTTACTTAACTCTGGTGCTGTGTCACATATAGAAATTTTTTTGATATTTGAAACCATAGTAAAACAAAAATTTATATTTCTGATATTTATTTTATATATTTAAATGCCATTTAACAAAGAAAAATCAACCAAAAAATGAGTTCGCATGTCACCTTTGACATGCGTGTCACAGGTTCACCATCACTGATCTATTTGGTAAGGTTAATCTAGTTTCCTCTATACAGGGACAAACGCTCAGGTTACTACTTCTCTCAACACTGCTTAGCCTTATGCCATTGTTTATCTGGAACAGTGGTTCTCAACCTTGGCTGCACATTAGAATCACCTGGGAATCTTTTTAAAATCCTGATTTCTGGGCCTCATCCTCAAGAAATTCTGTTTCTTTGTTATGGGGTGAGGCCACAACATTAGTAACAAAGAAACAGAATTTCTGGAGGATGAGGCCCAGAAATCAGGATTTTAAAGATTCCCAGGTGATTCTAATGTGCAGCCAAGATTGAGAACCACTGATCTAGAACAATGCTGTCCACTAGAAACATAATGTAAACTACACATGCAATTCTGAATTTTGTATATATTTTAAAAAGTAAAAAGAACCAGGCAAAATTAATTTTACTAATATACTTTCTTCAACTTAATATAGTCAAACTGCTATAATTTCAACATGTATTCAATATAAAACTTGTTGGGGGGACCCTTTCCCCCTCCCCACCTGGGAGTCTGTACTTGTTCTTCAATAAATCTCCACTTTTGCTATAAAACAAACAAACAAAACAAAAACAAAACAAAACAAAAAAACAAAACGTATTGGTGTGATCTCTTTATTTTTATGGTTTTGATAACTGGTGACTGTTTTATACTGACAGCACATTTCATTATGGACTAGACACATTTCTAGTGCTCATATGCTAGGCAGTGTCTATCATATTGAACAGCACTGCTATAAAAGGAATAGTTAGATGCTTTGTCTGAGTTTTAGTTCAAATAAAAAATGACAAAAGTTTGAAACAAATATTATTTCGTCTTCTCAGTCTCTTATTTTGATTACTTTCCTCTCAAAAGCCTCAAAAGCATTTGAAATAGTATAAAACCAGCTATTTTAAATATATCAAAGTGGTCATTTGAAAAACATGGAATATTTCTAATCCATTCATCTGCTGATGGGCACTTAGGCTGTTTCCAAATCTTAGCTATGGTAAATTGTACTGCTATGAATGTGGGTCATCTACACAATGGAATACTATGCTGCTGTATAAAAGAAGGAATTCTTACCATTTGCAACAGCATGGATGGAACTGGAGAGCATTATGCTAAGTGAAATAAGCCAGTCAATGAAAGAAAAATACCACATGATCTCACTCATTTATGGATAATTAAGACCATTATAAACTGATGAACAAGAATAGATACAGAGGCAGAGCAGCATCGAACAGACTGTCAAACTACAGCGGGAAGGCTGGGGAGGGTTTGTGGGAGGAGGGTAAGAGATCAACTGAAGGACCTGTATGCATGCATATAAGCATAACCAATGAACACAAGACACTGGGGGATAGGGGAGGCCGGGAGAATGTCAAGGGGGGGGGGGGGAGACATATGTAATACTCTTTGTAACACTTTAAGCAATAAAACAAAATAAAAAAAAGAAAAACATGGAAGATAAGAATCACTGCCACAATAAATAGTGCCCCATGTGATCCCCACTCCAAATTAGTAATACAGTTATTTTAAAAAAATATGTGAAAGTTCTGTGAATATAAGAGCAAATGTGAGTATAAATCTCTACTTCTACAAGTAAATATATATATTTTAGAAAAAGAGACTAAATACATATTCAGATGAAACAATAAAACCATTAAGATTTCATGCACACACTTACATTTCTAACATCCATTCTCAAATTTTAAGTAGACCAATGATAAAGATGAACAATATTGTAGACGTTATCTTTGTGTTGTCGCTATTTTAAATGGTCCTTAAAATGTTTTGTTTAAATGATCTTTACAACCTGCTTACCTTTGAGAAGCCGTGGTATTATTGGAGAACTCTGAGCCTTCCCCTAGATATCAGTTACCTACGGTTACAAAAGTGTTAGGTAACAAACCCCCTAAAACTTACTGAATTTAAATGATAACCATTAATACTTGCACAGTTTGTAGATCAGCTGGGCTGTTCTGCTGATATAATGTCATAATTACTTCTCACTTCCATTAATTGGCAGAAAATTCAGTCCACACACTGTTATGGATATCAGTTGGATACCCTTTTCAACTCATCCCTCTCCTCCCTACCTCACCAATGTGGGCAACTGAAGCTTAATATTGCCTGAGAGTGCTAGCAGTTGTGACAGGAAACAAACTTTGGAGTTATCATATCTTAAGGGCAAGAGAGCTAGTGTATGTATGCACAAACTGCTGCTTTAAAGGGGTCTTTCTTCCCCTACTTTCTGCCCTATTCCAAGACAGTGCAAGCAAAAAGAAGCAAGCATTGGTAGTTGGAAATCAGGTAGCCTGTATAGGAATGGTAAGTGCTGAAGGTATATGCATATCTACCATAGCAAAACATATTTTTAAAATATTTTTATTGATTTCAGAGAGAGAAAGGGAGGGGGAGAGAGAGAGATGGAAACATCAATGATGAGAAAGAATTATTGATCGGCTTCCTCCTGCACATCCCACACTGGGGATTGAGCCCACAACCCAGGCATGTGCCCTGCCCAGGAATCTAACCATGGCTTCCTGGTTCATAGGTTGACTCTCAACCACTGAGCCCCGCTGGTTGGGTGAAAAATGTATTTTTTGTTTAAATGATCATTACAACCTGCTTGGCTTTGGAAAACACTGAACAAATATATATATATATATATATATATATATATATATATATATATATATATATATATACACACACACATATACACACACACACACATATATATATGTATATATATATACACACATACACACACACACACACACACACACACATAAAAGCATAATATGCAAATTGACCATACAGCAGAATGACCAGTTGGCTATGATGCATATTGACCACCAGGGGGCAGATGCTCAGTGCAGGAGCTGTCCCCAGCCCACAGACCCTGATCACCCCCAATTGGAGCCTGTCAGCAAACCTCTCAGTCCCTCTTCCAGGCCAGCTGGCAGGCTCTGATCACCCTATGGGAAACCAGGAACCAGGGGTGGGTGTTGACAGATGCAGGTGGTCTAGGGGCCCCACAAACAGAGGGTGACTGGCAGCAGCAGCAGCAGTGGGCAGGGCTGGCTGCTGGCAGCCAGGGAAGATCGGCCCTGATTGCAGGCCAGGCCTAGGGAACCTACCTGTGAACGAATTTTGTGCACTTGGCCTCTAGTAATGCGATAAAGACGGAACCCATAGAATTGTGAAGAAACAGAAGTGGAACTCTGATGACATTTATTATTTAAATCAGTTAGAGACAAATTTTTCTGTCACTTGCAGCATTAAAGTACTAAATCAGTTACCTATCACAGAAGGTGAAAATCCATATTATTTTAATATAACTAATCTTATAGCTTATTCTTAAAACATAAAATCTCTTAATTGGTGTTAACAAATAACATGTCTCTTTTCTTTTTCTATTACCTATAAGCCATATTTTGTAGTCTCATAATGCAAAATAATGTGATATGGTAAGAGTTCAATCATTATGTTCTGAAAGAGAGATTTTTTATTTATTTTACACTTTTGAATTAGAGCTTTTCTACAGCCAAAGTATTTACTATTTTAAAAGGATGCTGGTGAAAGGAAAGGTTAACCTAATAGTACCTGCTGTGCGTACATTGGCAAATGGAAGGAAATTACACAGATGGTGGCATTTGCCTAGGAGTTTAGTGCCAGGGGTATCCTCTCAAGGCACATAAATTGGGGCAGAATATCTATCTTTTCCTAAATATATGGATGCAGATTTGTTGGAAAAATTATTTTTCTACTACACTATTAAAATCACTACAATCAGCACTACATCAACAATCAAGTGAATATTTATGATCCTTTAATATGTGTCAGGTTAGCAAGAAATTCAGCTTTGTTCTAGATGGATAGTGGGTAATCTTAGGTTACTTTTCTTCTAACAAAGAGAGGTACTTGGGAAGTACCTGACACACAGTAAATTATCAATACATGTTATTTTTTATTACCTAACACAGCCAGGACTCTAATTCTCTTAGGGAGAAGGAATACTGAAAAACAGGACTAAGTTTAGTTTTTTTCTGGACCATTTAGTGCACCCTTGGCATGGATGTATAAAGAAATAAAGGAATGATACAAACTGCCTGATAACATGAGGTAGAAAGTAATGAACATAGTAAGAGAAATACTGCTGAGGGCTTGAGAGGAACAGGAAGACAAGATGAGTCTTGTTGGGCTTCCTGTGGGTACGGAGGAGTAGTCAGATCTGGAGATTTGTGGTGTAAGGGACAAGGAAAGAAGGCATACATTCTAGGTGGACTGGGCAGGGTAGCACAGGAAAGGAAGAACACAGGGCAAATGGGAGAACATTGGGCAGTCCTACTGGGATAGCAGCCTGAGTGAAAAGGACCAGTGGGAGAAAATATTGGAAGATATCCAGAGTTGTATTCCAAAGGGTCTGAAAATCATGTACTAGAAAGAAGTCACCAAGGAATTTTTGCCCTTGTGAATCCTCAACATCCCTCAAATAGGTATAAGGTTTGTTTGCCTAGGATTTTGTGACTGTAGAAGCTCTTGTTAGAATCAATGAGTGTGGAAGAATGTATTTGTGGTTTCATGACACAACTAACATACATACTCCTGGCATATCTGAAGGGTTTGAGGGGAAAATAGATTAAGGTAGAAGATTATAATTATTACTGTTTTAGAGTTTTGTTACTGTCTGGAAAATTATTTTACTTTTTATCTCTAGGAAATAATACTTGAAAAAACTAACAGTAGCTAATACTTATTGCTGTTTTACTGTGTACCAGGCACAGCTCTAAGATTATACATGTTATATCTCACTTAGTCCTTTCTTGTTGTGTCATTTCCCCCTTATAACTAGATGAGGAAACTGAGACACAGAGAGACCACATAGCTAGTAAGGAGTGTGTGGTACAGCCCCAATGAATCATGCCTTCCATAATTCATGCCAGCTCCCAGCCAACCCATCAGCTGACTGGAAATGCATTAGAGGCCTAGCAAAAGCCTCTGAGCTTTGGCTATATCAGCAGAATAGCCCAGTTGACCCACAGACTGTGCAAGTATAACTGGTTATCATTTCAAGTCAGTAAGTTTTAGGGGGTTTGTTACCTAACACTTCTGTAACCATAGATAACTGATATCTAGAGGAAGGCCAGAAATGGGAGTAAGGCTTGGCTCAGAGTTCTTCAATAATTCCAGGGCCCTAAATCATCAACGTGATTTTGAATGTACAACTTAGGGCAGGCTCAATACTTTGCAAAGGCACCTATACAAAAATTCATAGCAAACTAGTGGAGGTAATCATTGAGGGAGGGATTTTAGAGGATCATTATTAGAAGACTTAATAGCAACTATTATTTATTGGCTACATGTTCTGTATCAGCCATTGCCCAAAGCAGTGAAGGAGGGGAAGAAATACCTTGACTTCTCCCCTCCTCCTGCTCTCCAGTCTCCTGCCAATACTACCCCCTGGCTAAATCTATATAGAAGCTGGTGGGCAAGGAAGCCTGCCAAATACGGTGGGCAGAGGTCAGACTCTTGCAATATATGACATAGGAAGTAAAGGCACTGGAATAGATCCGAGTGCACAGGGTATATGACAAAGTCATGTTTGGGTTCTGAATTTTGAAAAGGGCTATATTTCAAAGGTATAAATAAGTCAGATGTACTCATGCGTTCTTTCAAAGTTGAATATGTATCCTCTGGTGTTGGATGGATGGGCTCTACACATACCAACAGACAACAATTTTTAGAAAAAGACTCACCAGTATCTCAGAATACATTGCCTGGATATTCCAATGAATGGGACTTGTCAACTCACACACAGATACTTGTCAGCCATCCCTTACATACATACTAATTAAAGTATAGACCAAGGCCTAGAGCATTGCATCACCTGAAAGCTGGGAATGCAGAATCTTAGACCCTTCACTGGACTCAGTGAATCAGAAACCTCATTTCAATTAAATCCCTAAGTGCTTCATCTGTACATTAAGGTTTGAAAATGCTGCTCTACCACCTAGCAAATAGGCCCTTCCTTTCTTACCACTAGTATTAGAAATTATGATACCTACTTTGTAATAGTAACAACAATTTAGCTGCTCATGACAAAATATTATGGTATGCTAGAGGCCCAGTGCACAAAATACATGCACTCAAAGCGGGGTCCCTCAGCCTGGCCTGAGCCCTCTTGTAGTCCAGGAGCCCTTGGGAGATGTCCAACTGCTGGCTTAGGCCCACTTCCTGGCTTCTGGCTGAGCGGCGCTCCCCCTATGGGAGCACACTGACCACCAAGGGGCAGCTCCTGCATTGAGCCTCTGCCCCCTGGTGGACAGTTCACATCATAGCGACCAGTTGTTCTGCCATTTGGTCAATTTGCATATTAGTCATTTATTATATAGGATATTGAGTTCTTAGTTCCTCACTAAACCCTGGGGGATGAGTAACATATCTCAGAATGCATCACCATTGTAAAAATAAGGAAATAGAGGCAAACCAAGATTTAAATAAATTGCCCATAGTTTGAGCTACTGAGTGGTGAACCTACATTGGGACTAAGTTATTAACTGAAAGTTTGGTGACCTTTCTATTACTGAAATGAGGTGTGGAGGGTGGGAAGATGGGCAGATATAGTTATCAAACAAACCACTCTAGCAGTTGAGGTTACATTCAGAAGTAACCACATATGAAGTAAGGAACTGGAAAGGGGTATCTTAAGAAAACTGATTAATCACTCAAAATAGAGGTGATCATTTCATCATGTTGCATTCCAGTGTCAGTATAAACAATTGAAGACATTAACGTCATCTTCCTCAGTTACTTTAGTACAGTGGATATCAACCTTGGCTGCACATTAGAATCACCTGGAAATCTTTTTAAAATCCTGATTTCCGGGCCTCATCCTCCGGAAATTCTGTTTCTTTGTTATGGGGTGGGGGCACAACATTAGTAACAAAGAAACAGAATTTCTGGAGGATGAGGCCCAGAAATCAGGATTTTAAAAAGATTCCCAGGTGATTCTAACGTGCAGCCAAGGTTGAGATCCACTGTTTTAGTACTTTAAAACTGTTTTCATCTGCTCTCAAACCCTATAAAATCTTAAACATAAAGTGTCCTTTCTATTAATTTTCCTGGTTTCAGGGTTGTCTGTATTTGTCACCAGTGTATGAGAACTTACAGAGCACCTGAAAACTAATTTTCCTCTCTCCCTTCCCCAGCATCATTAGTGGTTCCATCAGAAAGATACACATCACTGATATAAGCAAAACAATAAAGCTGCTTCAAGGAGATAACTGTATTGGTCTAGACTTTGTAACAACAGTCATAGCAAAAATAAAAGCAATCTTCACAGTGGTCATTTAAATTGTGATTGAGTTGCAGACTTTCACTCTTTTATAAAAGTCTAAGTCCAAGAATTATTGCCCTATTCAAAACTGTTGATGTAACCCACATCATGAACAGGCAGAATGTGTCACCTTCATAAGTAATTTATTTTTAGACTGTGTTTAAGGTACAATCATCAGTCACAGGTAGCCTACAGATCGAAACTATCAGGACAAATGGAGTTTTCTCGAAATATCCTTGCAATGACTTTAGTTTCTGGCCCATTTCCTGGTCTATCTCTTTTCTTCCACACTTAACCAACCATGCCAGAGATGGGCTATACTTTTCCCAGTGATAACTGAAAATGTTCACAAATTATAACTGTACCATTCCATCCAGTTCAAATACTTTTACTTCTACAGCAAAACAGATTGATTTTCTCTAGCAACAAATACTGAAATTGTCTCTTCGATGTCTTGTAATTAGTTCTAATATCAGTAAGCAAATTAAAAGGCAGCAAAAACAATTTGTCCAGCAGGCACTTATCAGTCCCTTCATAACCCATTTAGTGGCCTTGCCTCAACTATAAGGTGGATAAATGAGGAGAATGCTGATTTTGGCATTCAGCTTACTCTGGGATAATCTAGCTCATCCTTCTTGGCTGACATGAGACAGAAATAACATCAAAGGGTGATAAACTCTTTCCCGCAGACCTGGGGTTCTAAGGTTTGCTGGCCCCAGGCCTAATCTATCAATCCATTTTCTACACAATAAAAGGTAAGAAACCCATTACAGATCAGTTATAAGCCCTGGCAGGTGGTCTATGACAAAAACGGAATACATCAACCAAGCCAGCATTCAGTGTCCCTTTTCTAAGGTTTGAAGCACTAGGGGTCAGATGACATGCATATAGTAGTTAGGATTCAGTATTAAATTATTTTAAGTCCATGGATAAACTTATACATTTTGTAGCATGAGTATAAAGATTTGACAGAAAAGTTCATTTTTGTATGATTCTGACCTTTTATAAAAAAAATAGCACTGCTATAATTTTTTTTTTTTGCTTTACATGTTGGCTTTGCACAAGATGTAATAAATGAAACCAGATTAGAATTTACAATCTGTGCTCTTAAATACAGCTTTAATCTTCATTTGTTATTCAAACTCAGTTTAAGGAGTTAGCATACGAAGTTTCCCTTTAATGTCATTTCAAGATTACTAAATTATTAGAAAGTCATTCCCTCTGGTCTCAGGGTTGATGCTATATAATCCAGTCATTCCAAAGCCAAGGCTTCAGAAACAAAAGAAACAATGTTTTATATTAGCAAAATCTCTTTTTATTATATGATTTCTTCTCCTTTCTAAAATGCCTTGCTATAGGGCAAACATCTTTGTGTTAATAAATGACTTACTTCAAAAATGTTACACTAAAGGTCAGAGTTATGAATTTTTTTTCTCCTTTTTTATCATCTTTATACTTTTCTTCCTTTTAAGTTCACTGAGAACAGGAAAGAAAGTTTGCCAAGAATAGGGTCATACTTAGTACCATTATCAGTATATATATTATATATATAAGAAAAATAAAGCTTTAATATGGAAACGAGTTGTTGCATAAATGTCATTATTTTGCAATGCCTGCTGGCTTTTTTGTTGTTGTTGTTCATTTTTAAAATAGCATTGCATTAAAATGAACAAGTTATTTAGTATTAGGTTAAGGTTTCCTAATAGAACAACATCTGGCTTCAATGAAACTTTCTACAACCAGTTCCTCATCACGCCACCAAAATGGGGGGAAACTAACACCAAAAATGGAGGAAAGGGAAAGGGGTGGAGAATAGAGGTTAGGTGAGTAGATTGGGATTGCAAAGATGCTTCGGGTTTAAAAGGTCATCTTCAATCATGCTTATAGTTAAAATTTCAAAATGTTGGTGTTTGCAAACAATGATGGAGTAATTGGACTTCATAGCTGATGAGAAGAAAAAAGTCCATCATTTTCCAAGACATTTTATCTGAAATGCTAGCTGGTCATAGATAATGAGAATAATTGGATCAGACAAAAAGAGAGAGCACTGGCTAAAAACCTTCTGTACCTCCCACTATCAGTGGTCGGCAAACTCATTAGTCATCAGAGCCAAATATCAACAGTACGACGATTGAAATTTCTTTTGAGAGACAAATTTTTTAAACTTAAACTATATAGGTAGGTAAATTGTAATTAACTTAATTAGGGTACTCCTAAGGCTTAGGAAGAGCCACAGTCAAGGGGCCAAAGAGCCGCATGTGGCTCGCGAGCCACAGTCTGCCGACCATGGATCTAGGTCCATTTGGTGGTCGTGGTGCCTTTAACTCACCTTCTCTTTTTCAGCTCTTGGATTTATAATGGTGGCACATGTTTCAGCTTTTCTCCCAAGAGCTATATGTATAATTGTTTAAGATGGTTAATATTTTTCAGCCTTAAAAAAAGAAGGAAATCCTGCCATATGCAAGAAAATGGGTCTACCTGAGGGCATTATGCTAAGCAAAAAAGGCAGTCATATAAGGACAAATACTACACGATTCCATTTATATTTAACACAGTCAAAATCATACAAACAGAGAGTAGAATGGTGTATACCAAGGCAAGGGGGAGAAGAAAATAGGAGTTGTCCAATAGGTATAGAGTTTCAGTTATGCAAGATGAAAAACTTCTAGAGATCTGCTATATAACATATTGCCTACAGTTAACAATACTGTGTTGTACACTTAAAGATTTGTTAAGAGGGTAGATCTCATATTAAGTGCTCTTACCACACTACAAATAAAGAAGCTTACTCAGCAAAAATTTTGTGCTTGGTCTTTGTGTTTTCCCATTTTGAAATTACCTCCAATTTTAAAAATTAAAGCCAATATTTTGACCAATTACAATGTGCCAGATACTATGTTTTCATTTCCCATGCACTAGCTCATTGAATTTTCACATGTACAGTATGTTCTACTAGTATGAGAATTTAGTGGGTGTTATAACTGAAGCAGGGACAGGGCAGGTAAAAGATTATACAGCTAGTAATGGGTAGAATCCATAATCTATAAATCTCATGCTTAATCACCGTGATAAATTGCCTCTTCACAACTCTTGTTTACTTTTATTGTTTGTAAAATGTCTGATCCACATTCTTGGTATTGCCTGACATTTTAATAGGTTGGGAAATTAAAAACCACATTTCATTATAAACTTACTGTCATTAAAGAGTGATTAATTTGGTAGTAATGGCAAACAGTTCAAACTTCTCAACTTCACTGAAGGGTCAAGAGAGTAGGGGTGCTGCTGCTTCTAGGAATATTAGCAGTGATGGTAATACTAATTATTAAGTACTGGGCCAGGCATAACCCTAAGAGCCTGATGTTTGCTCTTACAACTGGGGTGACTTTATATATATAATTTTAATCTTTTAAAGTGGGATACTCATGAGAATGAAACAGGGAGCTATTAAAATTATGATGCAATAACAGACAAAGCCAGGACTGTCAGAGAAAACTGAGATATATTCATGAAACAAGACCTAGTAGTAGCAATTCCCATTTCAATGTGAAATTACAGGAGGCAAAGTCAAGGGTGCTTATGTTATAAACTTTTAATTACAATTCCCTCCTCAAGTTTCAGCCTCAAACTATTTAGCAACTGTAAGTAAGAGATATGAATAGGTGTAATGCCAAGCCCTATGTATTCTGAATGACCTTTAAATAAGGCAAGGGCGGGAAATTATTATGATACACTTAGAACAACATATGGTACATAGTGGTCACTCGTTAAATGTATGTTGAATGAATGATTTAATGATTTGAATAATGCTATGATGTAATTATTAAACACGTAAAGGAAACTTCCAAGATAATAGATTTCCAAGGAATATCAGACTGCATACCTTAATAGTAAATAAGTAAAAACCGTTTTCTGGTATTTCCTGTAAAGATTCTTCACTTTAGGAAAAAAAGGTAATTCATATTAAGAGCAGTATTAGATGATGATCACTACTAGAACATGGTCATTGATAGCAAAATAACTTCTTGGAGCAAATGTTCATTTTTGAACAAGGAGCAGAAAAGTGAAGCTTCAACTTGATTTAATTTTCTCCCTTTTATTCTTCACATTTATAATAATGACTGGCAATATATGGCAAATGTTTATCTACCTGACACAAATGAAAAGAAGGAATCTAAAGTGTTTACTCCTTGGATAGATACTTAGAAGATAATTGGAGGTTAATATAAAATGAACCAGATTTCTGGAAATATAGATACAGTCATTTTTATATTGTAGAAAATAGTCTGGCATATGAGTTTCACTATATTTTCACTTGCAGAATATATATTTTATGATTTAGTTTGAAAACAATCCCTGTATTATCAATAGTGCAAAGGTTATTCTTATATTAAAATTTTGCTGCATATATTGTAGTTAAACTATTTTTTCTAGGTAAAGTAGATCAGATTTTTTTTATTAAGATGCACTTAACTGAAAAGAAGAAAAAAAAGAGATGCACTTAACTGAAATTCACTTCCTAGCAAAATTTCTTATTTGTGTTTGTAAAATGTTTTGGTCTTTATATGCACTATTTTATATTGTTTAGGAAATAACAAATTAAAATAGTAATTTACCATTTTCAAATTAATGACAGAATATGATGTAAAAATTTAAAGTTATTCAACAAAATGAAAATATATTTATTTTGACTAATTGAAATGTATAATATATCCTATCTGTAAAGTTACTTAACATCAAAAATAGTAGGTATGGGTTGGGAGGAGGAGGTAGAGGGGAGGAAAATTGGGGACATCTATAATACTGTAAAAATAAAATAAAATTTAAAAAAGGATTTCACTGCCATACTTACAACTTTAAAAAAAGTTGAACAATCACAATAAAAAAGCAGACATATAACTAATTCTGAAACAACATAAATATGCTCTCCTATATTACACAATCACAAAAGTTCTATTTAAGTAAAGAAAGTTTGGGCAAATTACTTGAAAATATAGCATGCAGTTTTCCAAAATGGGCAAAAAGCAAAGCAAAAACTCATATAGCTTTATTAAATGAAAAGAAATCCCAGTTTTCACTTTTATAGGAACAATAGGATGAAATGGAAAACCATGCTTCTCTTTGCTTCTAGCATATTATCTACAAAAAAATTATGAGCGTCACTAAAAAGTTTTTTTAAAGAACTATTTGAAATAGCTTTTGTATTAAATAGAGTACAGTGTGTTCTCAAATATGGCACATAACCTTTTTAGGACTTAGTGTTCTAATCTAGAAGATGTGGGAGTAATGTAGCTTCATTATGATTCTTTCAGCTATATAACCCTATGAGTCTACAAAGTAAATGTTGCATTTTTCCATCTTTTCAATTAAGTACAGTAAGTATACAACCTGATTCAAAAATGAAAACTGATGACAATTTGTGAAGTGTATGATTGTCTGACCACTGTGCTGTACACCTGAAACTAATACAAAATAATATTGAAAGTAAACTGTAATAAAAAAACATATTTTGGTTGTAAATAATGGTATCTGAATAATGAAGTATGAAGAATAGGGACACAAAGTGACAAGGACAGGAAAAGATGAAAAAGGGATTAAACACTGAAGTATCAGAAAAAGAGAGTAGGAGACAATGTGTCACATACACTACCTAGGCAGGAAAATAAACTAACATATATGCATATAGGAAAGTAGATTCATTATAGATATAGTAAGATGCCAATTTATAGGCCAAGACACACATAATAGAGAAAAAGGAAGAGAATGAAAGTGATGGGGAGAGGCAGGAAGGGAGGGAGAATCACACACACACACACACACACACACACACACACACATGTCCAGAGAAAGTACAAATAAAATGAGTGATAAATATTAAAAACAACACAGAGTCAGACATGTGTATGAAAATCACAGAGTGAGACTCAGAGGAAAACACAGAGGCTAGCTTTAATAATATTCCCACTCTGTGGATCATAAGGGTATTATTGTTAAAGACTATAAAGGTGAAGATACATATTAGACAAAAATGACCCTTATCTAGAGTTAGCCATAAGTTTAAACCAAGGTCTGCATTCAGCTTTAAAGCAACATTTCGCATCTCGATTATAAAGAGTGGCTATCCAGGCCAAGGCAAGTTAACAGTTTTGCAATGTACCCATTATAGGGTCCACTACTCCCTTAAATATATTGCTACATTAACCCCAATTGCTGTTTTTCATTTATTTTTTTAACATTAAATAAGTTTATTGACACTGTAACACAACACACTTGCCTCCCTGACACCCCCATCCCCCTCACCCAGACTAGATCTCTCCCCGTTCCTCTCCCCTTAGAACAAGCTGTACCTTGAAAGCAGAAAAGGGCAGGCCACCTCTACTACCCCAGTCCCACCCCCAGGCCCTGTGGAGCAGGGTCTCAGGCACAATTCAGAACCTATTGGGGGGGGGGGTACAGTTAGCACTACACTCAGCCAGGCAGAGGCATCCAGTCCTAAGGAACAGATTCCCCCTTCACTCCCCAGGCCCTGAGTCGCTATTCTTCTTCCTCTCTGCTCTCTGTGACCCTAGGAAGGAGAGATGCTGGAGCCTAGGCCATGCAGCCAGTAGCAACAACTCCTGGCCATGATCTGAGAATTGGAGTTTGGCTAGTCTTTTATAGGTCCCAGGCACCCCAAAGAAAGCCCTGGTGGTGGGAGTGAACTTGAATGCCCCTATTCAAAATGCACTGATAACATTTAACAGATTGAGCCAGTTTAACCAGATGCCAGAATAACACTAAGCTGTGAAGAGGGGGGTCAGACCTGCTTTCTCCAGGCCGGACACAAATGCACACAGAGAAGCCCAGGCGGAGTGTCACAAAACAACTCGAGGACACTTTTGCGCATGGGGCTGCACAGCCTCTACTCAGGAGCCCCTGGGGTGACAGGAAGGAAGCAAGGAGAGAAAATACACAAGTCTTAGAAACCAAAAAGAAAGCCCAATAGCTGGGGAGCCTGAGCCCGACAGTGCTACCCACCAACCCTCCAGGTCTTGGCCCAGACCCAGATAGTCCCTCCCCCTCGAGGCAATGTCCTCCCCCTAGGCTAGATAGAGCACATCACACAGCGCAGTTTAGAAAGCTTCTAATGCCAGTTCATAAACATCTTCATTTACTATTGGTGATTACATGTGAATAATATGTTTATACCGTTCTTTATGGAAAACAATTTCAACGAGTCAACTCCAAGAACACAATAGGCAACCCTCACCCTGAGCCCCTCCGTGTCCTTCCCTAGACAACGAGGAGCCCCCTCCTCTGTCCCAGGGCTGCCTAACTTCCCCTCTTTCCCCACTGTGGCTCTTGGGCAAAGCATCCTCTGACCATTAGTGCTCATTGGGCAAGTTCTGGTCCAGGGGGTAAACCATGAACATCACATCTGGCCGAGAGGGTACACAGGGATGGCCTGGATGTACAATCTCAAAGCCCAAGAAGCTGAAGGTCTTCAGGAGTGGAGCTCTGTCTTCCCGGCCCTTCCTGAAGCAGACGAAGACGTAGTTCACTTTCATCTTCTCTTCCCCAAACTCCAGCAGTGCTAACAATCCTTCTTTGCTCCCATCAGCTAATACTCCATCTGGGATTTCTATAAACAGGCTCTGGCTGGGCAGGACTGCATCCCAGGAAGAGACCACCTTGGTGACCTCATACTGGAAGTGGATGATCTGAGGTTTTCCATCGTTCGCAGGGAGGTCCTGGGTCACAGTGAGCTTCTCGTCCTGATATATTAGAGCTGAGAGAGAAGGATCCCTGCCTCCCCCTCGCCCACCGGGGATCTTCGACAGTGGGTGAGGGGCCTCAGGAGCACCACAGGGGCCCTGGAACAATGTGCCTGCAGCACTGGAGCTGGGGGCAGTTACTCAAAGGCAAAATACTACTGTCCTGGGTGTTTATCATCCTCGGTGGGAGGAGGCAGCGCAGGGAGTGGGTAGGTGGATGATTGGGTGGGTGGGGGTCGCGCACAGGGCTGATCTCTGTGGGTTAAGTCCCTGTCAGGCCGTGGGCTCACAGCCCTCCTCCAGCCTCGGCAAGCGCCTGCCTCCAACTCTGTTTTTCCTTTTAGAAATGCAACATAAAGCTGCCAAAGTAATTGGTAAATTGGGAAAATATGCATGATCCAGCATATTAGAGTTATCCATAGAGAAAGGCCCCTGCAACTAGGAATTGTGATAGTGGAACATTTTCATAGACACTGTATGTTAAGGAATTAGCATATTTGTATCTCAGCAACCATTACATACTAATACAATGATAGAACTCACTCTAGCATTTGGATAGAAGAGGGAGCTAGAGAATATAGGGGAGGGGACCCCATTATTTCTTCTCTCACTAATGACTCAGTATTTGAGGATTAATGATGATCAAGACCATCTCTTGATCGCCTTGATCATCTTTCCTTATATTTTTTTAAATACTGACTTGAATACTGATCTAAATCTGGTACTGATCATTTGTTTTCTATTATTAAATTTAAATCAATAGGGATAGGGGGCATAAAGATTGAGAAGGGACAATTAAATAATTCTTAATATGTCTAATGAATAAGATTAAAATTTTTCATCTTAATGAATAAGATGAAACATTCTAAGATGTTTGGTGGCAAAAGCACAGCATTAAAATGATAATTTTAGGATGGAACACAGATATTATGGATGATCTAATTATATGTCTATACAAGATTGTGTTCCCAGCTTTCATTTTAATTTTCTGTCATAAAAAATTACTTTTAATGCTATTGCAGAACATATAAAACATTGACTCATGTTTCACTATTCACAAAGCTACTATTATGTGTTTTACATAGTTCTCTGACATTTCCTAGAATTATAATTTTTGTTCCCTTTTTAATATTTAAATATACCGAGGTATGGTGAAGCATTTTGTGGTATCTCTCTTCCTTGTTCTCTTCATATGAGGAATGCATTTATTTGTATTGTAATATGGCTACAAAATTCAATTACTAAGAAAAAAGATTTTCTCCATATGCAAGTGTGTGTATCTTTACATGGCTGTTTTGAAATATTTAAAACAAGAAACTTTACATTTTAGGTAGGAAAAAATTCACCTTAAAATGTTTTACTCCAATTATTCACATAACTGAAAGTTAGTGTTCATATATAAAATAGAAAAGGGATTTTTTTTTCAAATACCTTGTTGCTTGAATTATAGAGATCTAAACACACATTTTGATTTTAATGTGAAATAATTGGTACTTTTTCATTTCATAAATATTTGATCAGTCATGTAAATGATCTGTTACAAGAACTTCAGCATCATCAATTTAAAAATAAAATAAATAACCTGACACAATCCAAAATAAAGTGTCTATTATTTTCTTTGCAAATCATCTATGTACAGAAACTTTTCTCAATATACCTTCTTCATACCTCTCAATTTTGTTGGATGCTGATGAATAACAAACAATTCTTTAGAGGCAATTGTGCCATTTTTCATAAAAGCCATTTCATGTTACATGAAAATTACAGTTCTGCAATATCTTCTTGGTATGACTTTACTACTGCTTTAAAGGATTACAATTTACCTTATATTTTGAACAGAACAAAGTTAGCAGGTATTAAATATGCCCAATAGGGCAGTAAAATTGTGGTCAAAAGTAGATGAGACATTTCAAAATACCCTTGGGGGATTAGGGTCAAAAGCATATATAGGGAAAGTACCTATGGGGACGTGTAAAGTAAGGGAGAAGTAGCCTTAGAGGGGAAATCTGACCTCAGCTAAGAGGCAGGTTAAAATTGGGGTACTGAAAGTCCATTGATGGAAATTTGTACTTAGCTCAAAATTGCCACCTAATGAATGGCCTTCCTTTAGCACTTAACCCATAAGCAAAAACAAAACAAAAAGTGTGTGGTTCTTATCTAAAGAAATGAAATCTAGAAAGAACCTCAGCAGTTAGTGTGGGTACCTTAAAATAAAGCCCACTGCATTATAGAATTTGAAGGTATCTTTCAAACAAGAGAGTCAGCTCTTTGTCTTAGCACATAGAGTAAAATATCCCAGTCAACAAGATCCACCCAGGTAGTTAAGGCTCCCCATCTTTCTATTTTCTCATTCTTACATATAAATATATTAAGGATTACTACCTGTATGAACAAAGTATACAGCTCTAAAAGAGAAAATGACAAGGGAACAGACAAATTTCTTGGAAGGCATCCTATATAATGAAAGCCTAATATGCTAAGTGTCCAGTCGTCTGTTCAACCAATCAAAGCATAATATGCTAATGATATGCTAAGGCCACTAAACTGCTCGCTATGACATGCACTGACCACCAGGAGGCAGACAGTCGACCGGTCGACCAATCACCATGACGTGCACTGAACACCAGGGGGAAGATGCTCCGACCGGTAGATGAGCTTGCTCTTGGGGTCTGGATGATTGGGACTGAGCAAGACAGGCTGGCACGCCCTAGAGCCCTCCCATGGTTCCTCCCCAGCTGGCTAACCTCCTGTGTCCCTCCCTGGTCCTGATTGTGTACCAGTGGGGTCCCTCAGCCTGGCCTGCGCCCTCTCACAATCCAGGACCCCTTGGGGGATGTCGGAGAGCTGGTTTCAGCCTGATCCTACAGGCCAGGTTGAGGGATCCCACTGGTGCACGAATTCATGCACCAGGCCTGTAGTAACTTATAAAAGCTGAAACACACAAAACATGACAATTCTAATCATCCCCTGTATCTATTAAAGAAATTAAACCAATTATCAAAAAATTCCCATAAAAGTAACTCCATGGCTAGATGACTTTCCAATTGAATTCTTCAAAACATCTTAGGAAGAGATAATGTCATTTTTCCAAAAAAAGAGAAAGAGTACCTCTCAAGTTATTTTATAAGACTTGTCTAACATAGCTGTCAATGCTTAAGAGGATATTATAAAAAAATTACTAACCATTTTCTGTCCTGAACAAAGATATAAAAATCCTAACCAACATATTAAAAAATTGAATCCAAAAGTCTATAAAAAGTAAAAGACATAATGACCAATAGGATTTATTCAATAATTCCTGAATAGTTTCAAATTCCAAAACCAAATAGCTATAACTTACCACATTCATAAAAAAGGAGAAAACTAATATAATCATTTTAATAAATGCACAGAAGCATTTGAATATGTTCAATACCTATTCTAATAAAAATTTGATAAACTGGGAATTAGGAGAAATGTCTTAATCTGATTAAGATGATCTACAGAAAGTCATACAACTGATATCACATTTAAAGATAAATTAATGAATGCTTTCCCCCTGAGCTAGGAAATGAGCCAATTATCACCACTTCCATTAAACATTATTTTGGAAGTCCTAATCTATACAAAAAAATTAAAATCATAAGGATTGAAAAGGGAGAAACTACCTCTACTGATGACATGATGATGCACATAAAGTAAATACATAAGATTCTATAAACTATTAATATCAATAGGTGAATTTAGCAAGGACACTGGTTATGTGCTTAATATACAAAAATCTGCTATATTTTATATATCAGCAACCAAGAGAAAATAACATGAAAAATGAATCCCATTTATAGAAGGATCACAATGACAAATGTCTGGGATTCAACCTAATAAAACATGTGCAGGTCCTCTGGACTGAAAACTGCTTAATATTACTGAAAAGATATTATAGAAGACTTAAAAATAATGGAAGGGTGTAATATTAGATGAACCAACATTGTAACTACGTTAACTGATCTACAAATTCAACAAAATTCCAATGAATATCCTGGCAAGTTTTAATAAAAATTGACAACTTGGTTGTAAAATTTATTTGGTAAACCAAACAACCAAAAAGAGCAAAGGCAATCTGGACTAAGAAGAACAAAGTTGGAGAGTTTATATTATCAGGTCCCAATTTTTAAAATAAAACAATTGTCCCTGGCTGGTGTGTGGTGTGGCTCAGTTGGTTGGGCATTGTCCTGTGCACCAAAAGGTTGTCTGCTTGATTCCAGCTCAGAGTACACCCCAGGTTGCAGGCTCAATCCCTGGTAGGGGGTGTGCAGGAAGCAGCAGATTGATGTTTCACTTTCACATCAATGCCTCTCTCTCTCTCTCTCTCTCTCTCTCTCTCTCTCCTCTCTCTCTCTCTCTCTCTCTCTCTCCTCTTCCTTCCTCTCTTTCTAAAAAAAAAAATCTTTTAAAAAAACAAAATTCTGATACATGGTACAACATGGATGAGCCTTGACAACATTATCTTAAGTGAAATAATCTAGACATGAAGGGACAAATAGCATATATGTGTTCACTAATATGAAATATATGGAATAGGTACATTCATAGAGACAGAAAATAGGTTAGAGACTACTTTGGGAGTTGACTGAATGGGTAGGTGATGGGGGATTCTTGCTTAATGATTACAGAATTTTGGTTTGGGGTGATGAAAAAGTTATGGAAAAAGATGAAGGTGATGTTTGCACATTGTAAATGTAATAAATGACACTGAATTATACACTTAAAATCATTAAAATGATAAATGTTATATATATTTGGCCACAATTTAAAAAATAAACCAAACCCATTAAATTGTATACTTTACAGTGAGTGAACTATATGGAATGTGAATTATCCTATATAATAAAAGCCTAGCAACCGAATGGCTGAACAACCAGAACGACCAGTCACTATGATGTGCACTGATCACTAGGGGGCAGATGCTCAATACAGGAACTGCCCCCTGGTGCTCAGTGCGCTCCCACAGTGGGAGCACCACAGGGTTGACCAGGATGAGCGGCTGCTATCCGCAGTGGCATCAGCCACTCAGAGGGCCCGTTCACAGCCGCTCGGCTGACAGGAATGAGTGGCACTCCCACAGAGGGCCCATCTTTGAAAGCCACACCCCCACCAGTGCACGAATCCCGTGCACCGGACCTCTAGTATCCCAATAAAGCTGTTAAAAAATGATTGTTATTAAGCCAGTGTGGTAGTAATTGAAGGACAGATGTAATGCAAGAGAATTGAGAATCCAGAAGCAGATTCACACATTCATGCTTACTTGACTTAACAAAGTTACCACAGTAGTACCATGGGAAAAGGATTGTCTTTCCATAAATGGCGGTAAGTTAATTGATGTTGCTTTTCATCATACATTCATTCATATGTGCTACTTGGTTTTAAAGAGTAAGTATGCGTTACTTTGATAAACATATTAAATATTTGATTTAAGAAGTATCTGAGGTAGAAAGAAAAAGACTTACAAGTAAGTAACTAAGTAAATAATTAAATAATCCTATATAATAAAAGGGTAAAATGCAAACTGAACAAATGGCGGAACGACTGGTTGCAATGATGCACACTGACCACCTGGGGGCAGATGCTCAATGCAAGAGCTGCCCCCTGGTGGTCAGTGCACTTCCACAGGGGGAGCACCACTCAGCCAGAAGCTGAGCTCACAGTTGGCGAGCACAGTGGTGGTGGCAGGAGCCTTTCCCGCCTCCCCAGCAGTGCTATGGATGTCCAACTACTGGCTTAGGGGCACAGGCCTAAGCCCTCAGTTGGACATCCCCTAAGGGGTTCAAGGCTGTGAAAGAGCACAAGCCAGGCTGAGGGAACCCGCCCCCCACCCTATGTGCATGAATGTCATGCACCGGGGCCTCTAGTAAATAAATAAATAAGCAAACAAAACAAAACACCTTTTGTAAGTTAGCATCCATTTAGCATTGATTAAGTCCATGTTATATGTGAGGACAAGTAATTTTGATTTATGGAACATGTTGAACTGGACTACTGCCACCTTGTTTAAATACTGTCACAATATTCCTGATCACTGAATTAATTCATTCATCCTTTTCCCAGTCCCATTCTTTAGAATAATTAATGCAAAGTAATGATGTTGTATATTTTGGCATTTAGTCATTAATGTACCATTATCCACCATCACCATTATTCCCATCTAGAACAAATCATGTGGCCAAAATCACTGGTCAGGTTTAAAAACAACAAAATAATCTACATATAAGCACCCCAGCCATACCCCACCCATAAAACAACCATGAAACAAAACAAATACAAACACTTTCAACATTTAACACATGTGACAGGGGAGATGGTTAATGTCTAACCTTTATCCACTGAAGATTTGTCTGCTTGAGCTTCTTTTCAAGTTTATCTTGCTCTTCTGGGCTTATGGGAGCACTGACAAGCACTGTTCCTCCTGTTTCATTTAATTGTTTTAGAATTCCCTGGCGCAGGGGCAGCTCTTCCACAAGTAACTAAAACAGACAAATGCAACAACTTTAAAAATGAATTACAGCACAATGGCAACTACCTTGTCTTTGCCTCAATTGATTAATCTATCAAAATGAAACAAGGTGTCCAAAGGCCCTTTGGTACCTCAAATACCAACAGTTTTCCAAAGAGCTGATAGACTGAAACACTCACTCTCAAGTAGTTAAACCTATCCCAGAAAGGACCAGGATATCTTATCCTTCAGATGTTTTTTCTGTGTTTCTTTTTTTCCCAAGAGAAAAATGTCATGTGGTATCAGCTCTAAAACAATACTCCAAACAGAGTTAAGGGCATAAAAACACATCTCTATCAAAAATAGAACAATCTGGATAAATTCCTCATACTCTCAGGCATTAAGCCTCCATGCTATAACATACTAAGAAATAGCTGACACCAAGAACATACCGAGTACCAAGCATTGTGCTGAACTCTTCACGTATATTATCTCAGTTAATTTTTATATAATAATTCTATGAGGGAGATCCTATTATCTTCATCTTACATAGAAGGAAACTGAGAGGCATAATGTCAGATCCAAGAACAAAAAAGTAGGAAGAATAGCACTGTGATTCAAACTTGAGAAGTTTCATTCATGAACCTTTATTTTGACTCTTCCACATTCCTGAATTTCTCTTATTCATTCAGCATTCACATTATAAGTGCCTTTTTTCAAGACCTACTAGTAAAAAAACATGATGGTTTTAATAACTATTTTATTTATTTGTGTCATCTAGAGTTTCAGTGTTCAATACAGAACCACTAGCCACATGATGCTATTTAAATTTAAATTTAAATGAAGTAAAGTTCAATGAAATAAAAACTCAGTTCCCCAGTCACGCGAGCTACCTTCCAAATACTCAAAGGCACATACAGCTACTGGTTACTGAAATAGATAATGTAAAACATTTCCATCATTACAAAAATTTCTATTAGACAGTACTGATCCAGATTGTATAAGGAGAAAAGAAAAACCAACGTGTATTTATTAATAAATGAATGCTGCTAAATATGTCTTTGAAATGAGTTATCAGTTATATTGCTATGTATGAAACTGAATACATTTAGGGAAGATGGATTTTCAAGAACAGATTGAGTTCACTTTTTCCATGAAATAACCATGTTCAAATGAAGTATTGATTCAAAACTTTTTATTTTTGAATCTCAAACACCTAGTGCAATATCTGACATAGAGTAAAAGGTGCTCAGTGTTTGTTTCCTGAATTAAGCAATAATTTTTATACTTTATCTTCTGTTCAGGTATAAGTTTCTTGTTTCACAGAAATTCATGGTTGACATGGGAGTCTAATTTGCATGTGCAAACCAAATGAATCATTGATAAAGGAGAAATTCCATGCCCCTTTGCTCTTGTAATTTTGCAAAATGAGGATAATAACAACCATTTTGAAAATGATATAAAGATTAAATAAAATAGCAGATATAAGTACAGATGATATTTAGCACAGAATAAGGGATGATTAATGTTAATTTCCCCTTTCCTTTCACATTCCCTTCAAGATTTGAAGTAAAGCAGATCTAATTGAGTTTCTTTCCTAAAACTAAAACCATGACAGTTAATCCAACTGCACAGTTCGAGCATGTCAGTCAGCCAGGTGAGGTAATCAGTGATAAGCAGACATAACAAGGGGAATGTCTGAAAAACAACCTTAATAAAGTGGATGTTTATTCAACAAGTATTAGAATGTGAACCAACACCACCCCCCCCCCCAAACAAATCAAAACAAAACATTATACCAGGCAAATTGAACACTTTTAATTAGAGTCTTCAGTAGTGGGATTGGTTTGGCAATTAAGATCTGCCCTAAGAAATTTCTATAAAGATTCTTTCCAGTTTTTAAAATAATCTGGAGCTGTGGATTTCTACAATAAATCTAAAATTAATTTCAAATTAGTTTAAAATACTGCTCTGAAGTTTACATACATATGTATGTATAGATATATACACACCTACACACACATTTTAAAAAAATATATACATATTGGAAAACACTGGATTAAGACAAAATAAAGTTTTTAAAAAGTTAAAGTGAGAAAAAGTAGTGTGCAACTATCAATAACATAATGAATAGAAAATCAATGATTAAATGCATTAAAAAATAGATTCATAGATTCTTTATATAAGTAGGCCTGGAGGACTTTAGAAAATTAAATTACCTTGACTTGTTCAAGTTTTTCTTTTAGCTGCTGCTCACTTCCAGGTTCAGGTGCAATAGTAGTAATGTTATCCACTTCTTCCAACCAGAAAATAAATTCATTTAAATCTCTTTGAAATTCTGACACGATATTCTTTTGTTCTTCTAGCCTGGCAAAAAAGAATAAAATTGTTACAAACATATTTCTCAAACTTTCCTTTAAAAACAAAACAAAACAAAAAACCTCAGGGCACACACCTTTAAGAATATACGCAATTTAAAATATGTTAATACAATTTTTAACGAAAATTCATTCGCTTAGCATAATACTTTCCAGGCCCCTCCATGTTGTCTCAAAGGTACATAACATATCTATCATTAATCCTAATGCCAGTACAATTCCTGGAAGTTAATAAGCCCTCAATAAATATTTGTTAACTTGAAAAAAAAACTTAGCTAAACATCCCACTAATGAAAGCAATCTAAATGTCTACCAGCTGAGAAATATTTATCTATTTATACAATTCAATACTATACAGTTGGGAGAATAAACAAATTAAGACAAATGTCACACGATCTCACTTATATTTGGAATCTAATGAACAAAATAAGCTGACAAACAAAATAGATCCAGAGACATGGAAGCATGCAATAGACTTAGATATTTCAGAGGGAAGGTGGGGGGTGAGCGGGAAGTGATAAACCTAAGAATTTATACACATACTACTAGTATATGCATAACCCATGGACACAGATGATAGTGTGGTGAAAGCCTGGGGAGGAGGGGGAAGAATGGGGGAAAAGGAGGACATCTGTAATAAATTTAAATTTAAATAGAAAAACTTCATTCCCTATAAGCAAAGAAATTTTAATATCTCAAAAATCTCTAAACTGTGAGATTAAATTGGTCAATAAAAAGTATAATTTTAAGATTCCAACAACATTATTGAATTCATGAGCAGTGTTTACCAATTTCCTTACTATTGAAATTTAGGGCTAGATAATTATCAGTTGTTAGGCATTATTCTGTGCATTGTAGGAGGTTTACTTTTATCTATCCCTGGCCTTTTCCCAAACTGTGACAACTAAGACTGTCTAGGCATTGCCAAATATTACCTGGGGGGCAAAATTGCTCTTGGTTGAGAATCACTGCACTAGAGTAAATATGTAATATGAAGTTGTATAAACAAATTAAGACAAATATGCTTAAAATGCTTAAAATACACCTTTATGGAAAAATGTAGGGCAAAAGTAAAAACAAGGGGATTAAAATAAAAATACTAAATTATTACGTTAAAATGTTTTCCAAATTATGACTCATAATCCTTTTTGAAGAAAGAGGAAAACTGATTCGAAATACTTTACATATGCTGTACTAGTGGAAGTTTTTAATTATAAAGATGCATATATTGTATGTTATTCAATTGGCCATAATTTTATTCTTTTATTCTGAATGGTAGCACTTTTACAGCTGAGAGAAATGATCTGCACTTAAAATAATTTACATTTTTTTGTTTTGTTATCGTTTGTTTTTTATCTTGTGTGTAAGCTTTTAATTTGAGTATAATATACTCCAATTATTTGCACAGGTATAACTATCACTTAATGCAGTTTTTGAAATTGAACACACCAAATAGCCAGAAAAAAAGAAACAGAATGTTTTGAGAAGCTCAGAAGCCCGCTCTTGCCCCTCACAATTGCTACCTCCAAGTGTAATCAGTATCCTGTCTACTTTGATTAATTTGTCTATGCTTATAAGGAATCATATGGTATATACTCTTGTATCTTGCCTCTTTCATTCAACATACGGTTTACAATAATCATTCATGTTATATGTAGTTTAATTTGTTTATTCTCCCAACTGTATAGTATTGAATTGTATAAATATATATCTATTAGAGGCCCAGTGCATGAAATTTGTGCATGGGGGAGGGGGGTCCCCTCTCAGCCCAGTCTGCAACCTCTCCAATCCGGGACCCCTCAGGGGAAATCCCTCTCACAATCCTGGACCACTGGCTCCTAATCGCTCACCTGCCTGCCTGCCTGGTTGCCCCTAACTGCCCCCCTGCCAGCCTAATCACCCACAACTCCCCCCACAACCACCTGGTTGCCCCTAACTGCCCCCACCACTGGCCTGGTCACCTTTTACTGCCCCCCTCTGCCGGCCTGGTTGCCCCTAATTCAGCCATGGGCAAACTATGGCCCGTGGGCTGGATCTGGCCCGTTTGAAATGAATAAAACTAAAAAAAAAAAAAAAAAAAGACCGTACCCTTTTATGTAATGATGTTTACTTTGAATTTATATTAGTTCACACAAACACTCCATCCATGCTTCTGTTCCGGCCCTCCGGTCCAGTTTAAGAACCCATTGTGGCCCTCGAGTCAAAAAGTTTGCCCACCCCTGCCCTAATTGCACCTCCTGCTGGCCTGGTCACCCCTCACATCCCCCACCCCCTGCTGCCCTGGTCACCCCACACAGCCTGCTTGTTCAGTTGTTTGGTCATCCCTCATTAACCCCCCTGCCAGTCTGGTCACCCCACACAGCCTGCTTGTTCCGTCTTTTGGTCATCCCTCACTAAACCCCCTGCCAGCTTGGTCGTAGGCAGCCATCTTGTGAGGGCATGAGGGTTAATTTGCATATTACCCCTTTATTATATAGGATATCTCAGTTGGTAGACATTTCGGTTATTTTTATTTGGGAGATGTTTAGCTAAATTTTTTTGGCTTCAAGTTAACAAATATTTATTGAAGGCTTACTAACTTCCAGGAACTCTAGTGGCATTAGGATTAAGGATAGATATGTTATGTACCTTGTCCTGAGGCTCTCACAGTCCATGAGAGGAACCAAGCATATAAACCGAGGACTATGATGCACTATTGTAGGAGGATGAGTTATTTCTGGCGCAAGGCATAGGAGATGTACCAGAGAAGATAATGGTCTACCTGGGTCTTGAAGCATAAAGACAGTTCCCTATATCTGGGAATAAGACAGTGCATTGAGAGAACTATAATCATACTCATTCCCCAAACCAGATCCAGTTATTGGGTACGTGCTCATCTACACTCAGTTTTGTCTTTAATGAGTTTGTCCAAAGTCTTTTCTGGGACACATGAGAAGCCATTCTCTTCTCTATTCTCAGCACAGCAGATACTTTGAAAACCCAAGTCATACTATATCACTGTTACACTCACAACTCTTCTATTGCTGCCCTGGCTGGTCTTGCTCAGTGGTTAGAGTGTTGGCCAGTGGATTGAAGGGTCAGTCAAGGGCACATGCCTTGGCTGCAGGCTTGATCCCCGGCCCTGGTCTGGGCATGTACTGGAAGCAGCCAATCGATGTGTCTCTCTCTCATCGATGTTTCCCTCTCTGTCTGTCCCCCTCCCTTCCACTCTCTCTAAAAATCAATAGGAGGAAAAAGCCTGGCATGAGGATTAACAAAATAAAAAACAAACAGAGAAACAAACAAAAATCCTCTGATATTGCTTCCCAATTCATCCACAGAAAAAGCAAAAGCAATTACAGCATTCTACAAGGTTCTAGATCTGTGCGGTCTAAAATGATAGGCACCATCACATGTGGCTACTGAACACCTGAAATGGTGTAAGTGGAACTGAGATTCACTGTAAGGGTACAATACACATCAAATCCCAAAGGTTTGGTACAAAAAAATGATCTGTGTATCTTTTTCTCACTAAAACTGCTATAAAAATACAATTATTTTTAAAATAAAAAGTATCACATCTTATTAGTACTTTTCAAATTATGTACAGGTTGAAATATTTTTCATGTTTTCATGTGTCTACTTTTTTAATCAGGCAACTAGAAAAATTTAAATTGCATATGTGGCTCACTTTATTTTTCTATTCAACAGCACTGACCTATAAAATCTGATAAACCCCTCCCTTTTTTCCTCTCTGACTTTATTTCCATCTACTCTCCATGTCTCTTGAATTTCTTAACAATGACTTTCTTGCTTTGCTTCTTGTAGCTATGCTCCCACTTTTGATATTTGAGTAATATCCCACTTTTAATATTCCTCAAATATCAAACATGGCTGCTTCTTCACCTCTCAAAGGTCTTCCCCTCCTGATCCTCCTTAAATTTGGCACCTCTTCTTCAAAATTCTATTTCTTTCTTCCTGTCTTATCTTGCTCTTTACTTCTAAAAACTAATGTACACTATTATTTGGTTATTTTTTAAATATATTTTATTGATTTTTTACAGAGAGGAAAGGAGAGGGATAGAGAGTTAGAAACATTGATGAGAGAGAAACATCAATCAGCTGCCTCCTGCACACTCCCCACTGGGGATGTGCCTGCAACCAAGGTACATGCCCTTGACTGGAATTGAACCTGGGACCCTTGAGTCTGCAGGCCAACACTCTATCCACTGAGCCAAACCAGCCAGGGCTATTTGGTTATTTTTGTTGTCTCACACAGATGAAATTCTGCTTCCTGAGGACAAGGATTTTTGTCTGTTTTACTTACTGCTTTAATCTTAGCTCCTAGAACAACGCCTGGCACAACAGGGAGGCTAAGTAAATAAACTTGGCATGCAAGAATAAATTCTGCCATCATTCTTTTTGATCTTGTATGCATTGCGGTATAAAAAAAATATTTCCCATTTGTTGCAATACCGATCCTTTCTCCCCCATTAGATGTGGGCCCAGAAGCATTTTATTCCTGACCTTCCCCTCCCCACTACAACTTGCCTTAGTTTTACAAATAAAAATTTTAATTACAAAAGTAATAGATTTTCATTGTCTAAATCTCTGAAAATCTTATAATATCTGAAGAGATAAACAAAAACTCCTTATAATCTCACAATATGGTTTACCTTTTGACACATAATTTCAGTCTTCTTACCCATCTGTGTACATGTGTATACATTAATATAATGTATACATTATATTAATGTGGATAATCTACATGCTGTATAGAAACCTTCTTTTTGCTTAGCAATATGTTATAGACAATTTACCATGTTGCTAAATAATCTTTTTCATCATTAAGTTTAATGGCTGTATAGAACTTTTATTTTCCTCAGGCATATCTGGTCTAATTTACTCACCAATTGGCACTACACTATTTCACCAAATCAAATACACCTTCGGTTGCAGGCTATATAATACCATCATAAGTACTTGGATGGGTTGGAGTGGTGAATGATGCTGATTAATCTATGACACTTATCACATGGAGGCTTTATTTTACTAAAAAATTATTATTCTAAATTTATATTTTTGTCATATATTCCTCTTGCATATCCATAAAATGTAAAATACAAGTTAAAAAAATTGAGGAGGTATTCCTAAAACTTCCTCATATTTAGAATCTGACTCTCCTATAACACTTACTCTTCAGTATAACAGATGTTTTTCTTCTTTCACACAGTACCATCCTCTGTGATTTTCAATAATGTTGGCCATATAGCATTTCGTAAGAGAGCTCTACTACTATTTCTTGGATTTTCTTCTAAACATCTGGTCTGAGCAGCAGAGATTATAAAACCCATACTGATTTCAGTGATATTAATGTGATAAAATGTGCAAAGTAGAATGGAATTTGGTTAGCACAGCTTCCCACTACTGATGTAATGCATCAGGTTCTTTTGGCTGCTACCAAGTTGCTGGTTGTTTCGGTATTTAAGAAAATTCATAATGTAATGACAGTTAAACTGTTATCTTTACTTTGTAATTATGAATGGATATTAGTATTACTGCCATTATTCATCTGATGATTGAGTTTATTTTCTGTTAATAGAGTCAATAAAGATTTGGTATCAATTTCCATTGGAATCTGTATTTGATTTTCCAAGTTTTTGGCAATGAGAAATATTTTGGCCCCTCTTGTACATGTAAAGTAAGGATATCTACATTAATGTCTATTGTTAACATTATTGGTCAGTGAAATATTAAAGATCTACAGAAGAAGGATCAAGAGATGAAGCTGGTGATGTAGCTGGAGACCAGGTTATAAAGCACCTCCTAGAACAGCGGTTCTCAACCTGTGGGTTGAGACCTCTTTGGTGGTCGAATGACCCTTTCACAGGGGTCGCCTAAGACCATCCTGCATATCAGATAATTACATTATGATTCATAACAGTAGCAACATTACAGTTATTAAATAGCAACGAAAAGAATTTTATGGTTGGGTCACAACATGAGGAACTGTATTTAAAGGGCCAGAAGGTTGAGAACCACTGTCCTAGAAGGTTTGGTTTTAATCTGCAGGTGGTGAACTACTTAAAGGCTTTAAGTAGAGAAAAATTTATTTCACCCAAAACTCACTCTGGCTATTCTGTGGAGAATAAATGTGGGGAAATGTGGTAAGAGAAGAGATGGAGGAATCAAGTATGAGTTTACATTTATAGGCCAGGCTATAAAGGTCCAAATCATGAAGATGTAGCAAAGGAAAAGAAAACAGGATAAATTTAAAATGTAGAAGGGGATCCAACAGGACATGTGGATAAAAAAGAGTAATATTAATATTACTAGCTAATAATTATTGAGCACTTACTACATGGCAGGCACTGACTCAAGTACCAAATCCTCACATCACTACTATGAGATGGCTACTCATTTTCCCTCATTTACAGATGAAAGGAAATGAGGTGTAGTATTTTGCCCAAGGTTATAAAACTAATAAGTGGTCTATCCAATGTTCAGTCCTGGGTCATCTGAGACCACAGTCTGTGTTCTTCACCTGTCCAGCATATTATATCTGGTTTAGGAGGGTTCCCACTTTATCTGTCTGAGTAAATGATATTTACTCCAGCTTAGAGTACATGCAATGGTATTGTATATTTAGGGGGAATCACTCCTTTAAAAATGAAGAAAATATGGAGCTCAGAGGAGAGAGGAGAGCTAAAACTATGGATTTCAGAGTCATCAGCAACAAGTTCGTGGATAAAACATGGTAAACTAGCTTTTGATCTAATAATGTACACTCCATAGTTGACTTCTCCTGAGTCCATCTTTTCTTCACTTTCAGATGAATGATTGACATGTCTCCCTTCTGCTTATTTAAAATGAAAAAATAAACAAAGACAAAAGTCCATTTCACAGCTATTCATTTATTTCTTATGGCTGAATAAATTGTGGCTCCTGCTCCTCCCTCACTTTCCCTGTGTGACAAAGAAAACCAAAGGAATGCCTAGGGTATTCTTCTGGCCCCTTCAAAAGCTTCCCAGAACAGTGAAGGATTTCTTCAGCTTAACAAATACACAGTAATGGAGAATGATTTTCCCTTCTTACAGTCTATGTACTGTTTTTCAGTGATTATCCTGAAGCCTCTACCTTTGACTTTAGAGAGATGAAAGGGGGAGGGAAGGAACTGACCCTCACCATAAACATACCAGGTGTACCAGTTAATAATGTGATTTTTTTTCAATAGATGGAGTTACACCTATGTTGATATATATGCTATTTGATATGTAAGCTGTTTTGTTGCATTGACAGCAAGCTTCAAAACTTCATATGTCAAATTTGCTGAAGGTGTTAACATCATAGACATTTTTATGCTTAAAAATATCAAATTTCGTGCCCAAAAGAGCATTTTCAGGAAGTTTTAATTCATTACTTTTTTTAAGGAATTGTCAATACTATATAAAAATATATTATATACATTTACAGACCATATACTACTTTTGGCAAACATACAATGCCTTCACTGATATCATTACTTTATTTTGAAGAAAAAGTTATCGTATACTTTGGGAAGTTTATGGTGAACATGCTCCATCTCAAGATACTTGTGAACACTGGTTTACATGCTTTAAAAGTGATGATTTCACTTACAAGCATTATTGGATGAAGACGAGTGTCAAACTCAAAAACAACTTGCAGAAATATTAAAAGTTGCTCAACAATTTCTGATTGTTTACAAGCAATGGGAAAGATTTTATTTTTTAAAAATATACCTTATTGATTTTTTTACAGAGAGTAAGGGAGAGGGATAGAGAGTTAGAAACATCGATGAGAGAGAAACATCAATCAGCTGCCTCCTGCACACTCCCCACTGGGGATGTGCCCGCAACCAAGGTACATGCCCTTGACTGGAATCAAACCTGGGACCCTTGATTCCACAGGCTGACGCTCTATCCACTGAGCCAAACCAGTTAGGGCAAGATTTTAAAGGAAGGAAAATGGGTGCCACATCAACAAAAGGCAAATGGAAAAAAAGAAAAGTCATCAGTAAAATGTTGCTTCAAAGGCACGAAAGTCTTTTTTGCATTGAATTGTGACTGGCGATGAAACGTGGATTTATTTTGAGAATCCCAAACACACAAAATCATGAGTTGATCCAGGTCTACCATCAACATCGACTGCAAGGCCAAATCGCTTCGGAAAGTAGACAATGCTCTGCATTTGGTGGGATCAGGAAGGTGTGGTGTACTATGAGCTTCTAAAACCAGGTGAAACTGTTAATACTGATCAATACTGACAACAAATAATCAATTTGAACCACGCTTTGATGGTGAAATGACCAAAATGTGCCAGAAGACACAGCAAAGTAATTTTGCTTAATGATGACGCGCCATTACACACTTCAAAACCAGTTAAAGACACCTTAAAAGATCTTGCCTGGGAAGTATTAACCCACTCGCTGTATTCACCAGACCTTGCTCCTTCAGATTACTACTTGTTCTGATCAATGGCACACACACATTCTGAGCAGCACTTCAAAACATATGAAGAAGTGGAAAATTGGGTCTCTGAATGGTTTGCCTCAAAACAAGAGAAGTTTTATTGGGAAGGTATCCACAAATTACCTCAAAGATGGGGGAAATGTGTAGCTAGCGATGGACATTACTTTGAATAAAGCACTTTTGATGTTTCTCTTGAAATTATCATGTTTTCTTTGATTACAAAATCTGCCATTATTAACTGGTACATTCCCCCAAAAGCTATTTCATCCTCAGTTGGTCGGTCCTCTTAATAATTGACTGGGATATGGGGTAAGAGGAGGTTGGAAATCACTGGTAGTAAACATAACACCACTGTGACTTCTCAGTGAACCCTATAGGGGACTGTCTGGTCTCAATTGCTGACAGCTTGTTTTAGAATATGGGATAACATCATTTTCTCTCTAACTCCAGACTTAGAAGCAATTTTGGAATAAGGAAAAATTCCACTATAGATATCCGTTATTTGTTTAAAATTTCTAAGCCAGTTCAATTTCTTAGGTCTACGTTTTGACCCAATGGTATTTGTCAGTCCACCTCACCTTTCTCATTTTTGTACTCTCTTTGCAAATCTTTGCCCCCTTTAGTATTTGACTCCAGATCATTTTGCAGTGTCCCAAATACTGAGACCAACCTTATTTCTATCAGTTTTCCTCATTTTAGTTAAGTAAAACTTTAATCAAATTCAATTATATTTGCAAAACCCAGACAGATAGGCAAGGCTTTTCTCAAACTTCATCTAGAAACGGATGATTCCAGAAAGAAATAGCCAAAACGCACAAACAAAAAGAGGGGAGATGTACTTATTCACTGTAATTGAGATTTATATATTTAACTGGGATCAAACTCTATAAACATTCTGTATCGATTTTCTTCATTTAATATTCTACTGTATTTTCTTAGGTCATTAATTATTCTCTGAAAATTGATTATAGGATGAGTAATAAGCCACTTATGGGTACACCATATTTCACCATTCTTATGTTATTCGACTTTTAGTTTCATTCCAATTTTTCATTATAATAAATAACTCTATAACAAATACATTTGTTTATGAATTTTGGCTCATGTATCTGCTAATTTCCTTAGAATAGGAAGAAAAGTTATCAAGAATACTAAATTTATTTCCAACGCTGGTAGCAAGAGAACTCATATATTTCCACCAACAGTTATAAAATACTATCTCAACACATGTTTACCACTATTGAGCATTATGATTTATGTACTTGATAGAATAAAAATAGTTTGTCATAAAGGGGTTTTACATTTTTATTACTAGAAAAGTTGAAAAACATTTTGTGTGTAATATTTGTCATTTGTGTTTCCACTGTCAATTGTCTTCTATTTCTATTGCTCATTTTTGTGCAGCATTTTCTTGTTTGTAAGAGCTGTTTTCACATTCTTAAAATATATATTTATTGAGCATATATTTCCAGCTTCCATTTCAGCTTTGAAAAAATACTTTTGTCTAAATAAAATTTTTCAATTTATTTCTTTGTTTTTTCTTCCACTGATACTATCCTGAAAATTGTGACCACCCAACAATTGTTTATATACTAACCTTTACTTCATTATTGATCCTAAATCATTAATTAAAGCAAAACTTATTGGGGTGACATTGGTTAATAAAATTATATAGATTTCAAGTATACATTTCTATAATCCATAATTTGCATATTGTATGCTGTGTTCACTATCCAAAGTCAAGTCTCCTTCCATCACCATTTCTGCCCCCTATACCCTCTTCTACCTTCTCTGAACCCCCTTTCCTTCTTGTAATCACTGTACTATTGTCTGTGTCTATGAGTTGTTTCTTTTTCTTAATCACTTTACCATCCCCATCAGCATTTTTTCATATGTCTACTAGACATCTGTATGTTCTCTTTGAAGAAGTGTCTATTCAGGTCCTCTGCCCATTTAAACAACAAATATATATATATATATATATATATATATATATATATATATATATATATATATATATAATTATATTATATTATATATATTATATATATATATGTATATGTACACCCACACACACATATATGCATATGTATATATAACTGGTTTCAGAGAGGAATGGAGAGGGAGAGAGAGATAGAACCATCAGTGATTAGAGACAATCACTGATTGGCTGCCTCCTGCACATCCAACACTGGGAATTGAGCCCGTAACCCAGGCATGTGCCCTGACCAGGAATGGAACTGTGATCTCCTGGTTCATAGGTTGACTCTCAACCACTGAGCCACGCTGGCTGGGCTCCTCTGCCCATTTATTAATGGGATTGTTTGGTTTTATTTTATAAGTTCTTTATAAAGTTTGGATATTAACCCATTATTAGATGTATCATTGGCGAATATGTTCTCCCATTTAGCGGGTTGTCATTTCATTTTGTTACAGGTTTCCTTAGCTGTGCAAAAACTTGTTAGTTTGATGTAGTCCCATTTTGAAAGTTTTTCTTTATTTTCTCTTACTCCAGGACATATATCAGAAAAATATTGCTGCAAGAAATATCTGAGATTTTACTACCTATGTTTTCTTCTAGGATTTTTATGGTTTTGAATATTTTATGGTTTTGAATTTAATTATTTAATCTATTTTTTAATTTATTCTTGTGTGTGGTATAAGAAGGTGGTCCACTTTTATTTTTTTGCATGTTATCTGTCCAGTATTAACAACACCATTTATTGAATAGATTGTCTATACCCCATTGTTATTCTTGCCTCCTTTGTCAAATATTAATTGATCATAAAGGCATGGGTTTATTTCTGGGCTCTCTATTTTGTTCCACTGATCTATAAGTCTGTTTTATTGCCAGTGCTATGCTGTTTTAATTACAATGGCCTTGTAGTATAGTTTGATATCAGGTAGCGTGATTTCTCCAACTTTTTCTGTCTCAACATTGCTGTGGCTACTTGAGGTCTTTGTGGTTTCATATAAATATTTGGAGTATTCTAGCTCTGTGAAATATGCCATTCGTAGCTTGATAGGAATTGTGTTGAATTTATAGATTGCATTGGGTAGTATGGACATTTTAATGTTAATTTTTCCTATCCATGAAAATGGCATATCCATCTACTTGTTTGTATCTTCCTCAATTTCTTTCTTCAGTGTATTATGATTTTCTTTTACATCCTTGGTTAAATTTTTTCCTAGGAATTTTAATTATTTAATGCGATTGTAAATGGGATTGTTTTCTTAGTTTCCCTTTCTGATAGTTCATTATTGGTGTATAAAAATGCAATTGAGTTAGGGACATTTATTTTGTATCCTGCTACTTTCCTGAATTCATGTATCAGTTCTTGTAATTTTTTTGGTGGAAGCTTCAGGGTTCACTGTTTATGGTATTATGTATTATGCAAATAGTGACAGTTTTACTTCTTCCTTTTCAGTTTGGATTCATCTTATTTCTTCTTCTTGTCTGATTGCTTTGGCTAGGACTTCTATGACTATATTAAATAGAAAGCAGACTTCCCTGTCTTGTTCCTGATATTAAATGAAACACTTTAAATTTTGCCAATTAAGTATGATGTTGGCCTTTATTATGTTCCCTCTATTCCCACTTTGCTGAGAGTTTTTAATCACAAATGGATCTTGAATTTTATCAAATGCTTTTTCTGTATCTATTGATATGATCATATGATTTTATCCTTCATTTTATTTATGTGGTGCATCATGTTTATTGATTTTCAGATATTGTACCAACTTTGCATCCCCAGAACAAATCCCACTTGATCATGAAGTGTGATCTTTTTAATGTATTGCTGGATATGGTTTGCTAATATTTTATTGATGATTTTACCAACTATGTTCATTAGAGATATCCTATATAATAAAAGGCTAATATGCCAATAGAGCAAACAGTGGAACAACCAGTCGCTATGACATGCACTGACCACTAGTGGGCATGTGCAGAACATGGTGGGCGTCGGCCATGGCTGGATGGTGGAGCAGTTGAGCAGGGGTGCCAGACCAAGGTGGGGTGACAGTCACTGTCATCAGGGAGAGCCTCTGGAGGTTACTGAAAATTATTTGCTTCTGTGCACCACAGTCCCACCTGGTGCTCACACCTGCTGCTGGTGACAGCCCTGCTCGTACCCACTGCTGACATCTGGCACTGGTCCCAATTGTTCGGTGCTGTCAGCAGATTTGAGCAGCGGCTGCCAGTCCTGATCGCCCCTGAGGGCTTATCCACCTCCCCTTGCTCCTGAAGGGTGATTGGGGCAGCAGCTGCCGCTCGCACCCACTAATGGTGCCAGCCCCACTTGCACCCACTGCTGGCACCAGCCCCAATAGCTCCATGCTGTCAGCGGGTGAGAGTGGGCCAACACTGTCAGCATGTGGGAGCAGCATTGGTGGGAGTGGGGCTGCCAACAGACAGGGGACTGGGGACCACAGCAATAGGGTCCTTTCAAGGTGCATGAATTCGTGCACTGGGACCCTAGTAGGCCTATAATTTTCTCTTTTATAAATGTCTTTATCTGATTTTGAAATTAGAATAATGTTGGCTTCATAAAATGAGCTTGGGAATCTTCCCCCTCCTGAATTTTTTGGAATAATTTGAGAAGGATAGGTGTTAGTTCTTCTTTGAATGTTTGGTAAAATTAGCCTGTGAAGTCATTTAGTCCGGGACTTTCATTTGTTGAGAGATTTTCTGTTACAGCTTCAATTTCATTAGTTGTAGTCAATCTATTTAAATTTTCCGACTCTTCCTGATTCAGTTTTGGAAAATTGTATGTTTCTAGGAATTTATCCATTTCTCCCAAGTTGTCCAATTGTTGGCATACAGCTGTTCGTAATATTTTCTTACAATCCTGTGTATTTCTGTGATATCAGTTGTTACTTCTCTTTCATTTCTGATTTTATTTATTTGGGCCCTCTCTTTTTTTTCCTTGATGAGTCTGGTTAAGTGTTAATCAATCTTGTTTATTTTTTCAAAGAATTAACTCTTGGTTTCAATGATCTTTAGTATTACTTTTTCAGACTCTGTTTCATTTATTTCTGCTCTAATCTTTATTTTGCTTTCTTCTACTCACTTGGGGCTTTGTTTGTTGTTCTTTTCCTAGTTCCTTTAAGTGTGAAGTTAGATTCTTTATTTGAGACTTTTCTTGTTTCTTGAGATATGCCTGTAATGTCATTAATTTCCCTATTAAGACTACTTTCACTGCGTGACACAGATTTTGGGTTGTAATGTTCTAATTTTCATTTGTTTCAAGGTATCTTTTGATTACTTCTTTGATCTCATTTTTAACCCATTATTTTTTTTAGTAACATGTAATTTAGGATCCAAGTCTTCTTTTTTCAATTTTTATCTTGAGATTGATTTCTAGTTTCATACCATTATGATCAGAGAAGAAGCTTGATATGATTTCAGTCTTCTCAAATTTATTGAGACTTGTTTTCGTGTCTGATCACATGGTCTCTAATAAAAAAAATGTTCCATGTGCACTTGAAAAATATATATATTTTCTGCTGCTCTGGGGTGAAATGGTCTGAAAATATCAATTAAATCCATCTCGTCTATTATGTCATTTGAGGATGCTGTTTCCTTGTTGATTTTCGGTCTCAAAGATCTATCCATTGATGTCAATGGGCTGTTAAAATCTACTATTGTGACTATATTACTGTTGCTCTCTCTTTTTTTGTCCATCAATATTTACTTTTATTTAAAAAATGAAATCTTTATTGTAGAAAGTATTACTTACTTCCCCTTCCTCCCCATTGACCCCTTCTAGCACACTCCTGTCCCCTGACCCAGGCCTTTACCACCATATTGTCTGTCCATGAGTTATGCATAGATGCATACAAGTTCTTTGGCTGATCTCTTCCTACCCACACACCCATCCACCCACCTCAGCCTTGCCTCTGAGATTCCAAAGTCTATTCCATGTTTCTATGTCTCTGGATCTATTTTGTTCATCAGTTTATTTTGTTCATTAGATTCCACATATGAGTGAGATCATGTGATACTTGTCTTTCTCTGACTGGCTTATTTTGCTTAGCGTAATACTCTCTAGGTCTTTCCATGCTGTCTCAAAGGGTAGAGGTCTTTCTTTTTTACAGCTGTATAGTATTCCATGGTGTAAATGTACCACAGCTTTTTTATCCACTCATCTACTGATGGGCACTTGGGCTATTTCCAGATCTTAGCTATTGTAAATTGCACTGCTATGAACATAGGGGTGCATACATTCTTTCTGATTGGTGTTTCAGGTTTCTTAAGATATATTTCTATAAGTGGGATCACTGGGTCAAATGGCAGTTCCTTATTTAATTTTTTGAGGAATCTCCATACTGTTTTCCATAATGGATGCACCAGACTGCATTCCCACCAGCAGTGTACTAGGGTTCCCTTTTCTCCACACCCTCACCTGCACTTATCACTTGTTGATTTATTGATGCTAGCCATTCTGACAGATGCAAGGTAATACCTCATTGTCTTTTTAATTTACATCTCTCTGATGATCACTGACTTTGAGCATTTTTTCATATGTCTCTTTGCCTTTTGTTAAATTATATGAGTTCCTTAGATATTTAGGATATTAAATATGTATCAGATGTATCATTGCCACATATGTTCTCCCATACAGTGGGCTCCCTTTTTTTTTTTTTTTTGATGGTTTCTTTTCCTGTGCAGGAACTTTTTATTTCGATGTAGTCTCATTTGTTTATTTTCTCCTTAATTTTCATTGCCCTAGGAGATGTACTGTAAACGTATTGCTATGAGCGATGTCTGAGATTTTGCTGCCTATGGTTTCTTCTAGGATTTTTATGGTTTCACGGCTTACATTTAAGTCTTTTACCCGTTTTGAGCTTATTCTTGTGTATGGTATAAGTTGGTGGCCTAGTTTTTTTTGTTTGTTTGTTTGTTTTGTTTTTTTTTTGCATGTATCTGTCCAATTTTCCCCAAAACCATTTATTGAAGGGACTGTCTTGACTCTGTTTAATTTTTATATTTAAGTGCTCCTATGCTGGGTCCATAAATGTTTACAAGGTTTATATCCTTTTGCTGAATTGTTCCCCTTTATCATTATGCAGTGTCCTTCTTTGTCTCTTACTATAGCTTTTGCTTTAAAGTCTATTTTGTGGGATGTAAGTATTGCTTACCCATGTTTTATTTTTCATTTGCATGAAATATACTTTTCCATCCCTTTACTTCTAGTCTGTGTGTATCTTTTGTTTTGAGGGTGGGTCTCTTGTAAACAGCATATATATAAGTCTTGCATAACAAAATTTTAATACGTGTTAAATTTATATAGACTTAAGTTTATGACCATGAAGAATTTATTAGAAATTGATATTTTCCCCTAGCACAGTCTATTCTCTACTGATTTGTGGTGGTTTCCTTATTGTATATATTTTTAATGTAATGAGGTTCTGTTTGACCATGTACTATAGGTTTTTGTGACCATAATGTACTAGTTCAACCACTGCAGCTTTAAAACATGTTTAATTTTGGTAGGTTAATACCCTCCCCTACCTTAGCTATTCTAATTTATGTAATACAGGCATCATTTGGTCAACTTACAATATAAATCTCAGTGGGAATTTTGATAGGTATTACATTAAATCAATAAATTAATTGGTGAAAATTTACTATCTTTCCAGTATAAATCTGCAAAATTTTCTATGTTTACAGTGTATTTTGGACACTAAGAGTAGTATCTGGGACCCATTTGTGCACTATAAATAATTAAGTACATTTTCTAATTAATTTTCAGCATCACTTTGAAAGGCAATGACTTGCATATGATTTTATGGATAGTATTTGTATACTAATTTAGAAATCTCTTAAGAAGCCCTAGATAGAATAAATTATCACTTCAAAAGTAAAAGCTCTGGCTAAGCTATTTGTCACAATCTTTTTTTTTTACACAATGTTTGTGGAAAACTTTTTCCCGATGATTTAATATTTAAAAAGCACAGCATCTTATTTCTAATTAAGAAAACATTTGGTAGTGGTTTCTTGTCTAGATTGGTTTGTTATACTTTGAAATATAAAAAAGATGGTGACCAAAACCCAATGGGACCTTGTTATAATATGCTTTTTCAAGTGCATGTGTTTTCTGAAATTTCAAAATCCTCAATCTGAAGTTTTAAAAGCTGAAATTTGAATTTATGTATTCAGATGATTGCAGAAAAGCAAAGGAGTGCAGTTAGCATTTCCAAGCTTGTCTCCTGACAGAACAATTTAAATGTGCTTTATATTGGCATTCATCACAAGAAGTGTTATTTCTTTGTTTACCTATTCACTTAATGCTTATGGTAGGATTTATTCAGGCATGTGGTAATAAAAATAATGAATGAGATATTTAACACTACCCATCTGCAATTAAGTGCTAAATATTTTACTTTTAGAGGCATTTCAATACATTTAGATATTTTTTTTTAAAAAAATAATGGCTTCTGTTTGAAATATTGGCTCTTTTGCCATTTACATTATAAATGCTCTTAATGCAATTCAGGAGGAACATATTATGATGAGGAGAGATCTGCATATTCAGAAAGGAAGAGTTACCAATGTATTATGAATTCAATGAATTTAATATTAACCCTTATAGAACATTTTCCGTAGGGCTGCTCTTACAGTAAAAGGAAAAAACTGTAAAATCACAGGGCATGATTTTAGAGGGAGAGAATTTACCAAGTATTTCAGGTCAAGTGCTAAATGTTTTCACCTTTGAATCTTTTATTTTTTACTTTTTAAAACCAGAGTTACTTTTAAAATATGCTGTTATTGATTTCAGAGAGAGGAAGGGAGAGGAAGAGAGAGATGGAAACATCAATGATGAAAGAGAATCATTTATCAGTTGCCTCCTGCATACCCCACACTGGGGGCCCAGCTGAAACCTGGGTATGTGCCCTGACTGGGAATTGATTGATAACCTCCTATTCATGGGTCAGTGCTCAACTAATAAGCCACACTGGCCTGGATCTTTTAATTATCAATACAACCATTGCATTGCTTTCCTAATATTCCAAGTGCAGAATTGAAGCCCCAGATATTTATGTACCATACTAGAGACCTGGTACATGAAATTTGTGCATGGGTAGGGTCCCTGGGCCTGGCCGGTGATCAGGGCCGATCAGGGCCTTCTGGGTGCTGGCCAGGGCCTTCCTTCCAGCTGCCAGCCAGGGTCTCCCTTCCCTGGCTGCTGGCTGTGGGCCAGGGCCTCCCTCCCCCGGCTGCTGGCTGGGGCCTTCCTTCATTCTGCACCACCCCTTGGTGGTCAGCGCACATCATAGCAATGGAACTCCTGGTCTCCTGGTTGAACTCATGAGGGGACATTTTGCATATTAGCCTTTTATATATAGAGATATAACCAAATATAAGGTGACTCCCATTTTCTAAATGAGATTTTCCTAAGTTTTTGATCTACAGTAATATAGAAACTTTGGAAAATGTAGATAGATTCATTGCCTATGTGTAATGCTTAATTCATTAATTTGTGCATACTAATTTTTAATAATATAATTTTATATTAGAAAGATGATATTTCTTCATTCATAGTTTATATAATAACTAGAAGCCCAGTGCATGAATTTGTGCACCAGTGGGGTTCCTCTGCCTGGCCTGTGGGATCGGGCCGAAACTGGCTCTCCAACATCCCCTGAAGGGTCCCCGATTGTGAGAGGGCACAGGCCAGGCCAAGGGACCCCACCAGTGCATGATTGGGGCCGGGGAGGGATGCAGGAAGTTGGCCAGCCAGGGAGGGACTGTGGGAGTGCTCCAGGGCGTGTCTGGCCCATCTCGTTCAGTTCCGATCAGCTGGACCCCAGCAGCAAGCTAACCTACTAGTCGGAGCGTCTTCCCCATGGTTGTCAGTGCATGTCATAGCGACTGGTCAATCGGTCAACTGTCTGCCCCCTGGTGGTCAGTGCATGTCACAGCGAACGGTTGAGCGGCCTTAGCATATCATTAACATATAACACTTTGATTTGTTGAATGGACGAATGGACGACCAGACAGCATATTAGGCTTTTATTATATAGGATTGTGTAAATATTCTTCAACACTAGAATTGTTATCCTAATGGATGCATGTTATGAGTCACCTAATTCAGTTTTCTAGAAGGTATTATCTTCACTTCCACCCATGTGACCTGAGGGCAGTGTTGCTGAATCCACATGTAATGTTCTACTGGAAATTTTATTCTAATCCATAAGCACACATTTACATAAGACAGTCTTATGTTATATAAAGACAGCTTTCTTTTTTCAGTGCCATATGCCCATGAGCTTCACAATGTAACCACATACTAAGATGTTTTTAAAACAATCTTTATAGAGCTTGTTTACAATGACATCCAATTCTTGAAATGGTGATGTCATACCTCTGAAGTGAATCACTACTTCTGTTTAATTTGTTTTCTTCCTGTTTTTCTCCTCTATCAAGTGACTTCTAAAGCAACCAAAATAAGCATCAATTGAGATTCAATCAATATGTCTTTCCCAGACAGTACTTTGTTGTTTTGAGCAAAATAAAACAAGTGAGTATCTTATAATTTGAGAAACTTAAGAAGGATTTAATTATAAGTATCTCTTAAGAAAATAATTTCATGGTTAGGCACACACAGTAACTTCCCCAGGTCACACACTCTATAGGACACTGTCAGAACCAGAACCTAGGCATCAGTTCTATTTTTAAACCAGCATGCTTCTCATGTGTGCTTAGTGCTTAAGTTACACCATCAGATATTCATTCATTTGTGCTTTATTAAAATGAAATGCTACTAAGAGGTATCTCATGTCAAGACTTCCAGTTAAATATTAAGGAAAACATTAGGAACTTGTGGGTACATATGGAGAATGAGAAGGAAAATCATGAAGCCTAGCAGTGAAAATCACTGAAAAGAAGAAAAGTCCTAATCTAAGTCCTGCAAGTTATTATTTGAGTGTGTGAACTTGGGCAAGCTACTTAACAACTACATATCTCAGTATCCTTATCTTAAAACTGGGTCAATAAGCACTTCATAGTGTGGTTGTATGGATCAAATTTACTCCCAGAAACCCCAGTTTTAGCCTAGTGCTTCATTAACAGTCAGCATTCAACAGATGGTAGAAAAAAAATTGGGGGGGGGGGGATCTGAATACTGAACTGCTGCCGGAGTCCAACCCCAGCAGGTCCAGGGGTCCCCAAAGGTGTAGACGGAGTCGGCGAAGAAGGAAGGACACGGAGACAGCGTTCAGTTGATCAGCAGCCTAGCCAGGATCTCTAGCCAGGATCTCCAGCCAAGTTCTGGTCTGGATCTCCAGCGAAGTTCTGCTGTTTATTGTCTTGTTACATCCGTATTTATCCCAGTTGATTTTAATCCTGTCAATTTCTATTACAAAGGTTAGGGCGTTTCTTATCTCCATTCCAGGGAGTAAAGATTATGTAGCTTAAGCATGATTGTTTGTAGTGATTAACTACCCGCCTGGCACTTAGTTAAGGAGTTTCATCCCCTCCCTGACTTCAGGGAAAAATTCCTACCTGGGGAAACAACCTTTCTAGGAGAGGCATCCCCTCCCTGACTTCAGGGAAAAATTCCTACCTGGGGAAACAACCTTTCTTGGAGAGGTGACCTTGGTTAAAACACACAGCGCTAAGTGGAGCAAACATATTAAGAACAGTATGCTATATATGCCAGGTCCCTTGAAACATATGCTGTGCAGATGTTTCTTTCCTGCAGCGACTGTGTCAAGCAGCAAGGATGGACCGGCTTCCGGCAAACTGCTGTTTCTATGTCAGAATTTTGCCTTAGCCGATATACTTATATACATAAAAGTATATATGAAGCATGTATGAGTACACAGGAGACTATTTGAAATTGAGCTTTTTGATGAAACTGTTGACAGCTCTATTCTCTCTTTTGACAATCTGCCTTGTCAAATTTTGTTGGGGAAACACAGAGTCAAAATCCAATCTGTGAGTAAATGTTCTACCACATGAGACTACTTCTAGGTGAAGTAGATATATGGTTACAATGCCACAAACATTTATTGAAGGTCTACTGGTGTCCAATGATATGGCAGAGAATGTAGGCAACAATCTTTTCCCTCATGGAACCTACATTCTATTAAGGGGATACAAACAATAAACAGATAAAGAAGTTAAATACATAGATTGTGATATAGTAGTAAGTGCTACAGAGAAAAACTGAAGGGGGAAGGGAACGTTGAGTGGAGCTGCAATTTTATAAAGGCTGATTGACCATTTCATTGTTTTATGAATACTATTTTCTTATTAATATCTCTTTTGTTTGTTTTATTACTTTCAAACTATATTTCTTTGGCTCTGAAGTATTTGTCTTTTAGATAGAATGTGGATAAGTCTTTTTAAAAATATAGCCTGAAACATATTTTAATTGGAATGTTTAATGCATTCACATTTAATGTAACTACTGATATAGTTGTGTTTATTTATGGCATTTTGCTATTTTTTGTGTCACATGTCTATTTTCTCCCTTTATTTTCACTGCCTTCTTTTATTAAAATACATTTTTAGTATACAATTTTAACTCTTCTTTTTCTAAAACTATATTTTAGATGTATTTTCTTAGCAGTTATTCTAAATACTAATATGAATCTTAATTTATCATAATTTATTTCATATCAACACTAATTTAATTCATTCCATTTAGAATAGCTATTGTGAAAAAGAGAAGAGATTTTAGAAGAATTGACAAGGGCGTGGAGAAAAAGGAGTCCTTACATGCTGTTGGTGGGAATGTAAATTAGTACAGCATTATAGAAAACAGTGTGGTGGTTCCTCAAAAAATTTAAAATAAAACTAACAAATAATCCAGAAATTACACTCTTGGGTATATGTATATCAAAAGGAAATGAAACAATTATCTCAAAGAGAAATCTGAACTCTCATGTTCATTGTAGCATTATTAACAATAGTCAAAACATAAAAGTGTCCATCAATGGTTGAATGGACAAAGAAAATGTGGTGTATGCATATGTATAAGAGAATATTATTCAGCCTTAATAAAGAGAGAAATCATGCCATTTATGATAATACCAGAGGCCTGGTGCACGAAATTCGTGCACTGGAGGGTGGTGTCCCTCAGCTCAGCCTGCACCCTCTCCAATCTGGGACCCCTCAGGGATCGGGACTAAACTGGCAGTTGGACATCCCTCTCACAATCTGGGATTGCTGGCTTCTAAACACTTGCCTGCCTATCCACCTGATTGTCCCTAACTGCTTTTGCCTGCCAGTCTGATCACCCCCTAACCGCTCCCCTGTCAGCCTGATTGACACCTAACTACTCCTCTGTCGGCCTGATGGCCCCCAACTGCCCTCCCCTACCAGCCAGATGGCCCCCATATGCCCTCCTCTGCAGGCCCAGATGACCCCAACTGCCTTCCCCTGCTGGCCTGGTCACCCCTAACTGCCCTTCTCTCCTGGCCTAATTGCCCAAAACTGCCCTCCCCTGCTGGCCATCTTGTGGTGGCCATCTTGTGATGACATGGGGGCGACCATCTTGTGTGAGGGTTTGATGGTCAATTTGCATATTACTGCTTTAGTATATAGGATAGATGAAGTTGGACAACACTGTGGCAAGTAAAATAAGCCAGTCACAGAAAAAGAATTATTGTATTACGTCACTAATATGTGGAGTCTAAAAAAAAACAGTTGAACCCAGAAAGCAGAATGATGGTTGCCAGGAACTGGAAGGTGGGTGAGGAAATTGGGGAGATGTTGGTAATAGAGTATAAAATTTAACTTATAAGATGAATAGGTCTAGATATCTAATGTACAGCATGGTGACTATCTATAATAATAAAAGCATAATATGCTAATTAGACCAGACAGCCAAATGACCTTCCAGACATCATTCTGGATATCCTTCCAGATGAAGCCACAGTGGCGGAGGCTGAGGCAGAGGTGGTTAGGGGCGATCAGGCAGGCAGAGGGGTTAGGGGTGATTGGCAGGTGGGTGAGCAATTAGGGGTGATCAGGCAGGCAGGCAGAGGGGTTAGGAGCAATCAGCAGGCAGGAAAGTGGTTAGGGGCTATCAGACAGGCAGGCAGAGGAGTTGGGGCAATGAGGCAGGCAGAGTGGTTAGGGGTGAACAGGCAGGTAGGCAGAGGGGTTAGGGGCGATCAGGCAGGTAGGCAAGTAGTTAGGGGCAATGAGGCAGGCAGGCGAGTGGTTAGGAGCCAGCAGTCCCAGATTGTGAGAGGGATATCTGACTGCCGGTTTAGGCCCAATCCTGTAGTCAGATATCACCTGAGGGGTCCCGGATTGTGAGAGGTACACAGGCCAGGCTGAGGGCCCCCTCCCCACATGCATGAATTTCATGCACTGGGCCTCTAGTAGTTAATAATAATTATACACTTGACATTTGTAATAAAATAAATCTTAAATGTTCTTGCCAAATGTACAAAAATAGTACCTATGTGAGGTGATGGACATTTTAATTGGCTTGACTGTAGTAATAATTACACAAAGTATACTTATATCAAAAAGCCACATTGTACGTCTTAAATATGCACAATTCATTTGTCAGTCATACCTCAATAAAGCTGGAAAACACCCTAATTTAATTCTAGTAAAATATGGAAACTTTGCTCTGATAAGCTCCATTTTCCTTTCTCCTTTGTGCGATTATCTTCATATTAATTATGTCTATAGTATGTCCCCAAAAATGTATACACACTCATTGAATAATTATAAAGGCAGTGTTTATTTTATTTCATTTTTTATTTATTTATTTTTTAAATAAATTTTATTGATTTTTTAGAGAGGAAGGGAGAGGGATAGAGAGTTAGAAACATCAATGAGAGAGAAACATTGATTCAGCTGCCTCCTGCACGCCTCCTACCAGGGATGTGCCTGCTACCAAGGTACATGCCCTTGACTGGAATCGAACCTGGAACCCTTGAGTCCGCAGGCCGATGCTCTATCCACTGAGCCAAACCGGTTAGGGCAAAAGGCAGTGTTTATTAAAATACACTTCATTTTCAAAATTGAGCTATCAGCTGTTAAAGTATGTATACATTTTTGGGATACCCTGCATACTAGTATATGTTATAACACAAATGTACAGTGTTATAATTATTATTTTTATGCAATCATGTCTTAAAGAAGTTAAAAATATATCTATATTTGTACAATCTCTTATATTTACCTACATATTTACTAATTTTATTGCTTTTTATTTATTCATTTAGATTTGAGTAACTGAATGATGTCATTTCTTTTGACCTGAAGGAGTTCCTTTAGTTTTTGCTTTAAGTTAGGCCAGCTAGCAAGAAGTATTCTGATTCTTGTTTAAGAAAGTCTTTATTTACTTTCATTTTGTAAGGATAGTTTTACTTTATCTAGAATTTTGGTTGGAAGTTTATTTTTTTCTTTCAGCACTTTGAATATGTCATTCTACTGCCTCTAGCCTCCATTGTTTATGATGAGAATTTAGCTGCTAATCAAATTATGTTCCCTGTATAGGATGCATATTTTCTTTGGCTGTTTTCAAGATTATTCAATTTATGGTTATATTTCAATAGTTTGACTCTGATGTTTTTAGGCATCCATTTGGGTTTATTTTGTTTGGGATTTGTTGAGCTTCAGGATATTTGTGATGTGTTTGGCCATATTTCCTCATGTAATTTTTATGCTCCTATCTTTTTCATTTCTTTTTGAGACTCTCATAACACCTACATTAATACATTCAATATTTTCCAATAGGCCTGAGTTTCTGTTAATTTTTTTTCCATTCATTTTTCTCTCTGTTCTTCAGATTGGTCAGTTTCTATTTATCTTCAAGTTTACTGATGCTTTCTTCTGCCATTCAAAATCTGTTTTGAGCCACTTGATTGATGTTTTCATTTCAATTATGGTACTTCTCAATTCCAGAATTTTCATTTGTTTTCTTAATAATGTGTATCTCTGTTGATAGTCTTGATTTATTGTAATTGTCATCATACTTTCCTTTAATTATTTAAAAATTGTATTCTTTAGTTCTTGAAGGTATTTAAAATAGGAGTTTTGATGTCTCTACTAGCTAAATCTAACATTTGACAGAGTCAATTTATTTCCCTGCTTCTTCTCCCTGAGTGCACGTCACAGTTCCATTTTTCTTTGGAGGTATACGTTTTTCTAGAAAACAACATTTTAATTATTATATTGAAGTAGCTCCAGATTCTGATTCCCCTCCACACCCCAGGATTGCTGTTAGGAATTTTTTAATAACTTGCCTAAACAATATGTCTGAATTGTTTCCCCATAGTGTATGAGTGCTAATATCCCTTCTCTGTTTAGAAAAAATCTGCCTAGTTTCTTAAAGGTCAGCATAGCTTAGCTGTCATTAGGAAATAATTGGTTACCAGTTATGTTCAAACACTTGGAGTCAGTAAGATTTCCAAGTTCTGATAATAGATCCGTACATGTGTTAGGGGAAATATTCAAAGTTCAGGCCATTTTTAAGTCATCCTACAGCAAATATATGGAGATCTTGTCCAAGCCCTTTACAAAGTTCTCATTTCTTGTATATCCCCAATAAATCAAATTTCCAGCTAGTCTTCTTGTCAAGTATTTGACCCAACCAAGACAGTAACTTTAGGCCAGCTGAGTTGAAAGTTGGCCATTAATTTGCCACCTAGATCTCTACTATTACTGATACTTCTGTGCATGGGATTTAACATTTTTGGCTCCAAATAAAGTCAGCCCTTCTGGCAGTGAAGCTGCTGGTTTTCATATGTTTATACTATGTTGATATTACCATTATTTTGACCAAGCGGAGGATATGGCAACACCCCCAGGGAAAAAACCTACAGCCCTCCATAGTTCTTATTCAAAGTTCAATATTTTTCCATATATAATCACTTTCGAATTAGGTATATGCCTTTGGTTGATTTCCAGAGTCATAAAATACTTTGTCCAATAAGTGCTATTATCAGAGACTAATTTCTTTTTTTTTTTTTTAAAGAATTTTTAGAGAGGGGGAAGCGAGAGGGAGAAAGAGAGAGAAACATTAATATGCAGAGACTAATTTCTAATGCCTACTCATGTGCCAGGCACAGAGCTAGACAATTTATTTACATTATTTCTAACCCTTCTAACAACCCTTCAATATATGTATCATTATCCTTACTTTTTTTTAAAATTTAAATTCTTTATTGTTTAAAATATTACATATGTCTCCTTTTTCCCCTATTGACCTCTCCCCAGCCACTCCCACCCCCTAGCACATGCCCTCATCCCCCTACTGTCTGTGTCCATTGGTTTTGCTTATATGCATGCATACAAGTCCTTTGGTTGATCTCTTATACCCCCCTGCCTCCCATCCTCCCCTGCCTTCCCTTCCCTCTGAGGTTTGACAGGCTGTTGAATGCTTCTGTGTCTCTGAATCTATTTTTCTCCATTATATTCCACAAATGAGTGAGATCATATGATATTTATCTTTCTCTGACTGGTTTATTTTGCTTAGTATAATGCTTTCCAGGTCCATCCATGCTGTTGCAAATGGTAAGAATTTCTTCTTTTTTACAGCAGCATAGTATTCCATTGTATAAATGTACCACAGTTTTCTAATCTACTCAAATGGATTAGCACTTAGGCTGATGGACACTTAGGCTGTTCCCTAGTCTTAGCTATTCTAAATTGGGCTGCTATGAACATAGGGAAGCGTATATCCTTTCTGATTGGTGTTTCTGATTTCTTGGGATATATTCCTAGAAGCGGGATTACTGGGTAAAATGAGAGTTCCATCCTAAATTTTTTGAGGAAACTCCAGACTGTTTTGCACAGTGAGGCTCACATAATTTAAGTAACTTGCCAAATAAAAGAGCAAAATAAGAAATATAAACACAAAAGTGCCATGCTATTTACTTCCAAAGGCAATCAACACAAGTGAGAACATAGGTGATTATTGCTCAGCATTTAGTTAGCAGGTTTATTCAATTGTCCAACCTGAACTTTAATTAACTTTTACTTTTACTTTCCACTGTCCAGTGAAAAGTTAATTGGCAAGAAAATACCAAATAAACTAGTAGGAGAAGCAAGCTATCTTTGTCATGGATAGATCTGATCAATTAAAACATCATTACCTTAGTTCATAAAGGCAGAATTTGGTTCTCACATGTAATCCTAATAAAATTCAGGGTCCCTCATGACCCATATCCTTCACACAGTTATATATCCACAGAAACCCAGTCTAGCAACAAAAGATCATTGAAAAATAATTCTAATCTTAATTCACATTTCTTTATCAATGAAGGGCACCAATTAGCAGATTACAGAACATTCCAGAAACTCCATTTCTTTTATATCCATCAACTGCTTCAGAATCTTTCAACTTCTGAAACTCTCCACAAACCATACCCACATTCAAGGATTCCCCTGTCCTCTTTTATTTTATAGATCAACTTTGCCTCTCTTGTTACTTTCCCTTCACTCAGTCTTCTCTAGCCTTCTTTATTTACTTATTATCCAAATTTCACATCATTAAAAAGACCGGGGAGGATTGGTGGGGTGGGTAAGAGATCAACTAAAGGACTTGTATGCATGCATATAAGCATAACCAATGAACACAAGACACTGGGGGGATGGGAGGCTAGGGGAAGGTCAAGGGGAGAAAAAAAAAAAGGAGACATATATAATACTCTGTAATACTTTAAGCAATAAAACAATTTAAAAATAATAAAAAATAAATAAAAAAGTCATAAATACATCAAAGATACTATTATCTTTAGATATTGGAGGAAGCATAAACCTGAGAAGATACAGTCTTGAGTCTCTTTTGTTAGCTGAGGGAGAGGTGGTAAAGGTAGAGGGGAACCCTCCCTTGTTAATTTGCCTCATCCCCGCTTATCCTTCAGCTGTTTTGCTCACATAGATAAATATGATCATACTGGAAAAGGCACAGATCTGCAGTCAGAATCACTGACTTTTAGTTCCTGGTCCTTTTATAATTTTTATTAGCCTTGGTCAAGTATCTTTATCTTTCTGAGCTATAATTTGATAATTTGTAAAATGGACATCAGAATACTGCCATCCTTTGCTTATCATCTCATGGAGTCAGGTGAAAGGATGAACATTAAAAACTGAGTTGTGACGATTAAGGGAGAAAACATTTGTAAACCCATAACAAAGATTATTTCATAGAATAAGCACACAAAACTTAGTGTCAATATTAAATCTTGTAACTTCTAAGTTTCTAGCTTGAGCAAGTGAATAGATAGTGATATCACTCATAGATTTTGTGGAGGAATAGAATGTATGCAGTGTTGAGTGTACTGATTTTGAGGAGGCTTCCAGACATAAATGAGGAAATGTTCCATTGGAGAGTAGATATGTAGGTCTAATCTGGAGCTTTATATTAGACAATATTAGATTTTGGGTCCAAACTGAAATAGGTGATTTGTTTCAGAGACTCCATATCTGTATACTCTATGATCCATCCTTTTCTTCCTTCCTGTAACAGTAGCCAGATGTTTATCTGTCTGGCTTAGATACTATATTCTCCAATGTCTATCACAGCTTGGCATGGTCATGGGAATCAATTCTGCTCAATGAGATGTAAGCAAATGTATTGTGTGAACTTCCCATGCAGTCCCCTTAAAAGAATAAAGGCATTCCCAATTTCTCCCCTTCCCAATACTGTAGTCCTAAAAGCAAATATGATAGTTGGAATGCTAAGAGTCATCTTGGATCATGAATGGTAAGGGCCACACTAAGGGATGGTAGATTTCTGAGACAGAAGGAACCTGAGTCTACAACTTAATAGAGTAATAATATTACCCTACCCAGTTGCATATTCCTTTTGCGTGACAGATGGCTACATTTCCATCTTGTTTTAGCTGCTGTATTTCTATTTGTTTGTTTACCTCTATTAACTTGATTCTAATTGACAGAGTGAGAACTAACATCTGTGGCTATAGATAACAACCAGGGAAAGTGTACAGAATGAAAAGAGGATAGGGTTGAGGGAAGGTCCCGCAGAAACATCAGGATTTAAGGAACATGTGAAAGGAGTGCAATAAAAAGATAAATAAATTATGCAGAAAGGTAGGAATAACATCAGGTGAAATTAATGACATGGAACACAAGGTAGGACAAAGTACTAAGATAGAAAGTGGACAGTTAATGCCAAGTGGCCTACAGCAAGACTAAGGTGTGTCCAGTGGCTTTAATTACAGGAGATCATTGATGGCCTTGGCAAAGGTGATTATCAGAGCAGTGGCAGGGACCAAGAGCATAAAAAAAGAGAAAGATAAAAGGGAACATGTAGTGACTATGAAGAGAGAGTCAAATGGGCATAATAACTAGGAAGGGAAAGTAAGAGAGCCTTCTCAAATTTGGCTGCTCAGAATCTGAATACTCTGCATATTCATATTGGGGGTTCCCAAGATCAGTGTGGGATCTTATGGCAGAAGTTCAGTTATTGAACCTGGAATGAGTGACAGAGAAATGCAAGGGGCCATTTAGAATTCTTTCTAGTAGTGGCATTCTTCAGCCCCCGCCTGCATGGTGGAGTGGTCCATGGCAGCATGCAGATCCAGGGTTTGATTAGGACTATAGTTCCTGGACCTGAGCCTCTCTATTGGTTCCTGTCCATTTTTGAACTGCTATTCTAGTCTTTTGTTTGGGAATGGAAATGGGTCTTTACACTTCTAATAAAGTTGATTTCCGCTTATATTAAGCAGAACTGGATTATGTTATTCACAGCTAAAAACCCTGACAAGTACAGTGGAGCACATTACATCAGGGGAATTTATAATTTATTTTTTAAATAAGAGCTTCAGCCTGACCTTCGTGGCCCAGTGGGTGAGCGTCAACCTATGAACCAGGAGGTCATGGTTTGTTTCCTGGTCAGGACACATGCCCTAGTTGTGGGTTCGGTCCCCAGTGGGGGTCAAGCAGGAGGCAGCTGATAAATGATTCTCTCCCATTATTGGTGTTTCTATCTCTCCCTTCCTCTCTGAAATAAATAAAAATATGTTTTTAAAAATGAGAGCTTCAAATGTTTACTGGGTTAGGGATAGGAAACCAGTAGTGAAAGGATGAAGATATACTTGTGCTTATGTGCATTCAGAAGAGAGAATAATTACATGGGGCAAGGTTCCTGTAAAATAAGACATAAAGCCTTATGCCCAAAATGAGGAGATTGTTATATGTTCACCATCATAATAGTAAGTGAATCATTAGATCAGCAGCTCACACACACATAGTGTATTCTATTTTAGAAAGGATTTAAAAAACATATTTATCATAGTAGAGAAAAACAGATAAAATATTTTAATTCAAATTAACTGATGTGGGGAAAAAGCACATTATTATAACTTCAGATTTATATTAATGGCCAAACTATGACAACTCAGAATTAGTACAACAGAAGAGGTTTTGTTAAAGGGAACAGCATAGCTTAGGACACATAAAGGATACTAAAGTATCCTTTAGTTATACTAAAGCCAAGGAAGGAATCAATAACGTGATCAACACATTTTTTATTCAGTACTTCGTGTTTTCCTTTGTGGACAAAGATGGTCTACTAACCTGTGGATGTTGTGTTCCTCTTTAGTAGTATGACGGCTTGTAATTCTAACATTAACTTGATTAGGATGAGTAGATAGGCAGGTTTTAGAAAAATATTAACTTGAAAGGATTGCTTGTATAAAGTCATTTATAAACATCAAACATTTTATTTTCTCTAAAAATGTACAAATGGCCATTAATTCACCACTTATTTGGTATGGGGTACAAGACTTTTCCTGGTGTAAGGAACCACTGACTGAAGTTTGATGCATTCTTTCTTGTACAAAACACTCCTACATTTTATTATCTATTTATCTATGACTTTAATTTGGCTTATTTAAAGCAGAGTAAGATGTAGAGACATTAGAAAGAATCTAAATGCAAAATCCTGGCAGATTTTTATGATTTCCACCCTCTACCCCCAATCTTGAACAGCTGCCTCATCTGTATGTAATTGTATAGCATTTTTTTTTTTTTTTTTTTGGCTAGTCACCTTTGTCAAGTTTTCCAAAGCATTCTACTTACTTTTCATAGAAATATGAACTCTCATCGCTTCTCGGCCTTTTGGCTAAGATCAAGTGTAGAAATATGAACTCTCTTTGCATTCTTAATTATTAGTTTACGTGATATTTAATTAAATAAAGAATTATGAAAAACTATAATAACTTGCATGAACAGGCTGGGAACAACACAATGTTGATTCTTGGAAACCATACGCTCAAATGGTGGGAGGAAAGGTATGTGGTTCCAGAAAGGCTACTTGAAAAACTTTCTATAGGTAACATCTATCTATAGGTAACTAGTATCCAGAATGCAGTGTGGAACAGGAATTGGGCAGCTGGTTTTACATATAGAATAAAGAGCTGAGGATAATTAGATGATTAAATTAAATGAAGATTTAGGAGAACTTTCTCTATACCGTACTCCATGTAGTCCTTCAATGTAGCCACTCTTTCTTGTTTCATTGAATTTGCTCATGTCACTTCCTCTTTGTGGCATGCCCATGCTTTTTCATTTGATTCATGCCATCCTTCAAGCCCAATTTGAGAGATCATCCTCCCTAAGACACTCTTTCTTAACTTCTACTTACTCAGGCCCATAAAAGATAATGGAAGGCTATGAATGAAGTGCATTCACTTGTATATCTATAGATAGTGATATTGATAGTACCAGCAAATGTGGCAGCATGTTTGGCTCCAGCTAGTCAAATTCATTACAACTTCCCAAGTTTCAAAGAATAAAATATGACATAAAAAGATTAACTAAGAAGCTAATTTTTCATAGTATTTTGATGAAGAATTATGAATGACCTTGAAAGCTTTTCAAGAGTCATCAGAGAACAGATGGGGAGAGACCAGCTTTCTACAGACACCTGTGGAAAATAATATCTGTATGATCCTCTCTAATTAATCTAAGAAATAGCTCTTTGGTGACATAGATAATGTCTAAAACATCTTGTGGTTTTAAGTTGGATGAGGTTAAAATACCTAGTTTCAAGATTAAATCCTACTCCATTCACTTAGAATTTATTAGTTGTGATACAATAAAACTGAGGTAAACAAATGTACAAAATGTTTAATTCAAAGAGCTTCTTTTTATGTAAGTAGCTATGGAAATTGAAGCCATTTATCTTTTGAGAGTACAGTGGGGCCTTGACTTACGAGTTTAATTCATTCTGAGACCAAGCTCGTTAAGGAGCTTGTCAACTCAAATTACTCTATCAACTCAATGCAAAAAATCAGCCGAGTGACAGCTGGTATCTCAAAAAACTCATTAGTCGGGACACTCGTAAGTCAAGGCCCCACTGTATTAAATTCTGGAGCACACCTAAATATGAATTATTAACCCAACCTTTTCTATGTTTTAAGATTAGAATTGATCAATCCCAATTTCTACAACTAAATAGCATATCCATGGAAATGTGATAATATTAAAAAAACATTTAAAAATGGTTCTGGCTCTTCTACGCATATATGCATAATCCATGGACACAGACAATAATGTAGTAAAGGCCTAGGGAAGGGGTGGGAGTGGAGTGGAGATGATCAATGGGGGAAAATGGGACATTTTTAATACTTTCAGTAATAAAGATAAATTAAAAAATGATTCTGGTCCTGTAGATCTCCTTTTAACCTATGTGACAATGTGAAGTATAAAAATGTAATTATTTAGTTTAATTTAACGTGAATAAAAATTTTTACTATTCAAATTAAGAAAATATTTTTTGGTCATCTACAATATATTAGATTTTCTACTAAGTATTGTGGGTTTCTAGAGATAAGAATAAGATATTGCCTTGCCCTCATAAAGATTTCACTCTTTTTAAATATGTTTTTACTGATTTCAAAGAGAGGAAGGGGAAGGGAAAAAGAGATAGAAACATCAATGATGAGAGAGAATTGTTGATCAGCTTCCTCCTGCACATCCCCATCTGGGGATTGAGCCTGCAACCCAGGCATGTGTGTGACCAAGAATCTAACCTTGACCTCCTGGTTTAGGGGTGGACACTCAACCACCACGTAACACTAGCCGGGCAAAACTTTCGCTCTTGCTGGAGAAAATAAAACATATGTAGGTATGATACATGATAGATCTGTAAAGTGTTATATGAGTGTTCTAAAAATAAGCAAGAAGAACTTAAGAGAAGAAACTTCTACATAAAAAGGCCATATACCAGTCATTGAGAAAATAACACTTATGTTAGTTTTGGAGGATGGGAAGGATTTTGAGAAAAAAAAATAAGGGGAAAGGCAATTCAACTTCAAAAAGTACATATTTTTTACAAAAGCTTCAAGTTATTTTACACTTGAGACACAAGCTGAAATAGTGCAAATGAAAGGTAACATGGTTGGAAAGATAGCTCAGAGTATATTATGGTTGTAAAGATGGGTCAGGATATAGTCTGTCCTATTCCCTTGTTACCAAACATGGCCAGCCAAGGGGATGGGCTTGGTAAGTGAAGGGCTTCTGGACAGAAACTGGAAGTATATACTAGAGAATACTAAAAATCAAAGGTAAGATAAGTAATGCAAAACTGTATCTAGAGTAAGGACATTGGAGTCAGGCTATTTGGGTTCACATCCTGGTTCAAACACGTGCTAGTCATTTGATCTTGGGCAAAGAACTTAAGCAGTCTGTGCCTCAATTGTCCTATAAAATTAAAATAAGAATAGATTTGTCATGAAGATTATATGAGCTATGTAAAGCGCTTAATCCTGCCTAGTAATATTAAGTGCTGTCACCTCCACCATTACCATCAGCTTATACAAGGGTCTATATGAAATATTATAAAGTCAAATGTCTACTCTACGGGAAAGAAATCAATATAAATGACTGAGGTTGGAACAGGTGTGGCAAACTGAAAAGAAAGCTTGCTTGCCCAAACCTGTGCTTCTCAAACTTTAATGTGCACATGAATCACTGGGGAATCTTGTTAGAACGCTGACTATGATTTATTAGATCTGCATTTCTCAGTAACTCCCAGGTGATGTCTGTGCATTGGTCCAGAGACAACACTTTGAGTAGCAAGAGTCTGAAACATCTGTTACTCAATTGTAGCCGATGATGCCTCGAGAGAATGTGAGCCTAGTAGCCAGATCTAAGTTTTCAGAAGGAGGCAGAACTACATATTTTTAAAATATATGAAGCCTCTGTTAGGTCTGATCAAATAATTGAATCAACACCCCCTCCCCTGGGAATTGACCTTTAGGCCACTTCACAATAGATATTCCACTTGCTTAGACCACGTTCCACTTGCTAAAACTATTATCTCTCCCCTCTGGACTTTTCCAGAATCCAGACCTGCACAGAGAATTCTCTGCCTAGAAAAAGCCCACCTAGAGTCCTTTAAAAACCTCTGACTCTCTATCTTTGCCTGCTGGCACCATTTTGGGGCTCAGCCCATCTGGTATGCAGATGACCTAATAAATTTATAATCCCTTACCACTTTGGCATCCTGCGCCCCTCCTTCGGCGACCCTAACAGCCTCTCAATTTTTAAATTCTGCCAATTATTTATAACAGTACCTAAGTAAAAACATCACATGCTTTCCAAGATGGATTCAGCCTGTGGGCACTCAGTCTGCAAACTCAGGTCTGGGTGCAAAGAGAGTCAGGGTCAAACAAAACCTGTGGTGAGAAACTAGGGAAGTTCAAGTACAGAGCAAGTAGACTGGAATTTGGGCTGGAAAGATCCTAGGGGCACTGTGAATGTGTGAGAAGGCTTTAGCACTGGTTTACTTGGATATGCTGGGTACATTTTAAAAGATGGCACACACTGTGAAGAGACTTTTGAATTACATTACAATTTTTTGTTTTCATTTTGTATAAAATAGAGGTGCTACACTGAAGGCAATTTTGTTAGGGGAATCTGAATTAGTGAGAAGCCAAAATTAAAGATGACAAGAGGAAACAGTTGTCTTACAAAGAGTGCATAGAGTAATATGAATTGCTAATGGAGATTTTCAAAAAGAGGTCCTACTAGGCCGACTTCAATGAATTAGATAAGGCTCATTTCTAATTAACAGCATCTATTTGCATGCAAACAATGAGCTAAGGTTTTTAAAAAACAATTTCTTCCCTTAAGTACTTTTAGGAATGCATCCCATTAGGTTATTTACACCATTAATTTGCTGGCAAGCTAGCACATATTATATACAGATAAAATTTGGTTCAAAAATTCAGAAATAGAGGCATTGAAATGAATAAGAAGTTACCGATTTTGCCTGACTGGCTCAGTGGTTGACCATCGACTTATGAACTGGGAGGTCACGGTTCAATTCCCTGTCTGGGCACATGCCCAGCTTGCAGGCTCGATCCATTATAGGGCGTGCAGGAGGCAATTGATCAATGACACTCTCTCATCATTGATGTTTCTATCACTCTCTCCCTCCCTCTCTGAAATCAATAAAAATATATTTTAAAAAACTTACTAATTTTACATGATGTCTTACACACAAGGGCTTTTAAATATGTCTAGCTTTACTGTGAACTTGAATGTATAAGGAAGATATTTTTACTTTCTTATGAAAGTAATGGGAAAACATTTTCCCCCTAGGACTGCTTGCAAAGAAAGGTGGCAGTGTTTCTTTGAGAAGGGGTTACTACCCAGATCTCGGTTTCTATATACCATTCCCATCCAAAGAAACCAAAGGCCCTTGGAGAAATTGTTGATTCCAAAACTGGGACAGGAAAAGTATGAGCCTGGGACATTAAAATGAGAAGTTCGAAAGAAGTGCTGCTGGTCAAATTTGGTAAAGGTGAGCATCAACAAGACTAATGACTATAATTCATTAAAACATATTGATCTTCTTTCTCAGGATTGCTGCAGCTATTCGGGGTCTTTTTTTATTCCAGATGAATTTTTGGTAAGTTTGTTCTAGGTCTGTGAAATATACCATTGGTATTTTAATGGGGAGTGCATTGAATCTATAGATTGCTTTGGGTAGTATGGACATCTTGATGATGTTGATTCTACCAATCCATGAACATGGTATGTTCTTCCATCTGTTTATGCCTTCCTCTATCTCCTTTCCCAGTGTCCTGTAGTTTTCTGCGTATAGGCCTTTTACCTCCTTAATCAAGTTTATTCCTAGGTATCTTAATTTTTTTGGTGCGATGGTAAATGGGATTGCTTTTTTAGTCTCTCTTTCTGTAAGATCATTATTGATGTGTAGAAATGCCACAAATCAACAAACAACAAGTGCTGGCGAGGATGTGGAGAAAAAGGAACCCTCATGCACTGCTGGTGGGAATGCAGACTGGTGCAGCCACTGTGGAGAACAGTATGGAGTTTCCTCAAAAAAACTAAAAATGGAACTCCCATTTGACCCAGTGATCCCACTTCTAGGAATATATCCCAAGAAACTAGAAATACCAATCAGAAAGGATATATGAACCCCTATGTTCATAGCAGCACAATTCACCATAGCTAAGATTTGGAAACAGCCTAAGTGCCCATCAGTAGATGAGTGGATTAAAACTGTGGTACATCTACACAATGGAATACTACGAGGCAGTAAAAAAAGGAGTTTTTACCATTTGCAACAGCATGGATGAAACTGGAGAGCATTATGCTAAGTGAAATAAGCCAGTCAGAGAAAGATAAATACCACATGATCTCACTCCTTTGTGGAATATAATGGACAACATAAACTGATGAACAAAAACAGATCCAGAGACAGAGAAGCATTAATCAGACTGTCAAACCTCAGAGGGAAGGTAGGGGAAGGGGAGGGGAAGGGGGAGAGATCAACCAAAGGGCTTATATGAAAGCATATAGGCCTAACCAATGGACATAGACAACAGTGGGTGAGGGCATGAGTAGGGGGGGGTGGGGGGTAATGTGGGGATAAGGATACATATATAATAACTTAATCAATAAAAAATTAAATAAAAATATTAAATAAATAATAACACATAAGTCCATATTGACATCAAAGACAGGAAAAAAGGAAACATATTCTTGTGTGTGTGTGTGTTTTAAGAAATCAATTCATAGGATCATATCAGAATAAGGAAAATCACCAGTTTGCAACCCCCAATGTAATAAGTGAAATAGATAAGGATCACCAATGGATATTAAAGCCATAAGATGACTTACTTATTTCAAAGACAAAAATGTTACTTTACATTTCAAGATCAGATAGTCACTCCTTAACTAAGTGATCAAACTTGGCAGCATTTAGAGTGGAACTACCTCATATTATGCATCTCTGGATGTGATAGGGAATACACATGATCCTCTTTAAAGTATTCTTGCCAAAAATATTTGACTTGAATTTTTCAAGTCTCATCTAGACCCAACTTTCAGTTTACAAGAAATGTAAAGAATAGAGTAAAAGTTAAATTATATCAGGGAGGGAAAAAATAAGACAAATCCAGAAAGGTGAGATTTTTTTAGGATATTGTACTAGTCTCTTTCAGATATCAGCATCAGTAAAAAGTAAAAGGTGTTAGAGCTGTTTTAGAATAAAAGAGACTGAGGAAATACAATAGCTGGAGGGGATCAGAAATTGCCACCTCAAAATATGTCACTTTGGCATAAGGATTATTTTGATCTGAAGGCAACTGAGAAATAGCAGACATAGGAAAAACTCTCTCCTACTCTCTGTTTCTGCTTAAAGGTAATCCCTTCTCTCCTTTCCTGCACCATGACTAGGAGATGACTTTTTTATCACTGGAGACAACATCACCTTGAACCTGCATAAAGAAACCTTACTAAAAAAAAAAACACCTGCCTAAAATATTCCTTATCTTCCACTAGTTTCCTCATATACTGCATTTACCTCCCCACCATATATCACCCTTAGAAAAACAACTGATGAACAAAATAGGTCCAGAGACAGAGAAGCATTGATCAGACCGTCAAACCTCAGAGGGAAGGTAGGGGAGGGTGGAGGTAAGGGGGAGAGATCAACCAAAGGACTTATATGCAAGCATATAGGCCTAACCAGTGGACATAGACAACAGGGGGCTGAGGGCATGCGTGAGGGAGACGGGGGTAACATGGGGATAAGGACACATATGTAATAACTTAATCAATAAAAAATTAAAAAAGATGTTTAATTAATAAAAACTTAATGCTATTTTTCTAGATTTTGCTATTTGTCAGCTTTGAAAACACTGTGATTTCCTGTTATGTTCTTATTATAAATAAATGTTTACTTTTATACTTTAAAAAAAGAAAACCAAACCTTTTTTGTTCATTTGTTTGTTTTTGTCTTGTCCTGTCCCTATAATGTATTGTTCTTTGTTTAAATAGTATATAAGCACTTTGGGGTTTTTACTTCTATTCCATGAAGCCCTTCATGCCACACAAGCATTTGAACATCAAATAAAATTTGTATGCTTGTTCTCTTATTAAGGTGTTTTTTATCAGTTTAACTTACAGTCTCTGAAACTAAACCTTAGATGGTAGAGGAAAAAAGTGTTGTTTTTTTCTCCCCTACAAAAGCAAATGCAATGGATGAAACAGGAAGGGATGCTGGTTCATTAAAAAGCTAAAACAAAAGAAAACAAAAACCCAGAAGACATTTTTGAACCAATGGGGAAATTTGGATATGGCCAGGATATGAAGTAATAATATAATATTATTTTTAATTTTCTTGAGCATAAAAAACAAGTATGGTTATATACAGCCTGCCACTATTCTCAGATGATGCATGCTGAAGTATTTAGGATGAAATATAAGAATGTTTATAACTTGTAAACATTGAAGCAAGGAAAAATGTGTGTGTGTATGTGTATGCGTACGTGTGTGTGTGTGTGTGTGTGTGTGTGTGTGTGTGTGTGTATTATTTCCTAGATTAGGGAAAGGAAGATATGAGGGAGGCAGAAGAGTGAAAAAGGAAAAGCTTATATGGTTGTGTTAAATTTTAATTGTTCAATCTAAGAAATTAGGAGGACAGGAGGATATATGGGTATATGGGTATTCATTTTGCTACTTTCCTCCTACTTTTCTATATGCTTGATATTTGTCATTAAAAAAAGTTGAACAAAATATTTTTGATCAGGTAACATTTAAATTAAAATTGTTGTTCTTCAATCTACATTAGTACAATAATTGCTTTATCTCTGAAATAGGGAAAGTAATATCACATTTGTCTAAAGATACGAGGAGACATAGTGTCATGAAATCACCTTTTATTGCTAACTAGATGCCCAGTGCACAAAATTTGTGCATGCGGGGGGGTGGGGGGGTGGGGATGGTGGTGGTCCCCTCAGCCCAACCTGCACCCTCTCCAATCAGGGATCCCTCAGGGTATATCAACTTCTGGTTTAGGCCGGATCCCAAACTGGTAGTCGGACATCCTACTCACAATCCAAGACGGCTGGCTCCTAACCACTTACCTGCCTGCCTGCCTGATCACCACTAACAGCCTCTGCCTGCCTGCATGATCACCCATAACTGCCCCCACTGCCAGCTTGGTTGCCCCTAACTGCCCCACCTGCTGGCCTGGTCAGCCCTCACTGCCCCACCTGCCAGCCTGGTTGCCCCATGCAGCCTGCTGTTTAGTCATTGCATGAGAGTGTCCTGACCAATTTGCATATTACCCTTTTATTAGTATAGACTAGAGGCCCGGTGCACAAATTTGTGCACTCGGGGGGGAGGGGGGTCCCTCAGCCCAGCCTGTGCCCTCTCACAGTCTGGGACCCCTTGGGAGATAACGACCTGTTGACAGAGGGCAGGCCCAATCCCTAGGTGCAGCCCCTGGTCGGGCTCAGAGCAGGGCTGATATGGGAGTTGGGGCACCGCCCCCTGTCATGCACAGAGCAGGGCGGATCGGGAGGTTGCGATGCCACCCTCAGTCACGCTCAGGGTAGGGCCGATTGGGAGGTTGGGGCACCGCCCCTGTCACACTCAAGGCAGGGTCGATGGGGAGGTTGTGGCGCCACCCCCTGTCACGCACAGAGCAGGGCCAATCAAGGGGTTGGGGCACTGCCCCCTATCACGCACAGAACAGGGCCCATCAGGGGGTAGGGGAGCTTCCCCTTGTCACCCACAGAGCAGGGCCGATCAGGGGGTTGGGGCGCCACCACTGTCACACTCAGGGCAGGGCCGATGGGGAGGTTATGGCTCTACCCTGTCACACACAGAGCAGGGCCCGTGGAGGGGGGTTGGGGCGCTGCCTTCTATCACCCACAGAGCAGGGCCGATCAGGGGGTTGGGGCGCCGCCACTGTCACACTCAGGGCAGGGCCAATGGGGAGGTTATGGCTCTACCCCATCACACACAGAGCAGGGCCCGTGTGGGGGGGTTGGGGGCACCACACCCTGTCACACACAGAGCCACAGGGCAATCAGGGGGTTGGGGAGCTCCCCCCCTATCAGGCACAGAGCAGGGCTGATCAGGGACTTGGGGCGCCATCCCCTGTCACGAACAGAGCAGGACGGATAGGGAGGTTGTGGCCCCACCCCCTGTCATACACAGAGCCGCAGGGCGATCAGGGGGTTTGGGCGCTGCCCCCTGTCACACTGATCCTGGTGCCGGGAGGCCTCTCAGCTCCGCTGATCCCGGTGCTGGGAGGCATATTACCCATTTACTATATAGGATAGAGGCCTGTTGTACGGGTTGGGGCTGGCTGGTTTGCCCTGAAGGGTGTCCTGGATCAGGGTGGGGGTCCCCACTGAGGTGCCTGGCCAGCCTGGGTGAGGGGATGATGGCTGTTTGCAGCTGGTCACACACCCTTCAGGGTGGGGGTCCCCACTGGGGTGCCTGGCCAGCCTGGGTGAGGGGATGATGGCTGTTTGCAGCTGGTCACACACCCTTCAGGGTGGGGGTCCCCACTGGGGTGCCTGGCCAGTCTGGGTGAGGGGCTGAGGGCTGTTTTCAGGCTGGCGGCTGACTGAAGCTCCCAATTGCTCCTTTTTTTCTTTTTTCTTTTTTTATTCTGGGTCAGCTTTAGCTCTGGCTGCAGCTCTGAGGCCTCTGCTGCTGAAAGCAGGTATCTGGTTTGTTTGGGTTCTATAATCAAAACACTGTATCAGCTCCAGCTCTGAGATCCCGGAGGCTGAAAGCAGGTTTCTGGGGTTTTGTTAGCTTCTATATTTGTAACAATGTTTCAAACTGCAAGCTCAGAGGCCGGCAAGACAGGCGGGGAACGTTGGTTTCCTTCGTCACTGAAGCAAGCAAGCCTCATGTTAGCTTCAAGCTGCCTGGCTGCTGGCCGCCATCTTGGCGGGCAGTTAATTTGCATATCTCGCTGATTAGCCAATGGGAAGGGTAGCAGACGTATGCTAATTACCGTGTTTCTCTTTTATTAGATAGGATAGGCTATGATTCAGAGTTTGCTCAATGTAGGGATAGTGTTCATAACCTTGCTGCCTTATTCCATTCAACCTTTTATCAACTGACATTATTTTAAGTAAAATACCCTTCCTATGTTGTCAGCAATCCATTGCTCGAAGGTCTACCTACTCACATTCTCTTGACTGATACATCTGCTGAAATAGTCCAGAAAAAAAGGAGTGTATGAGGATGGTGACTGTACTATCTAAAGGACTGAAATCATAGCACATAAGAATGGGGTCTGGACAGACAAACAGATGACTAGATAGAGTTAAGATCATTTTCATGCTATGGACCCCATTGACAATCTGGTGAAGCCTGAGACTTCTCAGAATAATGTTTGTAAATCCGTAATACAAAATACACAAGACTCCAAAGTATACCGATTATATTGTAATACTAGTATAGTTAATAAGCTATTAGAAAAACAAATGTGGGGTATAGTAATGCAAGTGATTGCTTATTATAAACACATTAATAAGATCCTGTGGCGGATCTAATAACCACTGCAGTTTTGAAGTAGTGATAAGCATGAATAATATTTTGAGATGCCTGTACTGACTCTAATGAGATATGAAAACATCTGTGATTTCACAAGTACTGCTAGTACTACTTCGGTTTCTTGCCTACATTCAGAATGGAAGAAAATGCTCAATTTTAGTTAGAGGTTAGTGAAACAAAGAGGCAATCCCCCTTCCCGCCCCACCCCCGCCCCGCACAATTAAAGCTCACAGTACCCCCTTGGAGTCTATCAAGGGACTTGGGCTTAAAAATCTTCATACACAAGCTTGCTTTTTTTAACCTATGATTTCCTCTTATGGCCTATATGTTTTCATTTGCATCTTTATAATTTATAAAAATTTATAAAGACCATTTTGGAGGCTAAGCCATCATTAAACTTATTACTATAATGCTTAAAGTTATAGACGTTATTCAGTTCTTCTGCTACATAATTGAGGCAACAGTGAATATTCTATCATAAATTGTAGTTAACTGACTATATTTTATACTTCATTTACTTCCAACATAGACTAAGTTTAATGGATATTTATTGCTATTTGAATTTTTCTGAACATTTCCTTCTCATATTTCTGATATCTTGCACTTTGAAAGAGAAAGGTTTAAAATTATGTAGCTAGAATGCTACAAATACTTTTTGTAGACTTTTTTACTTAAATTCTATCCATTCTTTCATTGTGTATATGGACTAAGAAATGTTAAATATTTCCAATAGCTGTATTTATAGTCCACTGCAAACTAAGAATACTGTTTTCAACTTGAATAACTATCTTATTTTTCACCTGTGCAAAAAATAATTTCTATTTCCTTCAAATTTCTGCTTGGGTTGAATTGAAAGCATGCCATTGATTAACAATAGTTTCATGATTACAGCCCTCCACAATTGCTAGTTTAACATATTATTTATAAAATATTTTATTTTACTTTATTTCCTACTGGATGCTTGGAAACAGCTGTGTGTACTGGAAAAAAATGGCACTTATATTTTACTACTTTTTCACATTTCATAAAATTAAAATTATATAAAAATCATGAGGAAGTGTACTACAAAACTGATCTCAGTGGAAATTTGAATATGCTAACATTTACTTTTAAAGTGTAACATGAAGTTGACAACTTTAAAAGCTGAGTTAAAAAAATCAACCTCAAGGAAGCTGATCTTGACTTTTTAAAGCACAAAAAAGCAATATTTAATGTAGGTCAAATGTTTAAATGGGAGAAATTTTTCTAACCAATCACAGCCAAATTCCTAGCTCTAATTAACCTACAATTTGTGTAATATTTCACAACAGAATCAGTATATACCACTTTCTTATAAACTTAGAAGGATCTAGAACTATAGAGCTTATTTGGTAAAACAAATACATCGCTCTATCTTCATGTACAAGTTCTAATTTGCATTTAGAAATCAATAACAACATGATCTTAAAAGTTCAGGTGCAAAACAGTTTTTTGAAAAAAATATTAATATACTCTACTCAAATACTATGAATAAGATATTTAAAAGTGAGAAACAGACTCATAAAGAGCAGGCTGAGAGCTGTGGGGAGTGCTGGGTAGGGGTATGTGGAGGGATTGAACAAAAAAGAAATAAAAAGAAAAACACTCATGGATATGGACAACAGGGTGGTGATTGCCAGGGGCAATGGGGTGGAGGAGGGTATAGGGGGGATAAATGGTGATGGGCAGATACTTGACTTGGGGTGGTGAACACACAATACAGTGTACATATGATGTGTTATAGAATTGTGCACCTGAAACCTGTATAAATGTGTTAACCAGTGTCACTCCAATCAATTCAATAAAAAGGAAAAAAGAAATATATAAGTGAGAAACAATATAAACAGTAAAGAATAGCCCTCCAATCAATTGAACCCATTTTATGAATTGGAGATATTTATTTTTTAGCATGTTATTCAATTGTTCTTAATCTTATCATTTCTTAACATTTTATTTTAAACTAGATTGAGTCTAGTTCAAAACTGACATTATACAGGTTTAAGCTTGTTCATAGTGTAAACATATCAGTTATTTAAATAATGGGATATCTGTGTGTTTAATAGAAGGATTTCAACTTAGGAAATAGGTATATGCCTTTCTCAAGGAAACATTTTAACTACAAAGTTTGAGTCTTTAATAATCAATGTATAAAGGACAATATTTTCTAAACCAAGATTTAAAATAAAAATGGTTTTTAGATGATGCTGTTATGTTTTAACTTTAGCAAGATTTGTGTGTGTGTGTGTGTGTGTGTGTGTAGGTCGGCTGACATATCCTTTTTGTCAGAAATATGCATTCTATCTACTTTCTGAATAATGCAGCATGAGCAAAGGTGGCAAGAGCAGGTGGGCAGACAATGGGCACAATTCCAAAACTTTTCTAATAAATCCTCACCAAGATGTTTATCAATGAGTTGTTTTAGCTTTCTGAATATTAAAAAGTCCTTGGGGTGGTGGGCACATGGTGCAATATACACACCTTATAACATAGAAACTCACACCTAAAACCTATATGTTCATATTGAATAATGTCACCTCAATCAATTTAATAAATAAATATATTTTAAAATTCACCTATTATGTAAATAATAGGTAGGAAGCATGAACTTGCCAACAGAACCTAGTTTTTATTGTTCACAACAATAGTCTCACTTGGTAAATAAAGGCCAAGTCCACCCTTATGAAACAGGAAACATTAGTACCAACAACTGGGAGCATAATACAAAATCACATTTATAAAAATATCTATGCCTTCCAAATGCAGCAGCATGCATTTGGCTTTCTGTGCTTTCATTGCATTCCAAGGGAAAGTTAAATGATGAATGAATTCAACAATAACCTTTCTGAGATTTTGTTTTTCCTTCAGATTTGAAAATTTTTGGCCCATGTCCCTCTTTAAGAATGTACCAACAAATGCAGTGAAACTAAAAGATAAATATTACTATCATGTTTTTGAGCATCACAGTCACATTTGTAGCTGTTAAAAAATCTAGCCAAAGAGCAGCTTTGCTACAAAATAGTCCTTTGTAATTTTCTTTTCTCATCTTCCTTTAAAAAGCATTGGTCCTCAGTTTGTTAAAGTTGGAATATACTGAGTACATTCAGATTTATACAATAATGGGATTTTTAAAACAAACTTGAAACTTTAAAGTAGCAGAAAAGCACTTCCTACTTAACTAGCAACAACTAAACATTTCAGTACATGAGAAAAAGAAAGAAAAATGTATTATTGCTATCGATTAACTGCTGATAGGCTCCTTAATGTTAGTGCTTTTCACCCTGGTTATAATCTTACACAAAATCTTTCTTTTAAAGGATAGCTTAAATACCTCTGCTAAATTGTAAAATTCTTATTTTATCTGTCTCCTTACCTCTTTCTTCTTTCTGCCAGCTGTTTGCAGACCTCCTGCCACCGCAGATTCAGGCTGCCCAATTTTTCTTGTAGAATACCGGCATCTGTTTTTGAGGACTGTTGAATTATCTCTTCCCCAGTTGCATTCAATACTCTGACAGCAATTTGCCGCTGCCCGATGCCATCCTGGAGTTCCTGTAAGATACCAAAAAGGCAAAACAAAAATGAAGCCCTATGTCCTTTTATTTGTGAAAAGATTAAACAATGTGCTACCACATGTGGTTCTACTGGGAGAGGAAGAAATAAAAAAGCTCCATGTGAAAGTTTTTCTATGAAACTGACACATCTATATCCTAAGGATACAAGGCAGAAAGACACCTTTTATGGGTTAGCAAAAAAAAAAAAAAGCGCTCTCTCAGTTCAACTCCAGTTTTTATATTTGTAAAGCTTGTCAGCTAGAGGATGCTATAATGTCCCACAAATCAATTAGTTGAAAACCCACTCAAGAGCAAATTCGATTTCTTGTCCCCAGAAGGATGCTCCATGTTTAACAGTCTATGAAGTGTTGTAAAATTTAACGTGAAAAAAGTATTTGGATTTGTTAGTGACAGTCAGTATAAGAGGTGAAAAAGACACTACATGGTTTAATCACTGTATTAAGAAAGAAAAAATCTCTAGAAATACTTACACAAAAACCATTACTGTATTAGAAGGAAAATTATTTCAAGTTCTGTTCCTATCAATATATTTTGCATTATGAAACTGAGAAATAATTGCTTTCAGGGGCAACCTATCAATAAATCCCTACGGTATAGCATTAAATTTAAAAATAATCTATAACCACCAGCACGTTTTTATGAGTCATTGATGGTGTCAAACTTAAATATCTTTTTTATACTGAATGAAATTTTAAAATGTCAGAAAAAATAGTTCCATTAAAAATAGACTATTAACAAAAAAGAGGGACTATTACAACCAAATATACGTAAAAACAAAAAAAATGTTTTTTAGCATTAAATTAAAATGATATTCTGTCTTTTTTTTAAAAAGTGAATTTAGAATTGGTAAGGCAATTAAAATAACCATTTCTTCAGTGTGAAGTTTAGAAAACAAAATAATATGAGAACTTGAGATACCCAAATCTAAAGGATTTGCAAATCCTTATGTACTAATGGTATAAAGTCACTATGCAGAACACTTTTCTAATAGATGTGTTCCTAATCATCTAATACTCTTATATTTCCTTATCCCTTGAGACAATGGCAAGTAAAGAGTAAACCCCAGAACATGCCTGTCAAAGAGATGAATGAATGCCTATCTTCTGAGACTGGGTCAATTCTCCCTTAGACTCTCATTCCACATAAACTTCTTGGTATTTTTGCTTTACTACTATTGTGCAATATTTTGAATGCTAGAACTTTGGGTAGTAAAACTTTAACAGTTAAAAGACAGACTGGATAAATAAGTAACAAGTTATAACAAAGCCATTATTCCAGGGACACAATATCTCACAAAGAATATAAAACTATACATAGTCATTGAACTATTCATAAGCTTTCCTGATCATACTCTCTAAAATGCGCATGAGATATACTGTAGTAAACATGTGATATTTCCTTGAAACCAGTTGCCTTTGCTCCATTACTTACATCTCACTCTTTACCACCTGATCAGATCATTGCTGTACATGACATCATTTTTAGTAATAGGTATACCCCGTTATAACAAATTGTGTCTATATTCCTATTACACCATAAATTCATTGAGGTCAGAGATTGTGTCTTATTCATGATTGTATCCCTAATGCTTAATACAATACCTGGTACATAAGATTCTTCAATAAGTATATATTGAATGAATGCATGAATCTATTAAGAAACGGGGAAGATAAGGAGGAGGGAGGGATGGAGGAGTTCAGTCTCATTACCACTAGGGTATCATTAGTATTAATACTTATCATTGGGCATCCTAGAGATTCAAAGAAATAAGTACAATTTTCTAGGATTTTTGGCAGTGTCTAATCAATTGTAGAGCTTGATGTGTTATACTAGCTAGCAAGTTGTCTGATATTGGACAGAAGAGGGATGTCCTCAGTGGAAGGATGAGCAGGAGAGACCTCTGGAGGAAAATTGGAATTTAAAGAATAAGTAGGACTTAGGCACCTGGTAGGTCAGTGGGGTGAGAGGATGGCAGAAGGCAAGGCCTCTGGTATGCAATTTCCAGGATCTGACCAGAAATATACATATGGGTTCTATCTATACTAGTAAAAGGGTAATATGCTAATTAGACTGAACACCATCTGGACGTCCTTCCGGACAAAGCCATGGTGGCGAGGCCGAGGCAGAGGTGGTTAGGGGAGATCAGGCCAGCAGGGGAGAGCAGTTAGGGCGATCAGGCCAACAGGGGAGAGCAGTTAGGGGGATCAGACAGGCAGGCAGAGTGGTTAGGGGCAATTAGGCTAGCAGGCAGAGTGGTTAGGGGTGATCAGGCAGGCAGGCAGGTAAGTGGTTAGGAGCCACTGGTCCCAGATTGTGAGAGGGATGTCCAAATGCCAGACATCCCCTGAGGGGTCCCAGATTGGAGAGGGTGCAGGCTGGGCTGAGGGACCTCCCTACCCCTCCTCATGCACAAATTTCATTTAATGGGCCTCTAGTATCAATATATGAGGGTGGTAGTTTAAGGATAGGTTTGGTGCTGGGTGTATATTGGGCCTGGCCAGAGAGGATTTTGCTTTTTATTAAAGAGTTTGTAATTCATTGGAAGGCAACAGAAAGTGACTTAAGTTTTAAGTACAGCAATGTGAGAGCAAGATCTGTGTTTCTGGGGCAGGATTTAGGCTACTGTTAAGGCAGGGACACAAGCAAAACAGCTGGGACAGGAGATAAGTTTTGACAGTGCACCAGGAAGGAAAGGCTAGAGATATCATGAACTGTTAAGGCAAAAATCACCAGGGTTTGGAAACTAGCTGAATCATGCAATCATGAATGACTATGAAATGGGGAAATATTTGCCTAAAATATAGAAGTCAGGAAAAATCTTTGCCTAAAACATAGGGGGAAAAGATTGTGACTCTAATTTATACTCCCAATGGTATCTATCATATACAACTATACTTATTAAATATGAATGGAGCACCCATTAGATGTACGCTATAGAAGTGCATCTCAAACTTGAACATCTATAAGAATCTCCTAGAGATCTTGTTAAACTGCCAATTCTGATTCAGTAGGTCTTTGGAGGACCCCAAATTCTCTATTTCTAACAAGCTTCAGGGGATGCCCATATTGCAGTTCTGGGAACAATAGATTGAGTAGTAATATGATAAGTAAATGCCTTCGAATCTTTGTTAAGTAATCAAAGAATTCCTGTTGCTGGTTTACAACGCTATAAACTAAAGCTGCTTCGGAATTTTTGTCTAAGCCATTTTCCTTTGTAAATGTTTTTAAAATATATGTTAATTGACTTTCGAGAGGAAAGGAGAGGGATAGAGAGTTAGAAACATCAATGATGAGAGAGGATCTTTGATGGGCTGCCTCTTGCACACCCTCCACCAGGGATCAAGCCACAACCTGGACATATGCCCTGACTGGGAATAGACCTAACTGTGACCTATCTGTGACCTTTTGGTTCATAGGTAGATGCTAAACCATCAAGCTACACCGGCTGGGCTGGCTCCTTTGTATTTTTTATTTTGTCCCTTTTACTTCAAGGCTGATGGTTACAATGACTTTTACCACCCAATTGTAGAATCAACAAAGCTTTTGTTATTTCTATTTCCCAGATAATAGAGAACTGAATAGCTAAGAATGAAGCAACAATTTAAAATTATTATATCTAAGTCTCATTTATATCGAGTCCCAAATCAGTGTCATCAGATTTTTAATTTTGTGAGAGAAAAGATCATTAAATAGTCTATGGCATTTGTGTGAGAAGGTTTTGCAATCAGGAGCAGTATTTACAGTATGTTATCTACTTAAGGAGTGTTTTAAGCAATAAAATGTAAGATAGCAAAATAATGGATCAAAACAGGAAGTAAAAATTTGTACATAGTCTTTTACAGTTAGCCTCTGAGCCTGGAAGAAGATAAAATTTGATTCACAAAATTAAATGTAAAACCTCTATCAACTTTATTCACTTAGTGAAAAATGAATTAATTTTAATTCTATAGCTTTTAAATATTTTAAATACTAAATTAATAATCACCTGTAAAAGCTTTGATGTCATATTAATGTTCTGTTGTCATAGACATCCTTATCTATTGCTCTGGCAATTAACATCTAGTCTTAGTTTGGGAAAGAGAGAAAATCATAATTAAATCTGTTGAATTATTCATCATAGTTAGAAAGCTTATTGTGTTTTGATTCAAATATAAAGCATCATTCTTAATAAGCACTGCATATCAGACTCTAGACTCCCATAGAGAGCTTTTTCAAATATAAAAGCTAAGAATCTGATCCTAAGCAGAGTGAATCAGAATTTCTGGGGTTCAGGGGACAAAGGTGCACAAAACGGATACACTATTAAAGAAATGGTAGGCAAGACATATATGGAGGCCAGTGAGCAAAAGGAGCATGTTTTAGAGTTACTGCATTATTTTCAACTTCTTGTATGCTTTTTAAATCGAAAAGTGTTCCTAAATTATAGAAAATGACATATATATTTAAGTTCTCTAAGTCTGGTCAAATTGAGGGAAGGGAAAGATTACAGGCAAGGAAGAATTTTATATAGGGAAAAATATGAGAAAAAGAACCCAGTACATTTTATATGAAAACACTGCAGAAATTTAAGAAGTATATTTTATAAACTTTTCAAAACTATATGAAAACACAATAGATGGAAAATGAAATGTGACAAATGAAGAAAAAGAATAAGCTAAAGAGGAGTTATGGGACACTGTACAGTGACAAACTGAATAAACTATGTAGGCAAAGAAGACTTGGCAAAATATCCCCTAAGCTAGACAAAATAGGGCAACAGAAGAGATAAAAAGTGATTGGGAGAAAAGATCATGACTGAGGAAAACCGAAGAGAGGAAAACAAACCTTCGTTGAACAAGTAGATGGATCAAGAATACAATTCTGTGGTTTCCTTACAATTTTGTTAACATTTATTTTGAAACAAATTAATTATTGACTCAGATTACTGACTGGGCAAGTAAAAAAAAATTATATATATATATAATCTATCTATCTTACTAATAAAAGCTTAGGTGGTCCTCACGTCGCTCACGCCGTCACAAGATGGCTGCGCGCACAGAGGGCTTGTGCAGGTGGGCGGGGCTGGGCTTGACACTTCATGTGTGAGGGCCCTGGAGGGTAGTTGACCAGGAGGTACATGGGGAAGTCTGGGGACTTGGGGAAGTCGCCCCACGGGGCTGTGGGACTCCGGGACTTGGGGGAATTGCCCCATGGGCTAAACATCAGGGCAAAGGGCACCACCCCACCCCACCTCCACCCGGGGGAAATGAGGTTCAGCTTCAGTGTCAGAATAAACCTGGGGTAGCGGGAGCTGCCCGCACTCCATGTCCACCACCCAGGCTTGACCTGGGGTATGAACATGACAGAAAACCTCCCTGGCTGCCTGGTCCCCTACCCTGAGCTTCTCCCCACACAAGAGCAGTGATTTCATTCCTGACAAGAGCAGTGACCTCACTACCTGACAATGGAGCCCAACAGAACGTGGAACCCTGGTAGCCAGGCAGCCACGTTCTAAAACAGCCCCTGCCCAGCTCATTTGATAGAGGCGTTCCCACCAAGGCATCTTCTGCTGTTTGCCGCAGTCCTGCCACTGTGATAGGCAAAGAGCCAGCCAGGACAGCTTCTTCCACCGCTGCCACTGGCTCTGCACTCAGCCCTGACACCCCAGAGGTAACTCAGGGAGGCCCAGGGCGGTTTTCTTAGAGCCACGCCACCACACTCATCCCCCTCACCAGCCCCATGTCCCCTGGGGCACCGGCCCCACGGGGCTGTGGGACTCCGAGACTCAAGGGAGTCCTGCAGTCCCACGGGGTACTGGCTTTGACTCTGCATCCCCGCGGGCGCCATCACAAACTCCTGACAGGAGGAAGGAGGGAACCATATACCTGCACCCAGGACTTGGCAAATAGTGATATTAACATGTTAAGTGCCCAGCCTGTTTTTTCTTCTGGATGGAAAGTATAGTATCAGTCACCGGTGACTGGGCACTTAACCTGTTAAAATATTTCTTCTAATGAATTCCCTTTCAATGTGCATGAATTTGTGCACCAGGCCACAAATATATATATATATAAAATCTCCCTAAGCAACCATTTTACTGGTCACTATGACGTGCACTGACCACCAGGGGGCAGAAGCTCAATGCAGGAGCTTCCCCCTGGTGGTCAGTGCACTTCCACAGCGAAAGCACTGCTCACCTGACCAACTGGGCACCAGGCAGTGGTGCAAGCCTCTCCTGCCTCCATGGCAGTGCTACCGGTGACAGCAGGCACAGCGGGGCCTGGATGAGTGGGTGCAGGGTGGTGCCTGAACCGGGCTCAGGCTCTTCCTCGGCCACCTGCCACTTCGTGCACTACTATATCCCTCAGAGGGGTCCCGGATTGCAAGAGGGTGCATTAATCCATGCATTGGGCCTCTAGTAGGTAATACTATAATAATATGAACCCTGTAGAGGCTTTTGAAATGCCAGATATAATTGTATGGTATAATTTCATAAAAGTATGACATGTTATCTTTTACCTACTGTGTTACACCTTCTGTCCCATTTAAAATCATCCCCATTGCTTACCTTTGTCAGATTCTAGCTTTCAAGTAAGTCTGAATAATACTGTCTGGTCATTTTCTCAAAGATAAACAAGTTAGCCTCTCCTGTTAATTCTTAGAGTATACAGTCACCCTGTCTCAGAGTTTTTAATATGCTCCAGAAAGTAACTTTCAATTTTTATCAGATGATGAATTTTCCCACAGAAGCAAAATGGATAAAATACTCAAGGTATATAGCAGACTCAGCAAGAGGACACATTTAATCTAGCCCATTTGTGGATTGAGTGTTTCTGTCCTTGTGGAAGACCTGATGTCCATGTGAGAGCATTTCATGAGGATAGTGACAAGGATTGACAGATGGCTGAAACTTGGGAAATCCAGGAGTCAAAAACAGTAAGAGAGTGGGAAAATAGTGTATTAAAAATAGGAAGGATTGCCCAGCCAGCATGGCACAGCTGTTGAGTGTTGACCTATGAAGCAGGAGGTCTGTTCCATTCCCAGTCAGGGCACTTGCCTGGATTGCTGTCTCCATCCCCAATAGGGAGATTGCAGGATGTAGACTATCAATGATTTTCCCTCATTATTGATGTTTCTATCTTTCTCTCCCTCTCCCCTCCTCTCTGAAATCAATAAAAATATATTTAAAATATAGGGAGGATTTTTTTAAAAGTGCAAAAAAGGGCTTAGATTAATGGTGATTTTTGAGTAAAGAATGAAAGTTGTAGGAGGAATGGGCCATGATCAAGAGCCCAGGATGAGGAGATCAAGAATAATGTCTACCTATTAACTACAAGATGAAATCCTCACATTAGTCTACCAGAGAAGGTCTAAAGAGCCTTTTCTCTCCTGGTCTTTGCAGCCTGCTCTTCTGCTACTCCCCACTTTCAAACTTAACTCCAAGTCCCAGTAAAACTGAATTGCTTTCGACTTCTTTGACTAGATAGCTTAGTTTTGCAGGTCAAACTCATTACTCATCTATAGTGCTCAGCTTAAATATTTCCTCTTCTACTAGGCATAAGAGCTCAGGGAGAGCTGAGCATCCCTCCTTTGTATAGGTGTTTATAAAAGAATAATGATAATTCCTCTTAAAATGAGAAATAGTTCCTTTTCTAAAGCAAACATCCTACCAATGAACTGAAGGGAAAATATGTACAATAGCAATTTTTTTTTAAATGAGACATTTACCCAACATCAAATTGCAATGAAATTTCCTTTGGCTGGGTTTATCTCATCCACAGTGATTCATGATTATCACTGCTGTTAACCTGATACTGAATAAATTTATCATAATGTACTTTGTAAGGTTATCTCAGGCTTGTTTTTCTCTCCCAAGAAATAATGCCACATGTAAAAGCAACCAACCAAACAAACACATTACAAGAGAACCCAAAAACATTTATTGCTCAATTTCAAGCAGAGGTCCCAAGGGGGAAAAGTATATATGTTAAGTCTCTGACCGTGGGGATCTGAAGTTGAAGGCTACAAGTTAAATCTATCCTTAGACATGTTTTGGCATTAGAACTTTAATAATTTGCATGCTTTTTGGTGGGGAATGCATATATTCAACCATTCTCTGAAGGCATTTGCATCAGTGGCCCTTACTTTAAAGAAAACTGTCATTATAAAGTACAAAGCTTTGCCAAGTTAATTGGTTTTACTTTGTTAAAATCAATGCTAGGCCTCTCTAGGTTCACAGATTTCTTCAATTCTTTTTGGATTCTAAATTATTTAGTAGAACATTAGGATAACAACCTGGGAACATTTAAGAGCTGTTTTTCTCTCTATTTACTTAGATTTGTTAAGGAAACAAATTTACTTTTCTCTGATCAAAAGAAGGCTCTTGTCTGTGACCATGCTTGCTCTCTTATAAAGTGCTCCTGGTAACAGAACACATAACTTTAGGCATAAAACTCTTCCTATATAATTACTCAGATGGTTCTGAAAACATGTGAGATATTTCATCATAGAACATATTGCACATAAACAAAAAACACTGGCTCTTAAGATGGAAAATTTGAAAATAGATACAGATCATTTTTAAATTCTTTATTCTTCTTTCTAGAGGTGTTATGTCAATTTGGAGCCACAGGCATATGTATTCAAAAGCCATTTGGTGGATAGAAAAGATGTGACGAGTGCCTGGAAAAAGCAACAATATTGTTTTTTAAAAGCAAGATGATGTGTACATGGCATTTATTAAGGCTTGGAAATGTTTGATTAAAAGGTTTAATCTCATTGGCTCTGAAAAGCAGGTTCCATATTGGTACCTGCTATGCTTACCAAATCTTTTCACTCTGTGACTCATTCATTGACTGAACAACCATTGATTGAGTGCCTCCTGTCAGTCAGGCACTATGTGAGGTGCTGGTCATCGTTGGCTATAAAAGAATGAATTGGAGAAGCCTATAGTAGAAGTAGGGAGATCAAATAGGAGAGGTCAATGTAGTCACTAGTAAGATGAGGGAAGATGGTGGTGTTGATTGAGGAGGCAATGGTAGAAACAGGGGAAGTGGATGAAAACAAGTGATGTTTGGGATATAAGTAGATAGGACTTAGCCATTTACTGGGATGCAAGTGAAGGAAAGGCTATCGCCTGGGAAGTTGGAGATAATGGACTGAACCACAGAGGAAAATTACCATTGAACTATAACAGGTCCTTCTTGGCAGAGCTAAGTCTAAGATTTATGAGGTGGATTTGGCTCTGAATGTGGTTGGATTCTCCATTTTCATGGAAAACATTGTACATAACTTCAAAGGTAGAATTCATAATCTAACTATATTTTGAGACTTCCTGAATATTCGCATGACAATGGCTACATAAGAAAGTGAGAAAATTAATGTTATCATTGATACTTGCTGTATCTCTAGAACTCTACATTTTATTTTCATTTGCTGGCAAAAAGATCAACCAATCTCATGATGCAGATTTTATAAGAAAGTTTAGAGGTATTTTGGTTCCCCACAACCTCTGGGGGAAAAAATTACTATTCTCATGAAGCTGCTTGTATCTATCCATCCTAACTTCTGCCCACCCACTGCTAAAACAAATCAATGGACATAAAACCACTGTAAAGAGCAAGGTGGTCTTCTCTGACTTGATTGATTTTGTTAATATGCACCATGTTCTGGTGATCTTCCCAGTGGGCCAGAATTGCTCTTGGGTATAATAAATCTGGGAGATGTGACTGGCTCTGCTAGCTCATCATGGTCCCACTGAGTTTCTTGCTTCTTTTGCTTTCTATTTTTCTCTCCCTCATCCTTCTTTTTCTCTCCCCCTCCTCCTTTCTTTCTTGTTTCCTTATTTGTTCACTTGTGCAGCATGTTCATGTATTGCAGGCCTCCTTGCCCTCAGGCATGGGGTGGGCTGCTGTGGAGGGGCATTACCAATCTCGCCATTGGTTTATTTCTGCATTAGCATAGCCAACATCAGAATGCAGGGCTGCAAGAGGGGCATTGCCTTGAAGAGCCTGCTTGACGACCATCATGAAAAATAACCTATGGGACATGTGTGTGGCATATTAGTCACTTGCAAGGCAATTTTCTAGCCAGCTCCTGATTTGGGAAGCCTGGGATTGACTGGGAAAAAGAAGAGGGAGAACTCAGAGAACACAGTTGTGACTGGCCTGGGCTGCAAAGAAGAGGAAGGCTCAGTTCTCTGGGATTTGCTAACACACAAATGGAGATGCAGTGTGACATTTTGGTGGCAGTCTGGAATGTTCCAGTTTTATTCCTTTCTAAAACATTTGATTGATTAAATTAAAAATAAACAAAAACCGTCCCCAGGCCCTGGCAGGTGTGGCTCAGTTGTTGGAGCATAATCTCGTGCACTGAAAGGTGGTAGGTTCAATTCTAAGTTAGGGCACATACCCAGGTTGCAGGTTGGATCCCCAGTCAGGGCACATGTGGGTAGGCAAGCAATCTCACATCAATGTTTCTCTTCTCTTTCTCTCTCTCTCTCTCTCTCTCTCTCTCTCTCTCTCTCTCTCTCTCTCTCTCTCTTCTCTTCTCTTCTCTTCTCTTTAAACATATACTCGGGTGAGTATTAAAAAAAAACTAGTCAAGATATTACAATATATCTTGAATGGTTTCCCATTTGAGAAAGTTTCAAAAGTAAAAATCTGAAATACATACAACACCCTAGTATGGAAAAGAGACATTAAAAAATAATTGCATTTTACAAAAGTCTGCCTAATCTCTTACCACAAATAACAAGTTATCAAGGTAAGGTTTAGTTTCTCAGGCTCTTGAGACTGGAAAGGCCCAGAAATAAGATAGAGGGATAAAAACAGATTTCTGTGTCTAACATAAACTAATTGATTTTAAGCATTTAGCTTAGATTACAGAACCTCCCAAGACGTCAACTAAAAATCCACCTCTAAGCATATGTTGGGTCTCACTAAGCCTTCTATGTCCCTCTTGCCAAGTTACTGAAGCATTAAACACAAGCTACTCCTTTTTAAGCCTTAATTTCTGAGGTTAGCTTTCTTATTTTCCAACTCATTATCTGTTGTGTGGTAATACTCTCCTCCTTCGTGGAATTTTATGACAAGAAAAGATGATTTTAAAAATCTTGTATCTCTTGTTGACTGAGCATATCAGACAGATCAAGAACAAGAATGGGTTCTCTCCATTTTTAGCATATTTGTACAATGTCAACAATCTGTACCTTATTGAACTATGTACAAACCAGAGTAACCTTAGAATAAAACAGCCAGAGGAATTAAGCAAGCCTTCTGTTAAAAGTTTCAGGATTATCTACGCGAATCCCTAAAATATCAGAGATAGTTGTAAAAAGATGAAAACGATAGTGGTTTTGACTTCTTATAAATAAATCTAATTTGTGGGGAGGAAAAGATTCAGTTATCAACTGTTAATGTTTTCTACATTTTTTTGCCTCTAGTGAAGCTTCCTTCTTAACTATTGCCTAGCATTTCATCACATTTCCATTTGATTGAAACCCGAAAGAAAACATTTTCAAGGCAATATTAACATCATTCCGAAGCTGGTTTCTTTTGTTGACTTCACACTTTGTTTAAATGATACATGTATTCTCCCACTTACCAAGCTAACCATTATTAGGTCATCTGTGTTTTATACCTTTCTTTTTCCTAATCCTAGTCCTACTAATCCTGTTATACCCCTTGCCCATACAATTTCACCTCCATTGCTTTCTCCCCAGTCTGATTGGTCACCACACTTCACCTATGTTAGTAATACGCCCTCCTAATTGTTTTCCCTCAATCCTTCTCATGCCAAAACATCTTACAGATTCTTTCAAGATTAATCCTTCTAATGGACAGTTCTGGTGGTGAATTTCTTATTCAAATATTCATACTGAATCTTCAGTACCTGCCTCATGAATCCCAAATAGTTTAGATACCATTCAGAACCTCATAACATTTATGAGAGAAACCTTTCTAGGTTTCATAAAACAACTCTCCAATTTTCCATCCATGCTGCAGCACAACTGAATAACCCACAGTGATACCTTGGCTATTCCTCAGATTTTTGCCCATTCTTTCTCCATTATGAATGCCCTCACTTCTACTTAGGTAGTCCATTTCAATACACTAGATTATGTGCTTCCTGAGGGCAGGATTATCACTGTTTTCTCACTCTGGTAGCTAGAAAAATGCCTGCTGCATGGTAGTGCTCAAAATATATTTTTAAATGGATAAATGAAGATACACCCTCAAATAATACTTATCTTATGAATATCTTTTCATGTAGAATTTATTTTGTAAAATCCTATTGCATGTCAATTGTGTCTACTTTGTGATGTTTTTCACAGTCTACAAAAAATTAGACATCCTTATTTTGATTGGAAGTTTATTAGTATCTTTAGTGCAGGGACACTGTTTTCTTTACCTTTCAGTTTTCCACTATGTTAATCAGAAAAACTTTGTTGACTAAATATGACTAAATGAATGAGCATAGCATACGTGGTAAAAGTCATGATTAAATTGTATTTGTATTTAAATACCTAGTAAACTTCTAATCAACCAATTAGTGCTTCAGTAGCTGGTCCAAAAATTTACCATGGTAACTACGTCATATCAGTGACTGAGATGGCCATGGAGCAGCACTTTTACAAAGTCAACTCTGCTGCCCAAGCAACAATCCTGCTTTGCAGTAAAGTCTTCAGAGAAAATAAGAAAAGAAACCAAGTAGGAAAATGTCTGCCACTCCCAATTTCCAAGTTATACCAATATAACCTCAGAATAACATTAGTTTCACACAATAAGGACACTGTGACATATTCTCTGTTCATGAATGGCCAGCAATTATATGAAAAGATAGTCAATATTGTTAGTCATCAGAGTGATACAGATTAAAACTGCAAGATACCACTTTATACTCCATTAAATGGCAAGAATCAAAGGATTTCTATGATCGAATGTTGGTGAGGACATAGAGCAGATAGAGCTTTTCATCATCACTGGTGGGAGTGTTAAATGGCACAACCAGTTTAGAAACCTGTTTTGCATTATCTTAGAAACATTTGACCCAGCCATTGTACTTGTATTTACCTAAAATAAATGAAAACATCCTATATAATAAAGAGGTAATATGCAAATTGACCATCACATCCTCGCACAAGATGGCCACACACATGTGGTCACAAGATGGCCACCCCCATGTGGTTATAAGATGGCCATGCCCATGTCATCACAAGATGGCCACCACAAGATGGCCGGCATGGGAGGGCAGTTGGGGGCGAACAGGCCAGCAGAGGAGGTCAGTTGGGGGTGACCAGGCCTGCAGGGGAGGGCAGTTAGCGATGACCAGGCTGGCAGGGGAGTAGTTAGGGGGTGATCAGGCTGGCAGGCAGAAGTGGTTAGGGGCAATCAGGCAGGCAGTCAGACGAGCTGTTGGGAGCCAGCAGTCCCGGATTTTGAGAGGGATGTTCTACTGCCGGTTTAGGCCCAATCCCACAGGGGTCCCAGATTGGAGAGGGTACAGGCTGGGCTGAGGGACACCCCCCCAGTGCATGAATTTCATGCACCGGGCCTCTAGTATTCTTACAAACAGATTTGTATACAAACATTCATAACACCTTTACTCATGATATACCCAAATGAAAACAGCCTGAAAGTCCATCAACAGGAGAAGAGATAAACAAATCATAGTAAACTTATACATTGGAATATTAACCAGCAATAAAAATAAATGAACTATTGGCATATTCACAATGTGGATAAATAATCACCAAAATGGTATGTTGATCAAAATAGTATATACTTCATAATTCCATTTATATGAATTCAGAAACAGACAAAACTAATCTATGTTTTTAGAAATAGGAACAATGAGTACCTATAGGGGGTAGGAATTGACTGAAATGTGGTATGAGGTGATGGGAATGTTCTTCCTATTATGGTGTTGGTTTAAGTACTGGCAAACTTAATCTGAACACAATATATGTCTTTCCCTTTATACTTCCTTATATACTTGCTGGTCATACAGAGCAAGAAAGCATGTAAAATGAACCACATGGCAGAATATGAATGTTACACAAAGTATCTTGCCAGATTGCAATGACGAATTAAGTTTAACAGGTTCAAATTTTATGTAAGAATAAACTTCATCCCCTCTCAAATACATCTGTTTCATCTTATACACTTTACTTCTATTAAGAAATATAAACAATATCACTTCCACGTACTATTAGCACTCCTCACTTAAACACAACCTTAGCCATTTTAACAATGAAGATATTCAACAAATGTAAATTATTTCTCTTCCACTTCACTTAGTACATAGATATGTCTCTTATGCAATAAAGGAACTAAGAGAGGCTGATTGTCTAGCCTTAGTCACTTGCAGACAGAATTTAAAAGGGTTCAGAGGACTAATCAGTTTATATGGGGACAGATTTAGTAAACCATCAGGGATATTGTACTATTTTTATACTACTTGCCCTTTTATCCCCATACAAGATGATAGATTTGGACAGTCTATAACACAAGTAAAGTGATGTCTGTCTTTCATGAAAGAGTGTGCGTGTGTGTGTGTATGTGTGCGTGTGCGTGTGTGTGTGTGTGTGTGTGTGTTTGGCATGGTATGTTTATTATATTTAGAAGTGTGTGGGGGGAACGTAGTGATCCCATGATATTAAATTTTAATAAATGTCTCAAGAGTCCTTTGAGACTTTCAAGAATACAATTTTGACAACATGATAGCAAATGATCCCAATGTTTTTAAAAAGGGTTTTATATGACAAGATGCATGTCACTATATAGGGATGTCAAGTGAGCTCAGATCCTAAAAGTGTATGAACATGGAATGAAATAAGGGACATATAACTGAAGGCAAAGTTAAAATATTAAAAAAGAACAATACAGAACTCTGTAAACAGTGAGGGAAAGCTTAGCCTGGAATTAAATGACAATTGTGATAATATTAAAAACAATACTGAGCACCTCTTCACTTTCATTTGGAGAAAAAAGAACCAGAAAGACATAAATTCACTGATGGGGCTGAAGAGAGAATGTGAGAAGTAGAGATGATATAGAAAGCAGAACTGCTCAGGTCCTGTGCTTGTCTGCTCTGTCAAAGAGGATGTTCATCAAACTGGAAAAGCCATAACTGTGTGAGGAAAATGAGCCAAAATAGGTGAGGGAATTTTAAAAGAGCACCTTGCTTCTCTAAATGGGCTATAGTCTCTGGCCACAGACTATATTCCAGAGAAATGAGAATATAGGGTCCTCTTTTGCCACTGATCTTTGAGAAACTATGTTAACACTGGAGATGGACAAATTCCATCCCTATTTTGAATAGTGGGTAGTCACTGCAACTGGTTTCCATATATTCCTGTTAAAGAGCATTTCTGGATGACTGAACAAGGAGAAAACAAATAGTTGTTGACAAAGACAACGTGGGGCTGCTCATTTCGGCTTGCGTGACCGCTTGATCTTATGGTGGACATGTGTGCCTGTGTTTGTGGTTTAATCTCTTTTGCAATATGAAAACTGAATTTCACATTTCTAAGCAACTTACAATAACTTCTTTTTTTCAGTTAATAAACTTATCCCCAGTACCACAGGTTCAGTTTACTTGTTGCCCTATGAACATGCTGCCTTATAGAAAAACTGAGACAAATACGCAAGTGAGGACAACTTAGAATTATTCCAACAAACATATTTTAGAAAAATAGCTGGCAACAGCTTTAATTTTGTTTTAACACTCAAAATGAAAAGCTAATAAGGACTGTCATGATTTGGAGGTATTTCCTCAAAACTCCCACTTTCCACCATCCTTTTCCCATATTTATGTTCTTTTTTTCTTATCCTTGCCCTTAAAATAAAAACTTTAATCTGTATCTCACCTGATTCCATTTTTTTCTATTGTTTCATTTTATAGTTTGAAATTTTGTTATACACTGTCTCAAATCCTTTGTGGATTAAAGAAAGGTATAAATCAGTAAAAACTAAAACTCAATTTGTTCCTTTAAATAAGCATTTTGGAAGTTTTAATCATTAAAGTCGAACAAATAAGATTAGTTTTGTATTCTACATTTAAAGCAATAACACATCTCAACATAAACAGTTTTTAAAGAAGAAAAGAGGAAGAGGATCAATCTGAGACATTTACAGTACATTCCAGAATCAGCAACAAGTTAAGTATCTACCTACTCATCTCTCCTGATATGATCCTTCATTCAAACCAGGAATGGCATTTATCATACAGAAAATCTGATTGTGCCAAAGAGCCCAATATATCATTATTATGCTAAGAGAATTGTTACAGTTACAATTATCGTATTGTGATATCTTACTTTCATGTACTTTATGGTGCCCTCTGATGATTATTTCATTTGAAACCCATGCATATATATGACTTAAGCAAAAAATATGTTATTATCCCCATGTGAAAAATGAGGAGTTGGTGGTGATGCATGTGTTTATGACATAGATTATGGTGATGGTTTCATGGATGTGCACTTATCTCCAATATCATCAAGTGCATACATTAAATATCTATCTATCTATCTATCTATCATCTATCTATCTATCTATCTATCTATCTATCAACTATCATATCTCAATAAAGTGGTTAAAAAAAAAGAGGAGGATTTGACATACTAAATTACTTGTCTAAGTCATCCTGCAGGTATCAGATCCAGGACCTGGCTCAGGATATCATCACAGTTTAGAGATTCCTAGTATTCAGTATTGCTTTTTTTCTGACTCAAGTACTTAGATATTATAGAGATATGCAGAGATGTAACAGGTAGAAAATATAAAAAATTGGAAAAATTGTATACACATTTAAATTGTGACAAGAATAAATCAAATATGTCATTATTATTGTTCTTTTCCTTGATAGAATAAGCTTATTTGATAAAGGTTTAATTATTAAACTAGAGGCCCAGTGCACAAAATTTGTGCTCTCAGGGTGGGGGGTCCCTCAGCCCAGCTTGCGCCCTCTCACAGTCTGGGAGCCCTCAGGGGATGTCCAACTGACAGCTTAGGCAGGGAGTGGGCCTAAACTGGTAGTCGGATGTACTTAGCACTGCCATGGATGTGGGAGAGGCTCCTGCCACCTCTGCTGTGCTTGTCAGTCATGAGCCTGGCTTCTGGCTGAGCGGTGCTCCCCCTGTGGGAGTGCACTGACCACAAGGGGGCAGTTCCTACATTGAGTGTCTGCCCCCTGGTGGTCAGAACATGTCATAGCGACCAGTTGTTCTGCCATTCATTTGATTTCCATATAAGCCTTTTATTATATAGGATTGTCTATTTTGATAGTATTTGTAATTTGCTTAATCATAGTCATCATTTGAAAAAATGATGTGGACCAAACATCAACTTGGAATATAATTGAAGCTGATTTAGAGAGGACCACAGAAACCCTAGATTAGATTATACATTTTTGTAAAGCTGCTGTATTAGAATGTCTTGCTGACATGCTTCTTGGTCAGGTATTTAATAGTTAAAATTTGTGTAGTTCATTGCATTTCATTTTGTTTTCCTTTGAAACAAGAAGGTGAATGATGCAATTGTGGTATTTTTGCTGTTAAACTTAATGAAAATTCCGTCCACTATCAATCAAAGGGATCTTTTTTGTTGTTGTCCAAACAAATATGCTCAAAAGTAATATATTTTTATTGGAGAGTCCTGTACTAACATTATGAGAAAACACAAACAAGGCTCTAATTTCTTTCAGATGCACTTGGCAAGTTATACATGAGAGGGTATGGGAAGCTTTATTTTTACATGTATATTATTGAGGTTATGTGGACAGACCAGGTGTTGTACAGATGAGCAAATTTTTAAGCCAGAATCTTTCAATAAATAACACTGGCCAATATTCAGCAGTGAAAATATGCATAGTGCATTTTTCCTTACTAAAATATCACTTTGATGAGGCTCACTTGAAATGTGGATGCAACCGTGTAATGTCTACCTAGACCAACAGTGATGTGGGATGATTTGCCTCAATGTGGCTTTGTAGTATCGTGTCATAATGTGATAATGACAGGCCCAAGAAACCACATGGCATATCACAAAAACCAATGATATACGAAGAATAATTTTATTTTCTAAGTAATTAAAATCATATTATTTTGATGATCACCATAAAAGTTAGAAACAATGTAAAAGAATAAATGCAGTAATAAGTTACTATTATTTCTTTAAAAAACTCACAAAAATAGAAATGAAACTCAGAAGAGGCCATAAACATGAACAATTTTATATTCTACTATTCTTAATTCATCATATGAAGGTAATTTGGTTGAATCTCTGCCATTCAAAACTGAAAGCCAAAAACAAAACTTCTGCATGATGACTTAGAATTCTTTGCACATAGCAAGACATTCTCTATTTACCAATTTTAGCAATAATTAAATAAATGCCCTACTCTACAGCATGAGTATGGGAAAAATTGATTTGAAAAGCCCATAGTATTTTTTTAAATATGAAAATCAACATTTAGGAAGATATTTATGTTGCCCCTACATAACAACAGCCTTTTGTGTAAGTGGGGATTAAGTCCATAGAGCTTTTACATATTTAAACACTGACATTTAGCTTTTAATTGACAACAAACATCATCTCTTTAGTTCTAGATATTTAAATGTACAAAAGTAAGAAATAAGGTAACTATTTGTCTATAAGACTAAGAAGATTAATATTTATTGAGTGTACTGCATCTTATATCCATTTCTGATTTCATGGCATTTCAATCGGGCACAGAGACACAACAAACAGATATATGTAGGCAGACACAAATCGTGGTAAGTGCTTGAAAGAAAAACACAGGATGCTGTTAGAGAATAAGGGAGGAAATGTCCACTGATTAGGTAGTTGTTAGGTAATGTTTTAGGTTGCCTGCAACATTTTCAGGATGAGGTTATTTAAATGGGAAATGTGCAAAGAATGACAGTTAACTATCTACCTGATGGAGGAAATAGGATGTGTGAAGTCCCCTGGTCAAGAAAGGGTTTGAACTGTTTAAGCAAAAAGAAACAGAAAGAAAAAAAAATGGCTGGACCCCTTTAGGTGCAAGAAGGAGTATTATAAAATGAATTTGAATGCACAGATTCATGAACAAGGATGATCACTGTCATGAACAATACTTGAAAACAATTCAAAGAACCAAAATTTGGAGTATAGTTAATTATTTACAATAATAATTGTATTATATTGTCTTTTAAAATAAAAATGCATAATGGATGTTAATATTTAAGAAAATAATACATAATAGAGGGTAAAATAGTATACGTAATACTATTCTACTTTTTTAATAGAAAAAAAATCTGAAAAATCAACAGAAATTTGAAAACAGTTAAAACTTATTACTGGCAATATATGGGAAAAAAGATTATGGGTGTTTTTTTCTTTTTAAAATATTTTTATGCATTTCCAAAGTTTTTGACACTGAACTTTAAAAATTATATGCAAAAACAAAAATGAAACAACCATCATAGGGCTTTTCTCTAAATAGTAATAATAAGCTTAGCCCTGGCTGGTTTTGCTCAGTGGATAGAGCATTGGCCTGCGGACTGAAGGGTTCCGGGTTTGATTCCCGGTCAAGGGCATGTACCTCAGTTGCAGGCTTGATCCCTGACTCTGGTTGGAGCTCCTGCAGGAAGCAATCAATCAATATGTCTCTCTCACATAGTTCTCTCTCTGTGTCTCTCCCCCTCCCTAAAAATCAATGGAAAAATATCCCCGGGTGAGGACTAACAACAACAAAAGAATAATAAGCTTAAACTGACACAGTGGTGACAAGAATGTAGAGAAAAAGGAACCATTGTGCACTGTTGGTGGGAATGCAGGTTGGTGAAGCCACTATGGAAAACAGTATGGAGATTCCTCAAAAAATTAAAAATATGAATGGCATATGTCTAAGCAGTTCCACGACTGAATGTTTATTGAAAAACAACAACACTAATTTGAAAAGATATGTGCACTGCTATGTTCATTGCAACATTATTTTCAATGGCCAAGATATGAAAGCAACCTAGGTATCCATCAATAGATAAATGAATGAAGAAGATGTGGTATGTATACACTATGGAATTTTAATCAGCAATAAAGAAAAAGTGAAATCTTGCCATTTATGACAACATAGATGGACCTAGAGCAGCGGTTCTCAACCTGTGGGACGTGACACCTTTGGGGGTTGAACGGCCCTTTCACAGGGGTCGCCTAAGACCATCAGAAAACACATATATATTTACATATTGTTTTGTGATTAATCACTATGCTTTAATTATGTTCAATTTGTAACAATGAAATTGGGGGTCACGACAACATGAAGAACTGTATTAAAGGGTCACAGCATTAGGAAGGTTGAGAACCACTGACCTAGAGGGTATTATGCTAAGTGAAGTAAGTCAGGAAAGACAAATAAATACCCTATTGTTTCATTCATATGTGGATCTAAAACAACCAAAACAAATCAATAAACCAAACACATCAGAAACAGACCCATAGATAACAGAAAACAAGCTGATGTTTGCCAAAGGGGAGGGAGTGGGCCATGGGTGAAAAAGAAGACCCAGGTGGCCAAAATAACTAAACAAGTAAATAAACTCTAAAAATCAGAGACATACTGCCTCATTTGAGAAAAAAATATATTATTTAGGAAATCAGACTATATAAAAACCTATTACATCGTTATCTACATTGAAGAGAAATTTGTGTTTCATTTACAGAACTGTGGTGACTAATTTGATACAAAGTCCAGAGGTGTAAGATTTAGAAGATAAAATGATTTGTCATTATATCAGTTATGCAACGTTGAGCAAGTCACTTGATCTCCTTCAGTTTATTCATTTGTAAAAAAAAAAATACAAGCGCCTACACCTATTGTTGCCATGAGAATAGAATGAGATCTAATGAGTGAGCACCTGGTTCTTATACTTCAATTTCTTTTTTTTCCAGCTTCGTGATGTGTTGTTCACAGAAATTATCATCTAAACATTGATTTATACATACGTTTTCAGGGGCAGTTTCTATTTTGCAATGTGAGATACTGGTAGAATTTGCTGGGAGCCATAAATTGGCCTTAATTACAAGTGATAATTACCTATTGTCTTTACTAGATGCTGATTTGATCTGAAATTGCTGCAGTATTGCAAGTTCCTCATTGCCTCTTAGTCAATTTTTAATGATTGCGGTTCCCACAAGGAGAATGGCAAATGTGGATGCAGCCAGATTTTCAGAGCCCCCTTTACACATAAATAATGCTTGGTTTTGATTTTCCTAAGTAATAATCTAGTAGACTAAGTTCCCCGCCCCCCATATGTGTTCATACTAGATCAGAAATGTTTGTCAATGTCTCTCATATGAGTGAAAGGGTTTTTGACAAGTGTAATGAATGTTTCTGGATATGTTTCCTCTTGTGATATGGCAAAATATTTGCTAACTATCTACTCTAATAAAAGACAAAGATGCTAATTGACCATACCTTCACTATGCCCAAGCCATGCCCACCAGCCAATCAGAGCGACTATATGCAAATTAACCCAATCAAGATGGCAGCCGGCAGCCACAGAGCTGGAGCAAGCATGAGGCTTGGTTGCCCGGGCGATGGAGGAAGACAAGCTTCCAGCCTGCCCTGAGCTGTCTGTGGCCTCCACTAAAGGCAACAAAGTTTCAATTATAGAAGCTAAATAAATCCCAGATACCTGCTTCCAGCCAGCCTTCACTGGGAGCTTGGGTGGCTGGGGGACGTGTCCAGCCTGCAAACAGCCATCAGCCCCTCACCCAGACTGGTCAGGCACCCCATGGGGGACCCCCACCCTGAAGGAGCTATGGCCAGCCTGCAAAGAGCCATCAGCCCCTCACCCAGGCTGGCCACACCCTCATGGGGTAAGGGTCCCCGCTGGGGGGCTTGGCCAGCCTGCAAACACCCATCAGACAATCACCCAGGCTGGCCAGGCACCCCAGCGGGGGCCTCCACCCTGAAGGGGCTGTGGCCAGCCTGAAAACAGCCATCAGTCACTCACCCAGGCTGGCCAAGCACCCCAGCGGGACCCCCCCTCCCTGAAGGGGGTGTGGCCAGCCTGAAAACGGCCCTCAGCTCCTCATCCAGGCTGGCCAGGCACCCCAGCGGGACCCCCACCCTGATCCAGGACACCCTGCAGGGCAAACCAGCCGACCCCCACCCATGCACCAGGCCTGTATCCTATAGAATAAAAGGGTAATATGCAAATTGACCCTAACAGCAGAGCGACTGGGAATCACTGGTCACTATGACACACACTGACCACCAGGGGGCAGATGCTTAATGCAGGAGCAGCCCCCTGGTGGTCAGTGCGCTCCCACAGGGGGAGTTCTGCTCATCCACAAGCCAGGCTGACGGTTGCCAGTATAGCGGTGGTGGTAGGAGCCTCTCCTGCCTCCTCAGCAGCTCTAAGGCTGTCTAACTGCAGCTAGGCCTGCTCCCTGCTGGCAAGCAGACATCCCCCAAGGGCTCCCGGGATGCCAGAGGGATGTCTGACTGCCAGCTTAGGCCCAATTCCCTGGGGAGCGGGCCTACGCCAGCAGGTGGTCATCCCCCAAGGGGTCCTAGACTGCGAGAGGGCACAGGCCGGGCTGAAGGACCATCCTGAGTGTGTAAATTTTTGTGCACCGGGCCTCTAGTATATATATAAAAGCCCAGCAACTGTTACCACAGAAGGACCAGAATTAAAGGTCTCTATGATGTGCACTGACCACCAGGGGGCAGATGCTCAATGCAGGAGCTGTCCCCCTGGTGGTCAGTGCACTCCCACAGTGGGAGTGCCACTCAGCCAGAAGCCAGGCTCACAGCTGGCAAGTGTAGCGGAGGTGGCAGGAGCCTCTCCCGCCTCTGCGACAGTGCTAAGGAGCAGTGAGTCAGGTAGTATGTAGCGAGCAGGTGGGTGGTAAGGTTAAGCAGGCGGGCGGTTAGGAGCGAGCAGGCATGCAGTTAGGAGCGAGGGGTCCCAGATTGCGAGAGGGCACAGGCTGGGCTGATGGGACCCCCCTCCCCCCGCCCGCCCCATGCATGAGTTTCATCCATCAGGCCTCTCGTATTATATAAAAGGGAAACTAAGCTCTGCACCAAGGTAATCACTTTGTGTCCTTAATAAAGAAAAATAATGGTAACAAGAACTAGGCCAAATGCCAGAGCCTGCTTGTATTGACCCAGCTTCTGTTGTAGCAGGTAATTTACATCTATCCTGGGTAACATTCAAGCCATTGAAAGTGGCTTTCTTGTTACTGTGAATTACTGTTATTGTCAGGATAAGTTTCTCATCATATGCTTTTGACTATGGAGATTCAAATAATCAATCAACCCAACAAACAACAGCTGCCAAAGGAATACTTGGAATGTATTTATGTCTAGCTTTGAAATAACTCTATTATAACTGAACAGTGTTGGACCACTCAATTGATCTTTAATGCACTAAGCAAATGCATTTAATTAGGGGGGGGGGCATCTTTCACGTATAGAGGGCTCTAATGTCCTGCTCATATTTTTCTCCACCTCTGTATTCGCATAATATTCCCATATTTAGTATGACTAGGTCCTGGGAGGTATTTTCCAGTACTAGAAATGGATAATAATTATGAAGATTCATTTCAGCCCATATTATGTTTAGCCTGAAATGTAAGATTTGAAGAGTCCACATATTTGGAGGTAGAAAGAAAATATTATTTGTGCCAGTACCCAGTGAGCAGAGAAAGCAGTACTTCATGTTAATTTTCCATTGTAGTTAATTTCAAGGCATGCACAGCATGGCCATCAGGTATGTCTGAGGTTTTGGCTCTCAAAGTGTTATATTGCCTTTAGTTTAGGACAGTGGTTGGCAAACTCATTAGTCAACAGAGCCAAATATCAACAGTACAGCGATTGAAATTTCTTTTGAGAGACAAATTTTTTAAACTTAAACTATATAGGTAGGTACATTGTTATTAACTTAATTAGGGTACTCCTAAGGCTTAGGAAGAGCCACACTCAAGGGGCCAAAGAGCCGCATGTGGCTCGAGAGCCGCATTTTGCCGACCACGGTTTTAGGACATCAGCTGGACTAAAATGGCAACAAGGTTTGAGCAAGTAAAAAAACTGACTCACCAGAAAAAAATGCTACTCAAAAATAATAACAATATTAAGAGCAATGCGACTATTTTAAATTCTAAAGCACAGTAATTAATTTTTAAAAGTTTTATATTTTAACCCTATGAAATATTGAGGCCATCTTGTATGTCTATTTTGTGATTATGAAGAGTGACCAGTGTTATTCAGAGAAATTCTATTAATCATGGTTCTCTAGAGAAACAGAACCAACAGAGGGTACATATATCCAGTAATACTCTCACAGACATACCTAGAATAATGTGGGACCAAATGTCTGGGCAACCCAAGGCCCAGTGAAATGTACACATAAAATTTTCCATCACAAGTAAATGTAATTCGTTAAAGTTAAACTGTTGAAGTTGCGATTGTTCTTACTCAGGTATTTCAACTTCTGGCCTAATGTGGTTTTTTCTTGGTACTACATTACATTTGTCATGCAAATGTTCTTAAAGCAAATTCGGAGGACAGTAAATTTCTTTAGGTCATAGATCCCGCCTTATTCAATGTATGAAGAAAGCTCAAATGCATCTAATTGATAGAGCTGGAGCAGTTGTTATCTGCTACTAAGATACAAGAAAAAATGTGTTCTCATGATTTCTATGTCTGATTGTGGCAGCCAAGATTTACTGGTAATGGGGGGCATACAGGATAAAAGAATGGTAACACAGGAAATACATGGAGATAATATATTTGCAAGCAATAAAAAAAAACCTCATAAACAGTGAGAAATATAATTTAATCCAAAAAAGAATCTAACATTTCAGTGTTTCTTTAAAGGAAGCTTGGGAGGTATTGTTAGATTGCATATTCATTTCTTGGGGGAAACTTGGCTTAGTCTTAGAGACATATTTATAGGAAAAACTGTACAAAGGGGTTCTCTACACATTCTCAATGAGAAAAATCATTTTGACATTGTGCTTTCATTAGAAGACATAGCCTGACCAGTGTGGCTCAGTGGTTGAGTGTTGACCTATGAACCAGGAGGTCACAGTTCACAGTTCAATTCCCAGTCAGGGCACATGCCGGGGTTGTGGGCCCAATCCCCAGGAAGGGGTGTGCAGGAGTCAGCTGATCAATGATTCTCTCTCATCATTGACATTTCCATTCCTTTCTCCCTCTGAAATCAATACACATGTGTGTGCGCGTGCACACATGTAAACATATACAAAAGTAATTTTTATTTTTATTTATTTTTTATATATTTTTATTGATTTTTTACAGAGAGGAAGGGAGAGGGATAGTTAGAAACATCAATGAGAGAGAAACATTGATCAGCTGCCTCCTGCACACCCCCTACTGGGGATGTGCCCGCAACCAAGGTACTTGCCCTTGACCGGAATCAAACCCGAGACCCCTCAGTCGGCAGGCCAATGCTCTATCCACTGAGCCAAACCAGTTAGGGCACAAAAGTAATTTTTAAATATTTTTTGCTGCTGAATATCTTCATATTATATGTGAAATATATGAAATGTATATGAAATATATGTGAAATATATGAAAATGAAAAGAAACCATTTTACTTTTTTCAACTAAAGACTTCACGGTCCTTTGGGGTGAACATTTTGCATTATTTAAAATGTTCTTTTATTAGATAGTTCACTCAAATAGTTCCTCCTACAGTCAGCCTTCAGGCATCATTTTGAAATAACATTTCCCCCCTAAAGTATGTCTGTTATTATCCATTATTATACTAGAGTAGGAAGTAAGTATGTTAAGAAAGTACATTTTTCTGCTTGTTATTGCACATTATCATAGTAAGCACACTTGTTGAGGGATTGTACTACTTTGAAGGTTTCCCTTTTAAATGTGATAGCTTTATTTTCCTTTCTTTAAACTTTTGGCATTTCACAAGATATAATACACTACAAACACAAAATTAAGTTGTGATTATGAAAAAACTGTATAGTAAATTAAGCAGTATATTTAAAAAGTGAATGGCTGCCTGACCGGCTTGGCTCAGAGGATAGAGTGTCGGCCTGTGGACTGAAGGGTCCCAGGTTCGATTCCAGTCAAGGGCATGTACCTTGGTTGCAGGCACATCCCCAGTGGGGGGTGTGCAAGAGGCAGCTGATTGATGTTTCTCTCATTGATGTTTCTAACTCTCTATCCCTCTCCCTTCCTCTCTGTAAAAAATCAATAAAAATACATTTAAAACAATGGATGGCTCAATTACTCAAATCTTTGTGTTACAGTATGAATAGCACCAATATTTACTCAAATTAGATAGACAAAGACATCAACAACTCAGGTCAGTGAGTTTTTACTGAATTCCTACTGTGTATAAGGCAATCTAACAAATCTGAAGGAAAATAAATATAAGACTAGTTTTGCTCTCTATAAGCATAACACTATGTTAAGAAACAATAGGTAAGCATATAAAAAAAGTTAAAATTCTAAATAAAAGCTCAAGGCAATAGAAGATGTCATTGGGCAGTACCTGATTAATTTCTAAATGGATTGTACAGACAATAGTCATTGTAATTCAGAGGCGAGAGAGGGATCTTTGCAAGGATGGATGGCAAATAAAAAGTCTACAAGGGGTAATTTGTGAGTTTTCCTGATAACCAAAAATATTGAGAGCTGATGGGACATGCTTGATGGCAAGTACAAGAATTAGGGGATGGAAAAACACAGGTATATTTAGGAGAGCATAATTCTATGAGTTTATTCAAATGGGCTTTGAATAGCAGGAACTAGAATTACTTGCTTGATTCTGTCGTGTAAATGAAGGGAATCTACTGAAGGTTTGAACAGATAAATGACATAATACAAGTGATTTTTATAGCTTATCAGTCTTCCAAATGGACTGGAAAGGAGAATGTGAAGTAGAGAGACCAGATCAGAGGCAGTTACAATGTAATGCACTATGATACTTATCTAAGAAAGAACTTCCGGAGGAAAAAGAGATACTGAAAAGTGTAAGTGTGGCTTGCAGAGAAGGAAGAAAGAGGGCGTTGAACCTAGAGGCAATGGAAAAAAACAAACAGGAAATTCAATTGAGGAGTAACTTCAGAAGGGGAAAGTAGGGATGGTTTTGTTGAAGGCATATGGGGATTGTGGGACTAGAGAGCTATTCAAGTGGGATACCCTGGAGGAGTTTACAAATGCAGGAATGACAGTAGAACTAGAGATAAAGTTTGGAATAGAGATAAACTGATGGGATAGCCAAAGCCAAGAGATTGAAATAAATCCAAAGTTGAAGTTAGTGAAAGAATGAGAAAAAAACAAACAAACAAAAAAAACAAGCCTAAACCTGATGGGGGCACATATTTAAAATGAGAAGGATGAAAGTTGCTGGGAGAGATTTAGGGGTATGGTAGAAATATGAATATGATAGCAGCTAAAGGGCTTTCAAGTCAAAAAAAGGTGGAGGAGTAGGGGTACTACTGAACAGGATCAAATGGCAGAGAAGCCAATGGATTTGGCAATTCCATTAGCATTCATTTTGAGAGTGCCTTCTACAACTATTTAATAATTGTCTACTATGTATCAGGTACTGTCCTACGTGCTGAAGATATTGCAGTTAACTCTCACGGGACTTACATTAAGTAAAGGAAACATATAGTAAACAATGAAGAACATAGATGTATAATATCCTAAGATGATAAAAAATATAAATAAACAAAGAACACTGTAAGGGGATGGAGAGTGAGAACTGAAGGGTGTATAGCGGTCATGGTAATGGGAACTAATAGATGCTCTTAAATGAAGTGAGGGAGTCAGACCTGAAGAAGGTTAAATTCCAATAGGATGCATCAAAACCAAATAGGGAAAGGACAGTGAAGAATTTATGTTTATGTTGGAATAAATGGTTTTATGTAACTATTGCTTTTTAAAAGCCAGTGGTAAAAAAAAAATAAGACATTTACTAGGAACAACAACAAAAAGTTTTGAGGAGACATTATGAAACTAGGGCATCTCCTTCATGGTCAGGTCATTAAAATGACCTGTAAATGTCAAAAGGACCATGAAAATTCTTAGACAATGGTGTTACCTTTCTGAAATTATCATCCTAAATTGCCTCTAAATATGCATTATATTTTTATTTATAAGGTTTTAAATATATATAATTAAAGATACCTACATAAACATCATCATATGCAGTTTTGCTTTTATGTTTTACCTGTCTCATGCTTTTCACATTCTATCCACAGACTGTTCTCATTCAAATAACCTAACTATATATCTCCATTTGTTTTGCACTCAATATTATCCTCCAATTTATATAATCATAAAACACACACACACACACACACACACACTCACACACACACGTCTATATAAGACTAAAAACACAATTGGTAATCTATTGTATACACTTTTATGCATGTGATTTTTATAATCAATGTTGTGTAAATGCTTCCCAGTCAACATATGTATCTCAAATTCATACATTTTAATAGCTGCATAAGTGTCTATTATATATTCTAAAATTTATCCAATGACTTTGGTACTGAAAGTCATGCTTTGTTCCCCCCCCCCCATTTACAAACAATGGTGCCACAATTATCTTTGCATACAAGTCATGTATATACTGGTATTTTATTTTATAGGTAGGATCACAGAAGTAGATGGTGTACCATTATTTTTTCAACTCTATGCTTGATTTTTACCCTTAACCTGTAGGAAAAGCCATTTTTCCAATTCCTAAACTCCAAGGAATACTTAAGTATTACATACTAAATTTAATTTAAAAAATCTTCCTAGTCTCAGAATTTCAAATATACTTTGTATAATTATTACCTATATGCCATATTTCAGATCCCTTTTTTAGACAGCATTTTCTTGAGAACAAGAAACATGTCTAAAATAATTTTATTTCTTCATATGTGTTTAGCACTGAGCTTTACTGAGAAGGAAAACATACAAATTGACTTCTTGTTAGGTATAATAATTTTTAAAATACTACTTAATCAATTTTTAGGAAACAAACACAAGAAATATATATCTGCCTTTAAAAAACTGTCTTGTTATAAGCACCAGAGGTTTTCTTACAATTCCTTTTGTATTTAAAATTCTGATAGCTTTTAATCAGATATTTATGATTGACTAAAGTAATCTAATAAGAGAGCTAGAAAAAGATTCATATTCAAGTACCTAGCCTTAGTTGTAAAGCTATAATATAAATATATATATATATATATATATATATATATATATATATATACACATACATTTAGAACAATTATAGGGTATCACCATGCTTGCCCCCTCCTTTTCTTAAATGTTATGCTTTTATTAGGCTGAGGGTGAAAGGAGATGGATATAAATAGACATTATACTAGAAATGATTTAAAATTTTTTACCAATTTAAAAAGAAAACTTACTGGTCTTTATGACATGACATTGTTCTCATGTTCACCAAAAGTCTACAATACAAAACCAGTCAATCCCTTGGGAGAATGTGGGAAGCTTGGGGTAATCTAATTAATATTTTATTTGCAGAAGGAATCAATATGGCAGTACTTCTCAAGTTCAATTCAATCACAAATATGAAGAACAGATTTGCATTTACATTTAAGCAGGAGTATGGTGGATTAAAAATATTTCAATATAATTTAGCAATCCCTTTGTTAAAATATGGCATTCATTGAATGTAATGACACTGAAGGCCATTCTTCCAATAAATTACCCCATAAAAGATCCATAAAAATTTTAATACAGTACAGGTTGGGGAATATAGGTAATTAAACGTGTTGCAGAGTTAGGAAGAAGATTCTGAGAAAAGTAAAAGATTGTAATTGAGTTGCAAGAATAATTTTGAAATAAATAGAGTATTTTAGGAAAATCTTATCAGTATGTTAATAATTTTAGTTTCCTTATCATGGGGAGAATCTTAAGTAGGTACTTGGGTCACTGGTAGCCAAATCCTCACTGTTTTTGGTGCTACAAATTTAATAGTAGAGAGGCTCTAAACCTCCATTACTTTTTAAATAAGAACAGTGTTGCATGTCAAACTCCAATCTTTTCAATACACTAATGTCATGTGGAAACAAAATCAACTCCTGATGGCAAGCAAGCTGCACCGGGATTGGGTAACACTAGAAACCATCGTCTGCAACACAGAGATAAGTGAGGCTGAATTCTTTGTGGTCTTTTGAGACTGTGTATGTGAAATAAAGAATTTACAAGCAGAAACAGAAGCTAAAAATTTCATTAGTAATGACATTTTTAGTAGCCACGGTTTCTATTTTTTCATGCCGGTCTACAAAAGACTTAACAAAGATGAGAATGTGAGCACACAAAAACATATAGCAAATAAACAGAATCTGGGACTGAAATAGAAAAATATAACTGTGTCTCGGAAGTGTTTGTGATATTGGCTGAAGAGTGAACTGTACAGAGTTTGTTTAAACAAAACCTATGTAAATCTTTGCTCAGCTGGTTGTTCGGGGAAAATAAATGGAAATAAACAGAGGAAAACAGACCACAGGCTGGAAGAGTTTGTCAAGAATGATAACGGGCATCAAAGCAACAAGATTAAAATGATAGCCCTGCCTCTGTAAATAATACAAACTCTTCAGGATGCACTAGAGACCCAACTCAAGAGCATAATAATTTTAGCTAAAAACCTACTATTCCCACCCTGCGACTCCATAAACTATAGAAGAAAGCTGAGGAATGTTATACATACAAAGCAACAACTGATAGAAGTGTGGGAAACCTGGCACCTTTAAATTTCAGATTTTATCTTTTAATTGCCCGTGACATCACCTGGGAGATCTTGCAGCACTTAAACTGGATAAGGAAGACAATTAAGCATCTCAGTTTGTATAACCACACTAAAAACAAGAGTGACAGGTCAGAAGCAGAAATTTTGTGTTCGTGTATACAAACAAAATTCAGTTGACAACACAAGTAAGTGACTCCAGATGAGCTAAAGATACAAAAGTTAGGTAAAATTTCCAAAAATAATATTTCCTTTCCCCCTAAATATCTTACTTCCTCATTAAAATCTCCTACTATCAATAAAGCACACTTAAGCTAGTAGGACGGGTGAGAAGAAGCCTTTTATGGAGCCCAAACTAATAACACCATGTATCATCTGGAGAACAGTCTGCAAAAGGCCTTCTTTTCTCATTAATCTTCTGTGTGTTCAGCTCTTGATAAGGAATGGGGCGGCTCCCCCAGAGATGGGATTCCCACTGACACAGACTAACTCGAGAAAAATGAAGTTGCACATCAGTCATTTGCATGACAACATCGGAGTGCCACTAGCCCTTAGAAACTGTTTTATTTCTAGATACACAGGAGCAGGCACTTGCTTTACATCTGACCTCACTGCTCTAAATTAAGCACACATGTAAAGGGAAATTAATTTCTCCCTGCTTATCCCTTCATTATAATCTTGAGCCCACAAAACTTCAACAGAACTACTCTGCCAGTTTCATAATGCCAAGTCAGGATATTTACTTGCACCCAGTCCTCAAAGTGAACTTAAGAGAAATTAAAGAATTCAAAGGGGTCATGGATATTCCTTCTATTTCCAGATAGTTTTTGGTAGTGATAATGAATTGTGAACAGTGTGGACAATACCACAATAGCACTATCATTCCTTATAGTGCTTCTCAACTCACGTGTGACTCTTTGGAGAAAATGGCATTCCTGAAGTTCTAAGTTGCATATGTAAGTTATTAAATTTGTATTTATTTATTGAAATGTTTATTCATTTAAGGCAGAGGGGCAAGAGGTAGGAAAGGAAGTCCACAGGGTGAAAAATGAGAAGGAACACTGGAAAATTGCCAGTGAATACTCAACCAGTTGAAAAGATGCCTTAGCATAATGAATGCATTAGAAACACAAAAGAAAATATACCCAAATGTCAATGTCTGTAGGATTATGGCTGATCTTGTATTTGGTGTGCTTCGCCATTTTTTCAAATTCTACAATTTAGAAAAAAAACCCACAATTTTCTACTAGAAAAAATATAATGCAAACAAAAATTGAAAAGTTGTGCATTCTGTGAATCATTTCTAGCACATCGTTGGGGATTTTACATGAGAGTTCAGCACTGGCCAAACAAAAATTGTTGTATATATTTTTCTTTGTTGAATTGAAGGCAGAAATAGAGGTGGAGAAGGAGGAGCAAAGGAGGAATAATAGTTCAAATAACTAGCTCTGTTCCGGAGCAATTTAAGGTTCTCTCATGGGTAGTCACTCAGTAAATGTTAATTGATGATAATTAAGAAAAATGAGTTTTCTTTTTTGTGCACTCCACAACACAGTACCATATTTTCACATTAGCTAAAGGTTAAAGCCAAACTGATATAATACAACTTTGGACTTAGGTATATTAACTACCTTTCATAGAAGGGGGCAGTATCCATGGTGAAAATAAAGACCTCATTTACTTGTTAAATGCATCTTTGCCACTATTTTCTATTTTTCCCTTTGCAACTAATGACACCCATAGTAGTGCACATGGCATTTCATTACCATTTTTTCTTTTCCGTATTTTTTTTTCGCTGAGAAACAGAGAAACATAAAGAATAAAAACACTTCAAATTATGTACAAAATTTATAAATATTCTTCTGAGCTCCTTAATGAAACTGAATTGACCATGGTTTTATGCCTGCCAAGGAATATGACATAGGAATAAAAAGAATTAGAAAAAGGAAAATGTGAATTAGAATTTTGTCAAGAACACAAGTGCTTATGAAATTAATGTATGATAAGTATGAATCTTTGAAATACCAATGCTTTGAGGCAGTAAAGCAAGGCTCATAGACATTGTTCCACCCACAGGGTATTTCAAATCACTATCAGAAAACATCTATAGGAAACATAACTAGAAAATTTAGGAGAATCTGCTAAAAAAAATTTAGTCTTCAAACATTATTTATTTAGTGGTCAGCACTCCAAACTCCAGAGGACAGTAATAAATTCCAACCCTATTCAAAAAGCAAGTAACAGGGGACATTGAACACTTTCTAAGTCCTAAATTGTGTAGATTTCTATAATGGAAATTAGGAACAGAAAGAGCAAGGTCAATGAAAATATAGTTGCATGCCCTGACCAGTGTTGTTAGAGTGTCGTCCTCTGCACAGAAAGGTCTCAGGTTCTATTCCTGGTCAGGGCACATATCCAGGTTGTGGGTTTCATCCCCGGTCCGGGCTGCTCTTTCACATCAATGTCTCTCTCCCTCTCCCTTCCTCTTTCTCAAGAACGAATGAAAAAAAAAAGATATCCTCCTTTATCAAATATTAATTGAGCATAATGGCTTGGTTCAATTTCTGGGTTCTCTATTCTATTCCATTTATCCATATGCCTGTTCTTGTGCCAGTACCAGGCTGTTTTTATTACAGTGGCTTTGTAGTATAGCTTGATATCTGGTATTGTGATTGCTCCAACTTTGTTCTTCTTTCTCAAGATTTCTGTGGCTATTCAGGATCTGTTTTGGTTCCATATACATTTTTGAAATATTTGTTCTAGATCTGTGAAATATGCCATTGGTATTTTGATAAGGACTGCATTGCATCTATAGGTTGCTTTAAGTAATATCAACATTTTAATGGTGTTAATTCAACCAATCCATGAACACAGTATATACTTCCAATGGTTTATATCTTCTATCTCTTTTCCCAATGTTCTGTAGGGTTTGTTTTTGTTTTGTTTTGTTTTGAGTGTTAGACCTCCTTGATTAAGTTTATTCCTAAGTATCTTAATTTTTTTGTTGTTACAATGGTAAATGGGATTCCTTTCTAGTTTCTCTTTCTAAGAGTTCATTATTGGTGTATAAATATGCCATTGACTTCTGGGTATTAATTTTGTGTCCTGCTAAATTGCCAAATTCACTTATTAAATCTAGTAGTTTGTGGTGTAATATTTCGGTTTTTCTATGTACAAAATAATGTCATCTGTGAATAATGACAGTTTTACATCCTCCTTTCCAATTTGGATGCCTTTTATTTTTTGACAAAGGAAGGAAGAGCATACAATGGAGTAAAGACAATCTCTTCAATAAATATTGTTGGGATAATTGGACAGGTACATTTAAAATATGAAACTAGACCACGAAATTATACCATATACAAGAATAAACTCAAATTGGATAAAATAATTGAATGTAAGTCATGAAGGCATAAAAATCCTAGGAGAAAACATAGGCAGCAAAATATTATACATCTCATGTAGCAGAATTTTCACTGATACAATGCCTAGGGCAAGAGAAACAAAGGAAAAAATAAACAAATGGGACTACATCAAAATAAGAAGCTTCTGCACAACAAAAGAAATAAACATCAAAATGAAAAGGTAACCCACTGTATGGGAGAATATATTTGCCAATGATATATCTGATAAGGGGATAATTTCCAAAATATATGAAATAGTCATACAACTCACCAAAAGGAAGACAAACAACACAATTAAAAAATGGGCAGAGAACCTGAATAGACAATTCTCCAAAGAGGACATATAAATTGTTAAAAGACATATGAAAAGATGCTCAATGTCACTAATTACCAGAGAGATGCAAATTAAAACAATGAGGTACCACCTCACATCTGCCAGAATGGCTACCATTAAAAAATCAACAAACAAGTGCTGGTGAGGATGGGAGTAAAAGGAACCCTAATACACTGCTGGTGAGAATGCAGACTGGTACACCACTATAGAAAACAATATGGCATTTTCTCAAAGAATTAAAAACAGAATTGCCATTTGACCCACTGATCCTACTTCTAGAAATATATCCTAAGAAGCCAGAAACACCAATCAGAAAGAATATATGCACTCCTATGTTCATTGCAGCGCAATTTACAATATCTAAGATCTGAAAACAGCCCAAGTGCCCATCCATAAATAGAATGGATTAAACAAGTGGTGCATTTACACAATGGAATAATATGCAGCTATAAAAAAGAAGGATCTCGACCTAACCGGTTTGGCTCAGTGGATAGAGCATCAGCCTGTGGACTGAAGGGTCCCAGGTTAGATTCCTGTCACGGGCATGTACCTTGGTTGCACGCACATCCCCAGTAGGGGGTGTGCAGGAGACAGCTGATCAATGTTTCTCTCTCATCGATGTTTTTAACTCTCTATCCCTCTCCCTTCCTCACTGCAAAAAAAAAAAAAATCAATAAAATATATTTTTAAAAAAGAGAATGATCTCTTACTGTTTGAGACAGCATGAAGGAACGTGTGAGTATTATGCTAAGTGAAATAAGCCAGTTAGATAAATTAAAGTATCATACAATCTCACTTATATGAACAAAGTAAACCAAGGAACAAAAATTCCAGAGATATTGAAGCATGAAACAGGCTGAGGTATTTCAGAGGGACAGGAGGGGATGAGAGATTAACTAATGAACTTATATGCATATATGCATAGCCCACTGACAGACCATAGTGTGGGGAAGACCTGAGGAGGGGGTAGGAGTGGGGTGGAGTGGGTCAATGGGGGTAAAAAAAGGGTACATCTGTAATACTTTCAACAATGAAGATAAATAAAAAAAAAAACATATCTTTGAGTGAGGTTAAAAAAACATAGTTCAATTTTTTTAAATATTTTATTGATTTTCCACAGAGAGGAAGGGAGAGGGATAGAAAGCTAGAAACATCGATGAAAGAGAAACATCAATCAGCTGCCTCCTGAACACCCCCCACTGGGGATGTGCCCGCAACCAAGGCACATGCTCCTGACCAGAATCAAACCCGGGACCCTTGAGGCCGCAGGCTGATGCTCTATCCACTGAGCCAAACTGGTTAGGGCCATAGTTCAATTTTATATCAGCTGTGGTAAAATAAAGTAAATAGAAGACATAATTCCTTAAAATTCAGGACTGTTTTTTCACTGTAATACCTTTACCATCAAATATAGTTACATGCATGTAGCAGACCCCAAACAATAAAAAACGTGTTGAGTAAATTAGTGGGTGAGTGAATAAATGAATGTAGAAGTAGACAATGAGCCATCATAATAAATGATATACTCTCAAAACCAGGATCAACAGTAAGAAGCAATGGACCCCAACTACGTCAATACAAATGGTGCCATCTATACCAAGGGAAAAGGGAAGGGTAGTTACACTTGCATGGATATTCACCATTTATAACTTGTAAACTGTTTATCTTCCATTTCACTGGTGGGTTTAGTTCTTTTCAATTAACCTTTTTTGCCCTTATAATGATCCAATAAGAAGAATCTCAGTGAAGTACTGATGTGAAGAGTTACCTGAACTCGGTGAACCCTAAAGGTAATTCTGATGGCTGAACTGTCTAGACTCAACAAGCCACCCTGTATACTGGATCTTGCATCATTTGTATATTCAATCTTGGACTGGCCAGTTTGCCCTCTTGGGTCTTATGGTCTTCATCTATAAAAGCAGGTATCAGCTCAGGTGATTGTTAGGTCCGTCGTGCTCTTAAATTTACCTTAGGACACCCTAGGTTGCACACAAGCCTCACTATAGGAAACTTTAAAAAATTCCTATTTCTAGAAATCAGAATTTCTGCAAATGGGTCCTAAGCATACCTAAATTTTTAGAGTTTCCTAGGTGATTCCCCAACATGTAGCTAAGACCGAGAACTACCTCTTTGAAGACTCATTGTTGTCAATTGAGTGATTTAAGCATAATTTAATTTCAGAGCCATAAAATAATCATCTTTGTACTTTTTTGCCTAAAGTTACATATTTCTAAAATAAAGATATGTGCACCTATTTTTAAAGGTCACATGGCTTGTTTAAAAAATCACAACTTAATGCAGTGATTAATATTCCAAAATTTCCACCAATTTTCAGTATTGCTTAGTATTTTGGGGCATGAATGGCTCCACAGTTCAAGATTTCTAAATATTTAAAAGCAGTTGCCTAAAACATATTTCAGTCTGTCAGTGGATGTATATTCTTCCTGCTTTTAACAACAAAAATTTCATTTTAAGTGATAATCCCTAAAAAGGATTTCCTGGCAGAATAGTTTATATCATAAGAGCATATGGGAGTTAAGAATAATTATTCAGAGAGTATCTTTCTCCAAAGAGCTTAAAGCACTTTGTGGAATTCATCTAATTAATCTTCACACTATATTCATGAGAAGGCTGTGGACAGTGAAGCCTAGATGGCTCTGAAGTGAACTCCTATTCCATTCAGTGAGAGGATAAGAATAAACTCAGCACCACGATGCATAAATACAGGGTGTATACAGTTTACTACAGGTCATCAGTCTGTGACAATTACATTTTAATACATCAAAATGAAGAGGAAGAAATTTGCTAAATTAACTGAGTTATATATTTTAATATATATGTACACACACTCAAACACTTAATACAAACAATATGTTATTTTAAAAAATTCCAGATGCCCTAGCACCACATGCGGCCTTTGGCCCCTTGAGTGTGGCTCTTCCACAAAATACCATGTGTGGGCGCGCACGTACAGTGCGATTGAAACTTCGTGGCCCATGTGCAGAAGTCGGTATTTTGTGGAAGAGCCACATTCAAGGGCCCAAAGAGCTGCATGTGGCTCGCAAGCTGCAGTTTGCCGAGCTGCAGTTTGCCGACCACTGCCCTAGCATCATATAAAGACAGACAAAATCTGACTAAAATATGAGACTTCCGCAGTAGAACAATGTTTATATTGCTTTCATTCATAAAATAAGTAGCAAATATTGTCAATATGTGTGAGCATATTTACATAGTTTTGACTGTAACAAAATATGTGTACTTTTATCCTAGACAGCGTGATAGATGAAGTTAATTTTAATATCACAAGAAAAGCATTAACTAAATGTATACCTGTAAACATTTTGATGAATAAAAATATATATAAAATGATATTGAATAGTAATTAAAAACAGGCTGATTAAGAAAACCACCTCAGTATCTTTTTCCTATATTAAGTCACAGTCTGTAGCTGAGCTTTCGCACTGGGATCATGCCTTACCCTGACCTGATTCCTTTAACCTGGTCAGATTTCTTCCAGAATAAAATTAATAAAAGAATTCACAGAAGGCTTACAATTTTATTAAAATAGATAAAAAGTTCTGCCTTCATAAAAATTTCACTGGCAAACTCAGAGGCACAAAAGAGTACTTGTAAATTCTACAATACATGAACTGTGAAATATCCTTTTATTTTAAAGTCAAAGTATTTACTAAATAGCACTATTTGTCTTTCCACATAGTCACACCATGCTGACAGAAGATAGTATGAGGACAACAGTTCTCCCTCAAAGACATTTTTTGTACCTTTTGACATTATGTGTACATTTGAGACATGCTCAATTTATCTCCCCACTTTGCTCATGGGGAATTACTGGCAAATATTTTGTGCCTGGAAGCAGACACTTGACTCAGATGATTATCAATATAAATAAAAAATAATCAAGTCTGTTCAGAGAAGTGCAAGCAAAGGCATCAATAAACCAAGGGTAAAATGGTATAGTGTTTATCTTTTTAGACAATCCCTAGTGCTCATTGCTGACTCCATACTTCTCCATTTAAAGTAAATTATTAATTAATTTTAGCATTGAATCTCTTGGAATTGATAATGCCATCAAAGAAGTGTACAACCTGTTAAATTTATTTTCACCTATATCCAACATACAGCTGAAAATTAAAGACTTTTGCAGGAGAAATTTATCCTGACTAAAAGTAACAGCAATGTCATCTAAAGTTTTCATGTCATTTAAATATAAAGCATTGCATAAAATAAGACATTTGAATGCAGATTTACCCTTTTGAGTATGGCTAATCTTAATACTTGAATGACTATTTGTTTTAAAATAGAATAAAATATAAAAGGGAAAGGGTCCAAATTATTTTTGATCGGTCATTTCTAACATATAAGAACTATTACCTTACTGTTAGCTTTAGTTTTCTAGAGTAAGTCTAGCGACTAATTGGACAATTTTAAAACAATCTCTTTTTTTCCGTGTCCAGGAAAAGTAGGAAATTGCAAGGGCAAAGTCTATAGCTAATCAATTAAGAAGCTTCCTTTTGAACTCCAGAGAGTATTCCATATTACATACTGTCATAGTGAATGGCCAGCGGTTGAGTGAATTCCTAATGGATTCAAAGTGGCTCTGAAATAGCTTAGGCATTATATGGCATAAAATGACCATGATGGTTTCAATGGCAACAGTGTTCAAAGTGGAATTTCACTTGGAACCAAATTCCTTTTCAAGTGGTTCCTCCCTAGAATGTGTTCTTATTATTTGCAAATTCTCACCACGTTTATATGGATAATGGTTATGGAATGTCCAGAACTGGAGATTTTGGTTTTCCTCACAAGAAAGTTATAATTTTGAAGAAACTATATGGATTGGAGACTTCTCCAAATTATGTGACCCTGTAATGACCAGATTGCTAAAATCTCTGAACAGATAACAATAATGTGATTTTCTTTTTTTAAATATATTTTTATTGATTTCAGAGAGGAAGGGAGAGGGGGAGAGAGAGAGAGAAACATCAATGATGAGAGAGAATCATTGATTGGCATGCCTCACACTGGGGATCAAGCCCGAAACCCAGACGTGCTCTGACAGGGAATCGAACCATGACCTCCTGGTTCATAGGTTGATGCTTAACCACTGAGCCATTCCGACCGGGCAAGAATGTGATTTTCAATTGTGTATCTTGAAAAACCAATGTGCAATTAAACACAGACATAAAAATGGCTTTTGAACACATGATTGGTAGAATATGAGGGCTAGAAAGTGAACATTTAAAACACTGTAAATTGCCTTCCATACTGTGAAGACAAAAATTATTCTGCTAACTTAGATGAATTCTACTTAATGCCATTATCAGAATAAATGATAGGTTTAACCACATGAAATGCTGAACCACATAAAAACAGTGATCTATAACGTTCCGCTTAAACCAAACATTTATGGCCCTGGCCCCAGGTAGCTCAGTTGGTTGGAGTGTTGCCCTGTACACCAAAAGGTTGTGGATTTGATTCCTGGTCAGGGCACATACCTAAGTTGTGGATTTGATCCCTAGTCAGGGAGTGGGCCAGAGGCAACTGATATGTGTTTCTCTCTCTCTCTCTCTCTCTCTCTCTCTCTCTCTCCTTCCATCCCCCCCCCCTTGCTGTAACCATAAATTACCTTTAAAGGCAAATTCTTACATATTCTTACATATTCCCTTAAGAAGAAAAATTACTCAGGTCTTTTACTATTCAAAGGATTTGTGTGTGTTTTTTTTTCTATTATAAAGTTATTCTTGACAAGATAACACCAATAACTCTGATGATGTTCAAGTTTTAGCCCTTGGTTAAATTCTTGCTTTATATCATACCCAATGATCACATTGTATAGGAACTGTGCTTTCCAATAGATTAGCCTCTAGCCACATGTGCCTATATACATTTAAATTAATTAAAATGGAATAAAGTTAAAAATCCAGTTCCTCATTCCCAATGGGCACATTTCAAGTGCTCAATAGCCACATTATAGAGTACTTCTAAAACTGCAGAACGTTCCTATTAATTGAGCTGGTATAATACTCCCCCTTTGCCTATCTCTTCTGCTAGTGTACCCGTTTAGGGGAGGAGCTATGGCATAATACATTGGATACAGATTGGCACATGTAGATGCTCAGAAAACAGAGCCAAAGAATATATCTTGTTATTATTACTACTCATACTTATTATTTCTTTTCAGATTAAAAGTGCTTTTACATACCAGTGTTTGTCAGGGGCTGGGTGGGGAGGGTACTGACTGCAATGGAGGTATAAGGAAATTGTTTAAGGTGACAAAAATATTCTCTACCTTGGTTGTGATGATCATTATGCGACTACATATGTTTGTCAAAACTCATCAAACTGTACACCCAAAAGGGTGACTTTTATTCCATATAAATTGTACCTCAATTAAAGAAAATGGAACTGGAAAGGGGGAAGGGTGCCTTTATTGGCATTTTAAAATTTGATCTTTGCATTTTGGAGTGAACAGACCAGACAATACTGCTGGAAAAAGAATAGTCAGATATATTTGAAAATCAGAGTACGCAGCACCAGGTGTGTCTCAGAATATCAAACAACTTAGGGGTACAGATTTCTAAAACTGTCTTAGGACATACTGCACAGGGAAGATATTAGAAGATCTCACCCATCAGGCCCCCCATTCTCACTCCCACCCCACTGACTCTCTAATCATTTTTTTAATTTTGCCATCTGTTCCTCCTGGCACAACAAAGATTAGAAAAAACAGTGACAGCTTCAATAAGCTTGTTTTAGATGGTGTTTTTTAAATCATCAGAGAAAAATAATTCTGTTGATTTAATCCACTATTTGAGTACTTAAATATAAATACATGGCTATACAGGTCTGATGTGGTTTCACGGACAGTGAACGGATCTAAAACAGTGGCTTGAAAAAATATCTTGTGTGATCAATTCCCATTTGCACACTGCACAAAAGTGAAGACTGTCATGCACCTACCATTCTGAGAAATTCTGAGGGTTAAATAGGAATTGAGATCATGATTTTTTGATCTCATCCCTTAGAAACTAAACTTTGTGACAGAATATGACAAGTAGTGTGGCATGTACAAGAAAGATGAGATTTCTGCAAGCTGTTCCTTTCTCGGTGCAGCAAGACCTTGGCTGGAGATTTCCATTTGAAGAACTTCCTGCTCGCCACAATACTTGAAGCCTGACTCTGCCTATTAATCTTCAGAGCAGAATACAAGAGACATCTGTGGACATTGTCCTTTCATTTCAATACACGCTGGTCACTGTTGCCGCTCTGGTGTTCTTTTAATTTGATGTCATTACTCTGTGTTTGTTCTCTATGGTGAGGCTTATCACAAAGAGTGAAAAGGGAATGATTTATGCACTAAAAGGTATGCATATGCTCATCAGAATAAATTATCCTTAGAAGGGTCTGCAAAAGAATGGAGCCCTCCAGGTCATCTTACCTTCCCTGGCTGGAAGAAACACTGATTTTCCTTCACCAAGGATATAGAAGGGAACATATCAGCTTTATATCTAGTGGTGAAAATTCTGAAGTTATTTAAACTTCTCCATCTCAATTTTTTTTTAAATGGGTTTATTAAACCCATGATGGGAGCTTATATTCTTTTATCTCTCCTTCCTGTTTATAAGCAGCACAGGTGTGTCTGGGGCCTTTGTTGTTGTCGTGATTGGTTTTTGCTTTTTAGAAAAGGGATGGTATGTTTGTCTTCCAGAAAGGACTGAGCCCTAGTCCTGTAGATAGCAACAGCCCACATCGTGGGCATAATACACCTAATTTAGTTTGCACATATTTCTCTTCCATTCATTGACCTCTCATTGAAGAGGTAATCTGTCTTATAGGTGATTTTAAGTAAGGATGGAATGAGAAAGCAGATACAAAGTATCTAGGCCAGTGATAGCGAACCTACGACACGCGTGTCAGAGGTGACAAGCAAACTCATTTTTGTGGTTGATTTTTCTCTGTTAAATGGCATTTAAATATATAAAATAAATATCAAAAATGTAAGTCTTTGTTTTACTATGGCTGCAAATATAAAAAATTTCGATATGTGACACGGCACCAGAGTTAAGGTAGGGATTTTCAAAATGCTGACACGCCGAGCTCAAAAGGTTCGCCATCACTGATCTAGGCACTATGTTCATAGAAGGTAACTAATAAGTGAGAGCTTTGCCATTAGTAATATTATTATTCTCACTCTATTAAAATTTTCTCTCCTGTAACTGGTTTATTCATATCCAGCTTTCTCCACATGTATGGTATTCCCTAACACATATTTTGTTCTCCTCTTCATCAAGACTTTCTGGCTCTATAGAAAGTAATACTTTATTTTTACAGAAATTATTTCTTTAGCTAGTTGTGATACACAGTTTGGAAGTGAGGTCTGTTTTTGAATTTTTTTTTCAGAAAAAAGAAAAATTTCAATTTAACTTAGCAAACAGGTGCTGTTTTTAACTCCCAAAGTCATGCATAAACAAAAACTAACCCCAAGAGGTTCTTGATTTAGCTCTGCTATTCGGTATCTTCAACTAGATAAGCAAATTTAAGAAATGAAGCTCAGTGTCTTTGTCTATTAGGTGAAATGATTGAACTACATGACACTTAATGTATCTGCAATCTCTAAATTTGTTTGTTATATTACGAAATAAAATCAATGAATCATAAAGTGTTTAAACTATTTTAGCACCCCAGGTTGATACAACCACAGAGTAAGGATTTTTGGCAAACTATTTTAATGGACAAGCTATTACAATGGACAGTGCTGAAAAATATGAGCTATTCAAGCAAAACTTTACCTTGCCTATTCCAGAGGTGGTTTTTAAAGGCTAGTCTTAGTTTTTCTCAAGATTATTTATCCCAGTGTTTTTCTTGTAATAAGTAGGTGATAATTGCTAAATGAATAATGTGAATCTTAGACTTGGAGGAGACATAGAATTTGGGATTACCTATCTGGCTTACCTAAACAATTTTTAAATTATATATACTACTAGAGGCCAGGTGCATGGCATTCGTGTACTGGGGAAGGGGGCGTCTCTCAGCCCGGCCTGTGCCTTCTTGCAGTCCAGGACCCCTTGGGGGATGTCCGCCTGCCATGGAGGTGGGAGAGGCTTCTGCTATCACCGCTGCGCTCGCCAGCCATGAGCCCTGGCATGCCAGCTTCTGGCTGAGCGGCACTCCCCCTGTGTGAGCGCACTGACCACCAGGGGGCAGCTCCTGCGTTAAACGTCTTCCCCCTGGTGGTCAGTGCGCATCATAGCAACCAGTTGTTGGGCTGTTCAGTCGATTTGCATATTAGCCTTTTATTATATAGGATTTTTTGTGAGAAGAAATGCCAAAAGTTAACATCACATTTTTTCACATTTTGAAGTTTTACATCCCTATCATTAGATCAACTCTGTTTTTTCTTATTATCTTCATTTCCTCAGATATTTTTTCCTTTATCACAAAACCCTTCTGCCCACACAAAATCCTAAAAAAAATACAAAGTATTTGAAAAAAATGTATTTTTGATATATATGTATAGTAAGTATTTTGTATAAAGATATGAGTATACTTCTCTTAAAACCAAATTCTGCTTGAGGGTTAATTTTCTAGACTCAGCTATTCTCTAAGAAAATTAGCGTCAACATTCTAGAGAGAAAAATAATGATAGTACTTTAAACTCATATAACTTCATAAATTTTTCAGTTTATAAATTTCTTATTACTTGCTTCATTTAATTTTGGCAATAATCCTGAGACATAGATATGCAGTCCTACTTTATAAAGATATTTTGACTTCACGTCCAAAATCCTTTGCATTATACCACAGTTGCCCTCTAGAAACACTACCTAAATATGCATGTATTTAAAGTATTTTTGTTTTTATTACTAAAGCATATTAATCATATATATATATATATATATATATCAGATATATTACATATTGAGAATTAGTGGTATGAAATTGTGACAAAACAAACAGAATGCAAACTACAATAGTTTTATAGTACCTTTATCTCTCTTAATACATTATGGATGAACAGTTTACCAGAAGATGGGTTAAAACAAACTTTCAACTATAAGAGAAACTCTGTTGTTTGATCCACGGATATATGACTCTCAATTGACCTAATTCATGCATTTTCTAAGAAAGAGATATGTTACAATCCTGAGATCAAACTAACCTTAAAGAATAGGACCTTAGGAAAATAAATCCCTCTGCCAAGGTTAGGATGAACGTGTCCATCGGAATTTTTTTTTTTTCATTGTAAACCTGTGCTAGACAGTTACAGAACATGTTTCTGTTGTTTGCGGATCCCAGTTTTATTGCTTGTCACATTCCTTTCCTGCCAAACAAAATGCGGTAGGGTTCAATAGAAAGAGTGTTCCAAATCTTTAATCATTATGAAAAACATAGTACCTTGACCTTGTATTTAAAGTTAAATGGAGTGGCATTATAAAAATTAAATTGGTTCTTGCTCATTTCCATAATATCCTCCAAAAAAGGCTTGCCTAGCCTAGAGTGGATGTCCTATTTCTTTATCTTTCTTGATGACCTCTCATGCCTGCAAGTCAGCTCGTTTTTCTTTGCTGAAGACTGCACCCCACTGCTGCATGCACTCTAAAAGTTCCATTAAAATCTAGGGCATCATCACTCATTCTTATCTGTAGCAGGCTGCTGAACAGTGCCATACCAGCAACCATGCAAACTAGTCTCAAAGGACAATATTAGTTATACACATTGTCATCCCGTAAGGAGAATTCCACCTGGATCCTACCTTATCTCACAAAGCACATCTAGCCTTTCAAACATGACTCCCAGAGTCAGTGTTATGAAAGGTCTCTTGCAACAGCAAACATTACTTAAAAAGCAATTTAGCAGCAAGAAATTAGCCTTTTATAGGACACCCTTTATTAAACTCGGTGTGAGATGAGCTAGCATCCTAAATTTCCCCTCGCACCCACTGAGACCACATAGGCCAAAAGCAGTTTCATTTTAAATACTGTACTATACAAAAATTATATCTATTCCCCCTCTGGGTTTGATGAATTCTTTCTTGGGATGGATGTGTTATTAGAATAATGAGGATTGAGAATTGAACAACAGGCCAGGATTTGGCATGGCTTTTGTTGTCCAGAAATGTGAAGAAATATTGATATCACTCATTCAAAGAGACATTCCCTAACCACTGAGGATTGCTCACAGGCGGGTGACATCAGGGATTGCTCACTGGGTGGTGACAAAGATGGGGATGATTGATAAAAGAGCTAGACAAAGATTAGAAATTAGGAATATTAGTATATTTTACATTTTATATCAAACATCATTGTTCTATACCAGTAACAGAACATTTATGTGGAAATGGTGTTTGATGTCAAATATCATTGTCAAACTTTGTGACTACTTTCTCCATTTTACATGATACATGCAATATCATTAAGTAGTATTAAATAAAATACCCATATATTTGATAATCTAGATAGTTTTTCTAATGAAACATCATATTCGCTATTTCTTTTTAAATTCTCAACTGAGGATATGTTCTTTTTATTGATTTTTAGAGAGAGAAGTGAAAGAGACAAAGAGAAACATCGGTGTTAGAGAGAAACTTTGATTGGTTGTCTCTCATATGTACCCCGACCGGGGTTTGAACCCCACAACCTGGGTATGTGCCCTGACCAGAAAAATCCAACCTGCAACCTTTTGGTGCACCTGACGACACTCCAAACAACTGAGCAAACCCAGCGAGGGTTTGTGTGTGTGTGTGTGTGTGTGTGTGTGTGTGTGTGTGTGTATTTTTAACCATTGAGAGTATTGCAGATGTTCTTTTCCCCGCATTGCTCCCCTTCACCCGGTTCCTGCCCCTCCCCAGGCCTTTTGTCTTTGTCCATAGGTATGCACATCTGTATGCATGTTCTTTGTTTAATCTCTTTCCACCATCTTCTCCCTTCCCTCTGAGATTCATCAGTCTGATTCATGTGTCCAGGCCTCTGGTTCTATTTTATTCAACAGTTTATTTTGTTCATTAGATTTTTTTTGTGGTGTAGTGAGATTGGAAAGGGGACAATGAAAAGCTAACTAACCCAATAATCAAGCATGAGATGAGAAATTCCTAGATATAAATAGAAATGGTGGAAGTGGAAAATAATGAGTGGAAGGAAGAGATATTCATAAGACTGTACATGGCTGGAAAGGCATAACTATCTAAGAAGGGATCAAAGGTGCCTGAAGTGTAAGAATAAAATAAGTCAGTCACAATTTTGGCTGCTATTGTTGGGGGTGTCTGGCAAACATGTAATTCTCAAATATGGCTTTTTTAAAGTAGCTCCATTATAGTAGGTGGCCTTTTTTGTAGCATACAACTTCATTATAATTTCCTCTGCTATCAGAAATAGAGCCAAGAAGCAAAATACATTGTTAAATCCCTGGAATCCATGCATATGCTTAAGTTTATAGATTATAAATGTTTTCTTAAAGTTCCTTCACAATTCACCTATTTTTGATGACTACAGTGAAATGAAATTTTATTCTCTAAAAAAATTGAAAGAAATTAATATTTTGCTTTGGGATTAAACAACACCCATGAATCTGAAAGGGTTAATACAATTAATGCAATTTTAAAAGTCTATCTTACTCTCAGATGGTACGTAATTCACACAAATAACTTAGTTTAATACATTTAGAAGCTCCTAGAAGTTCTCTAAATAAGTTGCTACACAGATGCAGGGTATTATAATCTTTATTAACTGTAATATTTTAAAGTTCACACCAGACAAGCTTCCACAAAAAATGACCTAAATTGATTTGAAAGGTCACAGAAACTTATTTTACTTATCCAAATGCATGATCATAAAAATACAGAACCTCTAATAAAATCCAGCTCAACTGTGTAGGTAGTGTGGTAAAGTGGAAGTGACCCACTGCATTTTGGTTCCTCCACTTACTAATGGTGTGATCTTAACCATGTTACTTAATCTTCATATGCCTCAATTTTTCAGCTGTAAAATGGGAATAATAATAATAGTTAGCACATGAGGATGAAGATAATTTTCCCTTTTTATCATGCTGTACTTGCAGCAACTAGAATGATGCCTGACACATAGTAGGGGTTCAAAATATTTTTAAATTAGTAAATGAATGGATGAATGAATACTGAAAATATTTGGTAAAATAAAGTATTTAATTTGAATACTATATCTATGATGGAAATAATCACATAATGCTGTGCTACTGCCTGTCTCTTCCCAAATCCACAGTCAATGACATCATATCGGTAGCTTAAAATTGGCTATGCCAGTGCACAATGCAAAATACAGATCATATATCATAGGAATATACACTTGAAACCTATATGATCCTATTAACCAATGTCACCCCAATAACTTTAATAAAAACAAAATAAAATAATAAAGGGATCAACAGAACATCAAAAAAATTGGCCATGCTAAAGATTTGTGCTACAAATCAGACCCTCTCTCCCCCAAGAACCAGTTGTTAAACATTTACCACAATACCACCATTGCAGATCTTTGCTATCTGGTCTATGCTCACTTTGGTCTCTTCTGTCTCCTCTACACCTGAAATCCAATCAATTCAGGCTGTCTGGGTCATTGCATAACCACCATCTTGGCTTGAAATACTTCCCTCTCAGAAGTACACATTACCCTGAAGCTAATTCTAATTCCTTGAAAACGGTCTGACTCCTCCAAGTTAGACTTGGATGTTTTTTCCATATGTTAAGCTACCATTCAGTGATTACCACCATAATATTAGTATCCCTATGCATTATAATGATTGCTTGCTTATTTGTATACCCCATAAGAGCTCTCTGGTATACAAGGACTATCTGATTCATAGTTATAGTCTCTGTAACTTGCTCCTACAGGAGGTGCCCAATGAATGATAGAGTTATATGAAAAACTAAATAAGCCCAGTCTGGTTTTGTACATGATGGCAATACAGGAAAGTTAACTGGATTATTATTCCAAGACATGTAGTGAATAGAGCACAACCATTCCTTCACAGACACTCTTCACTTGATATAAATTTCTGAATGTTAGTGTGTGAATCCATTACACTAATCTACACCATTAGTCCTAATGCTGTTTCACATTTCCATGAACATTTACCAGTTTAAAACAAATAGTTGATGACTGTGGCAGATCAAGTCACTGTTAATTCCTGTCTGGTATTTTTATTGTGACTACATGATAGTGACATTTGAAGTCATCTCCGTTTGGTCTAAAAATTTTATTCATAAAACAGCTGCCTACAGGGCCAGTCAGAATGGCTCATTGAGCAAACATTTCTTTTGCATCTTTGTGTGTGAACCATTCCAAACAAAAGCTATATTATTCCTGCTTTTCACTCTTGCCTCACACAGCTCAGATGTTGTATCAGTAATTACCTACATCCTTTAAGATCCATTTCATGTCCTTCTACACTACATTTCCCAGGCTCATTTGCCAATTAACTTCTAGATGGATTTGGCAAATGTGAGGGACTAGTGGAGGAATTGAATGACATGAAAAAGGGAGAATTCAGGTCACTCCTCCCTTTCCCTGTTCTGGAGGGTGTTTTCTGGCAGTGGCTGGATCTCCTCTGGTGTTCCAGCTTCCTAGCTTCCTGCTGGAAATGCCCTCCCCCCTCCCCCAACTCTGTTTCTGCAGCTCCAGCCAGAAAGTTCCCACCTGATTCTAATTCCCACCTTATGATCTCTACTCGTGGCATCTAGTGCTTAAGCCCTCAGGCATGGAAGTGGGGGACAGCTTCCAGTTATTGCTAACTTTTAGGTGTTTTATCATTTCCTTGTTTGGCTTGTTGGGTCTTCCATCATTTATATTAACCACTTTCCTCTATTCCTCTCCTTTCTTGAGGCTATTTAGAGCAGTTTCCTCCTCCACCACCACCACCACCACCATCATCATCATTTGGTTTGGAACTATTTTTTCTTCATGCCACTACTGTCTTCTCAGGTGATGAGAAAATAATATTCTGAATCATCTTTGTTTTCCTATTTCATCTCAAGCCTAATCAGTTTCCAAGTCTCCTAATTCAACTTCTATTTTATTTTTGTCCATGGCCACTCAGATAACTAGCCTGAAATACTGTTGCCTCTTTCCTGAAAAATTACACTGTCCTACTCATTGGACCCTCCGCCTTCACATCTTTCCCATCTTCATCTTTTTCACCAGCAACATGGACCCCAGAGCTCACTGGAACTGTAAATTGGTAGAAAGATAGAAGGGATTCTTGTAAGATTTCAAGTGAAACAATAATGGGAATTAAATAACAGCAGTTGTCATAAGACTGGGCATCACAGAGACTGGAGATGGAGGTAATCCTGAATTCAAGGTATCAGTAGGAATCTTACCAGTCAAAATCCAGGCAATTTCACTACAGTTCTCTTCCATTATCACACCCCAGATACTCTTTAGGTGTCTGACTCATTTAGTTCTGCAACTAACTGGCTGCTACAGCTTATTCAATTTCTTCTCCTTCATAATTTTGACTTCACCATAGTGATTCCACATTTAATACCTTACAGCACGATCACCACAATAAGGCTATTAACTATCTGTCACCATGCAGATGAGATGCCAAGCCCTTGGTATCATCAGCCAAGGGTGAGCAGAGTTATGTGGGACCTTAACGCATCCTTTTACGAGGACTGCACACAGGAAAGTCCCCTTAGAAACTGAGTGATCATTAAATTTCCTTATCATCCAAACCAGGGCTCTTTTGAGAGTAAAAGAGGGTGCAATAAACAACTACACAGGGAAAACAAGCATAAACTCATATATTTCTGAGCAAACTGTAATTTATGGTCACTATGTTTATTAAGCACGACAGGCAGTTAGGCATTGTAAATTGAGTCTATTTTCACCGATTGGTTTTTCTACTGCTCTTTATGTTTACCTTGAGTATCTTTTTTTTTTTTTTTTTTTTTTTTTTTTTTTTTTTTTTAATGTGGAATGCCAGTCACTCCTCCCAACATTGGCCTGATCCTACTGGTACTTCATGTGTGTGCTCTAATGCCTGTTCCTCCATGAAGCCTTCCTTAATTTATCTAGCAAATAAAGTAATCTCTTTTTATAAACTTAAATTGCAATTAAACTGTACATCCTATGGCCCTTCTTCTCTTTCCCACAATATAATTATTTATGCATGTGCCTTATCTTGTCTAATAGGTGAAGGCTCTTAGAGGGTATGAGCCATATTAATACATTTTTGTATACCTTGAATTGCCTAGAGTTGGTGGCCAATGATTATTCATTAAATGAATGTTCAGTTCTGAAAACATCACTCTTGCTATTGTTTCAAGCTCACCCAATTATTCTGGATCCTGATGCCTACGAAATGCATAAAAGATAAGAATTTGATCATGTCTACATTAGAACAATGGTGAGATAAACAGAAATAAGAAGATTGGAAGTTACCATATTTACATCATCTTAAGAATGTTAAACTGGAAACAAATCAGACTGAGGACTTTTTTGTTTCTAAAAAGATAGGAAATTTCAGATAATTGAAAGAAAAAGAGTAAATTCAGATCTCAATAGGTATTTCTTTAAACATACAATTTATTCTGATACACCTAATTGGAATATCTCTTGGTTTCTATACTTTAAAAAATCATTTGCAAGCTCAATTTAATCTACATGAAAATCATAGTGCATATCAGCCTTTCTATTTTTTAAATTGCTTTCTTATAAAAAAAGTTCTCATATATTATTTTATTTTTCTATATCTTTATTTTTAAGAGTATTACAGATGCCTCCCTTTTCCCTCCCATTACCCACAACCACCCGGTTTCCACCCAGCCCCAGGCCTTCACCACCCTATTGTCTGCATCCATAGGTAAAGCATAGATGCATATAAGATCTTTGGTTAATCTCTTCCCCACCCCCTTTCCTCTAAGATTTGTCAATCTGTTTCATGTTTCCATGTCTCTGATTCTATTTTATACACCAGTTTATTTTGTTCATTAGATTTCTTGTTCATTTATTTTTAGTTTTAGATTCAATTGTTGATAGATATGTATTTATTGCCATTTTATTGTTTATATTCCTCCTCCTCCTCCTCCTCCTCCTCCTCCTCCTCTTCTTAACAAATACCCTTCAACATTTCATGCAATACTGGTTTGGTGATAATGAAGTCCTTCAGATTTTTCTTGTCTGGAAAGCTCTTTTTCTGACCTTTAATTCTAAATGATAGCTTTGCTGGGTAGAGAAATATTGGTTATGGATCCTTGTTATTCATCACTTTGAATATTTCTTGCCACTCCTTTCTGGTCTGTAAAGTTTCTGTTGAGAAATCAGCTGACAGTCATATAGATGCTCCCTTATAGGTAACTTACTGCTTTTCTCTTGCTGGTTTTAAGATTCTCTCTTTGTCTTTAAGCCTTGGCATTTTAATTAGGATGTGTTTTGGTGTGGCCCTCTTTGGGTTCCTCTTGTTTGGGACTCTCTGCACTTCCTGGACTTATAAGTCTATTTCTTTCACCAGGTAGGGGAAGCTTTCTGTCATTATTTCCTCAAATAGGTTTTCAATATCTTGCTTTCTCTCCTCTCCTTCTGGCAACCAGTTTTGTTGTAGTTGAGCCTTGCTTGCTGTTTCTGTCAATGGGAGGAATTGACCTCCAGGCCAATTGGCTGTGAAGACCAGCTGCAACTACAGTGGGAAAGCTTCTGTTGTGCAGGAGACACCCCTATGGAGCAGAAATTGCTTCAGTGGCTTTGGTGCTCACTGAGTCTGCCCCTTGAGCTGTCCACTAGGTGCACTGGCTCTATGGCCTCCTGGGAGGTTTAAAGTTAGCCACTGTCTGGTGCCACCTGGCAAGAGCTACAGATAGATCTGCAAATGGGTGCTTCTTCTACTGGGATTGGAAGTGCATAGGCAAGGCCCACCTGTGAAGCAAGGCAAGCTGGTACTAGTGCAGCCGTGGGCAAACTACAGCCTGCGGGCCGGATCCGGCCCATTCAGCTGTTCTATCTGGCCCATGGAGCCAAAAGAGCGGAGGGTTCTCTTGCTCTCCCCTCCGCTCCTTCACCAGCAGCAGTGTTAACATGGCAACGTCAGGAAACACGGCCGCAGCTCCTTCTTCTGAGTCCAGTTTAAGAACCCATTGTGGCCCTCGAATCAAAAAGTTTGCCCACCCCTGTACCAGTGCCTGGTCTTGGGCTTCTTATTGATATGGGCATGCTGACACCAGCTGCTGCTTGTTTGAGAGATTTTAGGAAAGTCAGAAGCCTGAGCCAGGATAGGCCATTCATATGGAAAAGCTGCTACAAACAGCTTGGGTGGGCTGAAAATTGGATGAGGTATAGTCTCAGGGAATCACTAGGGTGGAGAAAACAGTGTGTGCCAGGTTGATGGAGACTCAGATATGGCTGCCAGCAGCACTGTGACAGGGGAAGTCTGGGCACAAGAATAATTATCCCTGTAAGCACCCCAGTCTGGGAGTAAGCTGCTCCTGAGTTCTTGCTGTAATACCCCACAATCTAGTTCCTCCCCATATGTCCCTGGGTTCCCCAAAGCCACCAGGCACTGGAGATTAGAGGATTGAGTTTGAGTAAATTTGTGTGCTGGCCTTTTAAGAGGAACACCTCAGTCTCCAGAAGCCTGTATGTCACTCAGCCACAATCCCCACTCATTTTATAGCTCATAGTTACAGGGACTTATCTTCCCAGCTCTGGAACCCTGGGTGGAGGGTCTGGTGTGGTGCTGAGACCCCTTGGTCCTCTTGGGAGGCCTCCACAGCCTAGATATCCCTCCTGATTAATAAACAGCACACATGGGTGTCAGATCAGCCTGTTCCGTGCCTCCACCCCTCCTACCAGTCTCCATTTGCTTTCTTTTTTACTTCTCTAGTTGAAGGAATTCCATTTAGCCAGGTTTCAGGTGGTTCTGAAGGATGGTTGTTCTGTATTTTAACTGTAATTTTGATGTGGTTGTGGGAGACAACAAGTACCAGCATTTACCCATGCCTCCATCTTGATTCTCCTTTCTGATATTTTAGAGAAGATCTTAATTGTTGTAAAATAAAAAAGCAGTTAAATGATAAAGTTCCTTTTGTTGAAAACTTCGATATCCCTCTTCCACATTTGTCACTGAATATTATCATGTTATATAACTTCAATAAAATAAAGAATCATCTTATTTCTTTCTTAAAAAGAAATTATTTTATTTATATTATTTTTTTCATCACCATTTATCTCCTCTATTTCCTCTTCCACCTCCATCCCTTCTCCCCTCACCCAACCACCACAACACTGCTATTTATGTCCATGAATTCTCTCCTTGTTTCTTCTTTTTCTGTTCCATCTCTCTACTTCCCAACACACCCGCCCCCCCCCCAACACAACCGCCCCCCCCAACACACACACCAGAGCTGTTTGCCTGTTTTCTATGTATGAGTCTGTCTTCATTTTGCTTGGTAGTTCTATTTGTAATCTTACTTTCAATCATACTCCACAAAAACTCTTACCCCATAAAAATATAGATAAATTCACTAATATTTTAGGTATAAGGTACATAATGGATTTTATTTATTTTAGTATTTTCAAAATAACTATACATGTCCAGGAATCCAAGCACTGCAACCTGACCCACTGGGCCTCATCCAAATCAGGGATATAAGGCAAATATGGACCTTTCAGCACAACTATAGTAGATTTGTTTTAATCCCAGAGCCATGCCCCTTTTAGGTGCCACATACCACAACCTTAGAAAAGTTGCTTAACCTCTATACAGCATAATTTTTCTCATCTTCTAAGCAAGGAAGATCCACATCTTCTACCTCTCAGGACAAATGTGATTATTTAAGGCCAGTCAGATTCTGATACATATTAAGTATTCAATAAACAGTAGCTATTATAAAATATATGTTGAAACCTAGGTGATTTCCTAGAGACCTCTTCCACTTCTCTGGCATTATAATCCCAAACATCAAGTCATATTTAATAGTTAAGTTATGAACAATCCTTATTTTTAAACAACTGTTAGTTACTATCTGGGGTAGAAGGATGTGACAAGTCCTCAGCACATAAGGAATTTAAATTGTGATTACAAATGAATACACTGAAAAGTTTAGAAAAGTAAAACAAAAGTATACATTGGTTTTTAAATTGGATGCCACCAAGTATTTACAATAGGAATTCAGTAGTGGGAGCAATTTATGAAGGTTGGAAAGAATGAACAGGTTTTGTAGAAGGTAGAGTTTGACTTTGCCGTTAAAACAGTGGTTCTCATACCCACTGCCCATTAAAAGTCACACTGGAGGACTTTCTAAAAAAAAACCTGCCTTGGCTTTATCACAGTTTACTAGAACTTCTGAAAGTGGGATTCAGGCATCAGTATTTTTCCAATCTCCCCAGAAAATCAATTGTGTATTCAAAGTTGAGTACCACTGCCTTAAGGAAGGTATAGGCTCTCCCTAAATAAAGAAGCAGCTAGCGATATCATTTCAGGGAAAGGACCCCTTGAAGGAAAGTTTCACAGTATGATAATGTTCTTTCAGTGTGCAGAAGCACAACTGATGGCCAGTTGGCCAGGTCGGGAGTATTAATAAACTCTTTGGGAAGGCTCTAGTTGGGCCATATATTAAAGATATTTGGAGGTGAGAAAGAGAAGTCTAAATCCACTTAATTGAAGTTCAGACTTTAACATGATAAATTAGTAATAAAACTCATAACAAGACTACTATGAATACTCAAAATAACTCAGGAACACTGGCTGTGAAATCAAAGCACAAGGGCTAGAATATCTGACTTACATTTTCCTCTTGTGGCCGTAGTGGTTCTTTAAACTGTTGTGTGTGGACTAAGGTCTTTATTTACTCTCATATTCCTTAATCTTTTTAGTTCTAGATTAAAGAGTCTCAACTTTAGCTACTTTTTCTTTCTTTTTTATTGAATTTATTGGGATGACATTGGTTAATAAAATTATGTGTTTCAAGTGTACAGTTCTGTAATACATCATCTGTATATTATATCATATGTTCACAATTCAAAGTCAAGTCTCCTTCCATCACCATTTATTCCCTGCATGCCCTATTACCTCCCCCAACCCACTTTCCCTCTTAGCTACCTTTTAAAAATATTTTATTGATTTCATAGAGGAAGGGAGAGGGAGAGAGATAGAAATGTCCAATGATGAGAAAGAATCATTGATCAGCTGCCTCCTGTACGCCCCACACTGGGGATCGAGCCCACAACCCGAACATGTGCTCTGACCAGAATGGAACCCTGACCTCCTGGTTCATAGGTTGTTGCTCAACTACTGAGCCCCTCTGACTGGGCTTAGCTACTTTTTAAAAAAACTGATTGCTGGGTCCCATCTTCACAGAGTCTGATTTAATTGGCCTGTTGTGTGACCTGGGCCTGTAATAGTTAAAAGGGATCCCCAAGTGAGTCAAATATGCAATCAAGCTGAGAACCAATGATTCCATCAACCCTTCCCATTTTGACATGAATAGACTCGCTTGGATATTTTGTTAAAGCAATTTTCTTGGCCTCACTCCCAAAGATTTTGATTTATTAGGGTTAGGGTTGGGTCCAAGAATTTGCATTTTTAACAAGCTCTTAGTTGATGCTGATCATGCTGGCCCTTAAATAGCAGTGCTCTGGTTCAATGGTTCTCAAACTTGAGCATTTGTCAGAGTCCCCTTGAGGGTTGGTCAAAACTCAGACTGCTAGGCCCCATGCCCAGAGTTTCCAATTCCATTGATCTGGGGAGGATCCCTTGCAGGTCTATCAACTTCCCAGGTGATGCTAATGGTAATGGTTCAGACACCTAACTTTGAGAACCACTATTCTAGATACAAAGTTATCACTTCATATATTTATTCCCTTTAATTCACTATTTGATTTCAAGACATTTTCATCTCTAAACACTTTATGATGACATTTAATTATAGCACCTTTGAATTACAGAAACAAGTACATGAAGTACAGGACATAAATATTCTGTCTACTTGGATGCACAGCTGCCCCATACCCAGAAACCACCTGACAACATTCACAAAATTAATGAATTGCCTGTTGTCCATTCTGCTCCTTACCTAATGATTCCTTTATTTAACTAATGTTTGTAATTCTTATTAGATGCTGGTGGAACATTAAGATTTTGTTTGTGGAACCTGGCAAAATCTACTTGTGACAGTACATCAGTTGGTGAGCAGTGACTAAGCAGCAACAACGAACCCTTAAGCTGGCCCAAGCAGCAGGTGCTGGTGCTGTTGGGATGTTGGCATAAGGAGACAGTGGTTCTTCTGGCCATTACAAATATTTTGTGATTTCATTCATGAATGCCTTAAGTTTAGAAATCCATTAATGATCTTTTATGTTCAGCAATCTTTAGCAATCAAATTTTAGACAAAGGAAAGAACCTTTGTTGTAGTCTGATGGTAGCAATAACTCAAGGTTCTGGGAATTCTGCTATGTTCTGCCTCATCTAAATGTTCTTGTACTTATTCTGAAGGCCTCTCTCCATTCCCCTCCTGATTCTGGATCACCCTTACTTATGTATTTTAATATCCAGTTTAAGATGTCATCACCTGAGTGAGGGCTTTCCCAAATAGCTTATTTTCACTCACAGTGGCTGCCTCTGTACTGCCCAGTTCTTGGCGTGTTTCTAGTGCTTATTACAATGTATGAGAGCTGCAGGTCATCCAGCTCTCCTTGGGGGACGAGCCCCGAGGACAGAAGCAGTCTTTAGCTCATCTTCTTCTCTCCAGCACCTGGACCAATGCCCAGCAGAAAGGAGGTACTTAGCATCAACTATGAATTCTTCGAAGCACAGATCCTCACCCTCTGCTATATTGGGAAAGTTTCCTCAATGCTTCCTGATCCCTCTGTACTTTGCCCAAAGGTAGAACTTATGCTTCTGATTTTTCAGTGTTCTTTTAACGTGTCTGTGCGCTAGCCCTGACCATGAGCATGGACAATACATTTTGTTCCCAGTTCTATCAGTAGCATCTTTTTCAGCATGTGGTGCATGCAGGTGCTCAGTAAATATCTGCCAGATGAAATACATAAGTTTCTGTAAAATGGGCTGGTAAAGGGGTTATTAATATTATGCTACTTTTCTGAAGTTCAAATTCCATCTGTGAAGTTGAGTCATCTTGCTTATTCTTAAATTTAAAAAAAAATGAACATTTGAATTGGTGATATTTAATAATATGATCTGGCTATATTTCACACTGTTTAGTTTCTTAAAAATCCTCTTCGAGTCACTGTGTCATTTTCAAGTACACTAAAATTCACCTGGAACTTAGCCATAAACAATACAGGCATGATACAGATAGTACAGAGAAGGAGCTTGGGATCATATTCAGATGATAAAAATTCTAGATCTCACACCATCTTAAGGTATGGCTTTAGGCAAGCAGATTTACTCTTTGGGGATCTGCTTCTTTTCCTCTGAAATGAGAGGCTGGACTATATGATTTTACACGTTTTTCTCAAGTTACTGAAACGCTTTGTTTCTCAATAGTTAGTAACTATTATTTATGGTCAGTGTGAGAATTAAATGACATAAAGCATTGGGACCAGTGCCTGACACAATAAACCCCCAATAAAGCGTCTGTGCTACTGTTGTTACCACTGCTGCTGCTGCTGCTGCTATTGGCGTCATTCATATTGTTATTCACATTCTTATTTCAATTTCTGACATTCTATAATTCCAAAATAGGCAAATTGCAATTATTGACTTATGTACTAAAACACTAAATTAACAAAACGATAATTGCAGATATAAAAGATAATTTTACTTCGTATCCATTCATTCAGCAGATATATATTGAGTTTCTATACTTGTTTTGGGGCTGGGAATAGATCAGTGAGTGAGCTCTGACCCCTGCTCTATAACATTCAAGATAAAAAGTACAGTAGAGCATACAGTAGTAGGTGATGATAATTGCCGAGATGAAAATGATGCAGGCTCAGAGGACAAAACATTAAGTATGGGAGGAAGTAAAGGGGCAGAGGAAGGGACTGCAACCCAGAAATGACATCCTGAAATCACACATATCTTTTGCATTTGAACAAGAGAAATTATAAAACCTTTTAGGAAAATCATTTCTAAATAGCTGTACTGAAAATGTATATCAAAATGCTCTACTAAGTGCTGGGTTACAGTGCAGATTAAGGCAACGAAGATACAATGAGGAAGTTCATAATATATGATGATGGAAGTTGCTGCTGACCAGTGACCTTTCACATGCGGCCAACCCTGAGATGCTTTTGATCCTTTTTAGAATAAGATTGGGAGGATAACTGAATAAGCATCTGTGAGACATCTTACAAATTCAGATCTTAGGGCTGATGCAGATGGACATGTGTCCTTTTACTTATTTCAGGGAAGAGAAGGATACTGGTGGTTGAAGTGACTATAGTGTTTTAGCCACTATAAGAGGAGCTACTGATTGTACCGTAAGTTATTTAAATTTTACAACAACCGTATGAGATAAGAATTATTGTTTCCCTCATTTTACATATGAGAATGTTGGAGATACAGAGCAGTTATAAAACTTACCCAGCTACTAAGTGGCAGAGCCAAAGTTTGTATCTAATATTGTGTCACTTTGAAACTTGCATTTCGCCTCATCAAGGAGCTCAGCGATTTGTTCTAGAATAAAAACACCTGTCCCAAGAAAGAGCTCTTTGGGAAGCAGGCTGAGGCTTCCTCCACTCCTTCCTGTCACCTCCACCATGTGGTGACCGAGAGGCCAGGGTCTTCAGCCCTGGACTCAAAATAAAATCTAACGCGTTTTAGAGTTTATCTTTAAGTATGCATGCAAAAAACATAGTTCGAGGCTTTGGTAAAATAAATCATTGTGATTAGTAATTGTCAATATTAACTTAGAGCCAGCAAAATATGTCAGCAGAGTAAGTCATTGAAAGTACTGTGACAAAATGTCTGGTGAGTCATGAGAATATTTTTGCATTTCGAGACTATTCCATGTCATTCACCTACTTTCCCTAAAACCTATCTCCGTAGATATATTAGGACTTTTCTTCATATCTTTTGATTGGTTATTATTTGCATAAAAGTCAAATTTACTCATTTTTAAAGAATTTGGAAGCATAACAAAATGCATTGAAAACATTGCATGCCCCACATGCCTGGGTTGTGGGCTCAATCCCCAGTGTGGGGCGTGCAGGAGGCAGCCAATCAATTATTGTCTCTCATCATAGCTGTTTCTCTTCCTCCTTCTCCCTTCCTCTTTGAAATAAATAATATATATTTCAGAAAAGGCAAACACTGCATTTCCTTTAAAAAGGGAAACAGGTAAGGGAAATGTAAGAGAGTTTGGAGGCCCTGCTCAAAATATTACTGATGTTTCATGACATATTTCAGGTCAACAAACATCACTGTTATCACATTTTACAAAAAAGACTATGAACTAAGAGAAAAATTTAGGGCAGATTAAGATTTTAGAGGCATCTGGGGAAGGGGTCAAGAAATACTTTATGATAATTTACTTCCCTCTCATCCTTAAAACCTACACTCAGCTGAAATGTGTTAACTGCAGCAAAATGATTAACTCGATGAGGCTAGCATCCCTAATTCCACACCTTTCACCTCTTTAATGAAGCATACCCACAATTGATGCCAAAAAGTGGTAGAGGGGGCATCCTCATGAATTTAAAACACTGTAAAATTAAAAAGGAGCTCGTCTTACAACATTAATTGCCGACTACAGCACAATCTTGGCTTTCTGCATCTCTCAGGTACTACACTTTGCTAGCTCTAGAAGGTCTAACACTGAGTGTGTCAGCATTTTAATTTAACTTCTTTTTAGACAGGAGAGTTTCTAATAAATGCATTATACATGGATATACTTCCTTAAAGAGAATAATTGGGTCAATTTTAAAATGTTCCTTCATGAGTTGGTATTAGTATTATGAAGAGGTGTCACAGACAGTGATGCTTGTGTAAACATGAGAAGTGAATGGGATATTGGACTAACTAGGAACTGGCCCAGAAATGATGCCAGAACCATATTCCAAGAAGATGACTGAAACATCTTCTAGATGTAACTTGCTAGAGTAAACGTCTTTCAGGAAACCTTCCTCTGTTTTGATGCACATGACTTCTGGATCTTCTTGATAAGGTAGAAGAAATAACACCACTTGACATTATTTGAAAGTACTTCAATGTTTCTTTGCATGGGTGGCTTTGCAAAATCTTAAATTTTTTATCATTTCCAGTATCAAATGGCATTTCTCTAACATAATACCATGTTTTTCCCCCTTCTAATACTATATAATATTTGATTTTATACAGAAATTCATCCACCCATTCAACAAATATTTATTTAGCACTTGTTTTGTGTGCTAAGTACTTAGAATACACCCCAAAATATGAAAGATAGTCTATCCTCACAGAATTTATAGCTTAGCATCTTCCTATCTTACCCCAGATCCGTGGTCAGCAAACTGCGGCTTGCGAGCCACATGTGGCTCTTTGGCCCCTTGAGTGTGGCTCTTCCTTAGGAGTACCCTAATTAAGTTAATAACAATGTACCTACCTATATAGTTTAAGTTTAAAAAATTTGGCTCTCAAAAGAAATTTCAATCGTTTTACTGTTGATATTTGGCTCTGTTGACTAATGAGTTTGCCAACCACTGCCCCAGATAGAAACCCTTTCCCCTCAATCTTCAACTTCAGGATGCATTACTAAAGAAATCAGCATGTTTACTATGTGGACCTAATCTTCCTCGGGGTATCACTCCCCTTCCCATCATAACCGTTACAAAAGCATCCAAAGGCTCCTTTTTGCCATTGGTTCACATCCAAGCAGCTCAGACTAGTGACCCGTCCCATTGTAAATTGGTCTTAATCTTATTCTAACTGTACTCTTTCATCCCTCCACATGGACCTGCCACGCTGGTCACTACTTGGCCACTAAATATACCATCCACAGCCTTTGCAGGGGAACTCTAGTCATTTTGTTTCCTTTTAGCTGAAGGCACATTTGGGCAGGACCTCAGGATTTGTAATTTTAGGGCCCTACAGTGATTCTGATATAATACTGTTACTACTCAGCTTTCAATTTAAGGCCAAATCTGATCCTACTCCCCCCAGAAAGTATTTCTCAGCTGTTGCTTCTCATCATGATCTCTTCAATCTTTAAACCATAAGAACAATATAACACTATACATCCCATTTATTTTTACATGTATAGCAGCAAAATCTCTACAATGAGAAGATAAACTCTACAGGAGAAGGCTCTATTATCCTGGACCTGTCTGAACCGTTCAAACACACCTCTAAGTGTATTTTCAGCATTCATTGCCCATTTATTTTAGTTTAATGTCATGGCTCTTCTAGCAATAACTTTATTAGGTCTGAATGAATGAATGAACCCTCAGAGCGGCAACAATGACAATTTATTCTAAAGGAGGCTTGCCTGTTCTTACAAGAATCGACTGCTAATGTGCCACTTTGAAAAAGATTTACCTAAATGTAGATGAAATAATTGTGAAATTGTATTAACATTGTTTTTGACTAAATAAGTTATTTCTCATTTGTGGCATATATAAAGTGAATGGCATTTTTCTTTTATAGAGTTAAAATATAATATAAATTTTATATACATTATCTTTTGATAAAAAATATACTTTTAACTTTATTGAAACAAGTTGAACTGACATCAGATCACTCCCTTTGACAAAAAGAAATACCTTTTGTTTTTCTAGGCTCACTAGATCACAATTACATGTATATTTCTAAAACCAAAAATCTGAAAATTTTAGTGTCTTGAGCTATGTAATTTACTTTCTTTCACTTGGCTGCTTGCATAATTTTATACTTTTTATTAGATCTATTTGATATTTGTCAGGATATAAAAGCTGATGTTTTGTTTTAAAACAAAATATTTATTCTTTTTTGAAAGTATGTTTCTTTATTCTGGACTGTCTGCTTCTTTCTCATGTACAGAAAACAACTTCTAATGGTGACTTTTTAAAAAAGATTTTTATGCTTTCTCAATCAGATACTGAAAAACCAAAGACTTTGGCAAAACCAATTTTAACATATGAAAATTTTTTCTGTGAAGTTCTATAAAACTGCTTTTAAAAATTATTTATGACATCAAAGCCAAATATAACTATTTATAGACTTGTCAGATTAGTTTCTTCTAAGAAGACTTAAAAAATTCTAGTTTTCTTTTAAAAAGTACAGTGTGTTTTTTTCTAGAGAATTTATTTATTGAATTACAAATATAATTTCTGAATTGTTACCCTTTAATATTTTCAGAAAGTTATTTTGTGTCAGTTATCTGCACACATATGTAATACCTTAATCAATAAAGGAATTTAAAAGAAAGAGATGAGTGTGGTTAAAGAACAAGACTCTGGTGTGTAATCAACATGATTCAGTGGATAAGTAGAATTTCCGATTGTTATATCAGTTTTATACCAAAGTATGCATTGCTCAATTCAGGAAGCTTGATTCTTCCAACATGCTTGTACTATTCTCTGGAAGGGAATTAAGTGCTTTGACAAGAGAACAAAAACCAACAGAGTTTATGGTGTGGTGGAGCCCCTGATCCTCAGAGATTCTGACACAAATGTGGGACACTTTAAGGATTTGTTCCACGTGATATATTAATGCTTATAAATCTACTATTTCCATACTCAGCCAATGTTTTAGATTTTGATAATTTTACATATCTTAGAATTACAGACAGTGAGAAATTTTGAAGGAGACTAACTTGAGCTCCAATTCTAGAGCCATCATATACTAGCGTTGGGCCCTTGGAGTTTAACTTTCTGAGCCTCACCTGTAAATACTTCAGGTTTGTAATGACAATTACAATAATGTACATAAGTGTCTGGTACCTAATGGGTTCCCAGGGACTGATCTAATGGTGATGATAATGGTGGTGATGATGTTACCAAGGTCTCTCAATGATTAAAGGAGAAGAAGGAGAAAACTAAGCTTTGGGGTAGCTCTTAAAAATATTTATTTTTTAAAAAAACAATACATTAAATTCCAGTTTCAAAATGTTAAAATGCTCTTCAAAGCACTGTGGTCTAAAATAATCAAATATATATATATATATTTATTCTAAATATTTTCTTTATATTTTGTTTAATTGTGATTATAATTATATTCATACTAGAGGCCAGGTGCACAAAATTCATGCGGGGGGGGGGAATCCCTCATCCCGGCCTGCGCCCTCTCACAGTCAGGGAGAACCTCAGGGGATGTCCAACTGACAGCTTAGGACCACTCCCCACAGGAGCAGGCCTAAGCCGTCAGTTGGACATCCTTAGCACTGCCACTGAAGCGGGAGAGGCTCCTGCCACAGCTGCTGCACTCACCAGCTATAATCCTGGCTTCTGAATGAGCGATGCTCCCCCTGTGGGAGCACACTGACCACCAGCGGGCAGCTCCTGCATTGAGTGCCTGCCCCCTGGTGGTCAGTGCATGTCATAGCGAGCAGTTGAGTGGCCTTAGCATATCATTAGCATATTACGCTTTGATTGGTTGAATGGGTGACTGGACACTTAGCATATTAGGCTTTTATTATATAGGATTCTTATCATATTTTAAAGCATATAAAATAAGCATTGTATTTGTTCTAAACTTCTTTATGTAACATGCAACAATTTGCCTCATCTTGGTGAAATTTTATGCAGCACAGTTTTCTTAAGTCATATTTTGAGTATTAATTCCTGAGATGGTAATTCTATTTATAAAAAATCTTATATTCAAATAGAATATCTCAACTCTGTCTTCAGATAACTTAGTTTGTTGAGTGTCACAATTTTCATTTGATATCTGGGATCAATTTGACCTACATTTTAAGCTGTGAGGGCTTGGACAAATTATAGATATTAAGTGTCTGGTACAGATTCTAAAATATAGTGGCTTTTCTGTAAATGTTGTTTTCTCTATTGACTCACCTCAGATGTGGGCAAGGAAAAGGCTTCTGATTCTAATGAATATCCCCCTGAAATTTTCCATTAGGTCATGACAATAGTGGATGGAGTGTGCCGCCTTACTATGAAAGGCAGTTATTTGTCTTGTAGGCATGTCAACAAAGTTCATTTCTCTTTTAATTAAGAGTTGTAGTTATAACTTGTTTGTTTTTTAAACTGTCTCTCATACAGATTCAACCTACTTGTCTCCAAAGAGCATTTGATTGAAAGTCAGCCTGGGCCAGACCAATTTCACACTTCAAAGGTAGTCACTCACCCCTCTCATGCCATTGATTTATTTTCCCATACAAAAGACATTCTCAGAATTAAGACTATGTTCAGGATATAGATACTGTTATGTACTAAATTGTGCCCCCTCTACATTTGTTTTGAAGCCGTAACCCCCAAGATTACTATATTTAGAGACAGGACCTTTAAAAAGGTAATTAAGGATAAATGAGGTCATAAAGGCAGGGCCCTAATCCAATATTACTTGTATCTTTATAAGAAGATGAATAGGTACTGGGGATGTATGTGCACAGAAAAGGCCACATGAGGACACAGCATGAAGACTGCCATCTGCAAGCAATGGAGAGGTGACTCAGGAGAAACCAAACCTGCTAACATCTTGATCTTGGGCCCCCAACCCCATGAACTGTAAGAAATAAATTTCTATTGTTTAAGCCACCCAGCCTGTGGTATTTTGTTATGAGAGCCCTAGCAGACTAATATAGACATTCTTTCCTGTTCTGAAGAAGCTTACAATGTAATTGGGGAACACCCTCCAGACAAACATCTAAACAAATATTGGGCTTAAGAATCCTATATAATAAAAGGGTAATATGCAAATTTACCCTAACAGAGGAACAATGGGGAATGACCAGTGGCTATAATGAGCACTGACCACCAAGGGGCAGACGCTCAATGCAGGAACTGCCCCCTGGTGGTCAGTGCACTTCCACAGGGGAAGCACCACTCAGCCAGAAGCTGGCTCATGGCTGGCCAATACAACAGCAGTGGCGGGAGCCTCTCCCACCTCCACAGCAGCACTAAGGATGTCCAACTAATGGCTTAGGCCTGCTCCCCTAAGCTGTTAGTCAGACAAAACCCTGAGGGCTCCCAGGCTGCCAGAGGGATATCTGACTGCCAGCTTAGGCCCAAACCCCCTGGGAGCGGACCTAAGCCAGCAGGTGGACATCCTCCGAGGGCTCCTGGGCTGCCAGAGAGATGTCCGACTGGTGTCTTAGGCCCGCTCCCTAGGGAAGCAGACCTAAGCTGGAAGTCAGAAATCCCGCGAGGTATCCTGGACTGCGAGAGGTCACAGGCTGGGCTGATGGACCCCCCTCCCAAGTGCACGAATTTTTGTACACCGGGCCCCTAGTATATAATGAAAACCTAGGTGAAAGATGCAATTACATAAGGAGTAGGTTGTTAAGGGGGGAAACATGTCTTTGAGAGGGTTAGCATTGATAGATATCCACAAGTAAACACAACCTTCTTTAAAACATGGAAAAGACCCAGAGCTACATGTTAATCTCATTATCTCATGACTTTTCAGAGCCCACACCAAAGGTCACCTTCTTTTTGAAACCAAGATTTGGCACACATGGCCTGACACATGAATGAACAATGGAGGAAAATATGTGGTAATGGTATTGTCCTAGAAGTTTCAGAACATATGACCAATTTCACTATTCTATTTCTCTTACCTTTATTTCATACCCACTCTGGGATAATTTGCCTAATTACCTCTTAAGAGAAATGTGACTTGCTGAGTAAACTTTATAAAGTAATTAAGAAACAGTCTTTACTTTATAGGAAATATCCTATCTAATAAAAGAGAAACATGGTAATTAGCGTATGTCTGCTACCCTTCCCATTGGCTAACCAGGGAGATATGCAAATTAACTGCCAGCCAAGATGGCAGCCGGAAGCCAGGCAGCTTGAAACTAACATGAGGCTGGCTTGCTTCAGTGACAGAGGAAACCAACGTTCCCCACCTGCCTTGCCGGCCTCTGAGCTTGCAGTTTGAAACATTGTTAACAAATATAGAAGCTAAACAAAACCCCAGAAACCTGCTTTCAGCCCGCTGGGATCTCAGAGCTGGAGTTGATACAGAGTTTCGACTATAGAACCCAAACAAACCAGATACCTGCTTTCAGCAGCGGAGGCCTCAGAGCTGGAGCCAGAGCTAAAGCTGGCCCAAAATAAAAAAAAAAAAATTAAAAAAAAGGAGCAGTTGGGAGCTTCAGTCACCCGCCAGCCTGAAAAGAGCCCTCAGCCCCTCACCCAATCTGGCCAGGCACCCCAGTGGGGACCCCCACCCTGAAAGGTGTGTGACCAGCTGCAAACAGCCATCATCCCCTCACCCAGGCTGGCCGGCCCCCACCCGTGCACCAGGCCTCTACCCTATATAGTAAAAGGGTATTATGCCTCCCAGCACCGGGATCAGCGGAGCCGCGAGGCCTCCCAGCACCGGGATCAGCAGAGCTGAGAGGCCTCCCGCCACCGGGATCAGTGTTACAGGGGGCAGCTCCAAAACCCCCTGGTTGCCCTGCAGCTCTGTGTGTGACAGGTGGCGGGGCCACAACCTCCCTATCCGCCCTACTCTGTTCATGACAGGGTAAGGCGCCCCAACCCCCTGATCAGCCCTGCTCTGTGCCGGATAGGGGGGAGCTCCCCAACCCCCTGATCGCCCTGCGGCTCTGTGTGTGACAGGGTGCAGCGCCCCCCCACCCCATGGGTCCTGCTCTGTGTGTGACGGGGTAGAGCCATAACCTCCCCATCGGCCCTGCCCTGCGTGTGACAGTGGCGGCGTCCCAACCCCCTGATCGGCCCTGCTCTGTGGGTGATAGAGGGCGGCGCCCAACCCCCTGATAGGCCCTGCTCTGTGTGTGACAGGGTATGGAGCCCCAGCACCCCTGATGGGCCCTGCTCTGTGCGTGACAGGGGGCAGCGCCCAAACTCCCTGATTGGCCCTGCTCTGTGCGTGACAGGGTACGGAGCCCCAACCCCCCTGATGGGCCCTGCTCTGTGAGTGACAGGGAGAAGCGCCCCAACCCCCTGACTGGCCCTGCTCTGTGCATGACAGGGGGTGGTGCCGCAACTTCCCCATCAACCCTGCCTTGAGTGTGACAGGGGGTGGTGCCCCAACCCCCCAATCGGCCCTACCCTGAGCACGACTGAGGGTGGCATCACAACCTCCATATCTGCCCTGCTCTGTGCATGACAGGGGGTGGTGCCCCAACTCCCCAATCGGCCCTGCTCTGAGCCCGACCAGGGGCTGCACCTAGGGATTAGGCCTGCCCTCTGCCACCCGGGAGCAGGCCTAGGCCAGCAGGTTGTTATCTCCCAAGGGGTTCCAGACTGCAAGAGGGCACAGGCCCGGCTGAGGGACCCTCCCTCCCCGCCGAGTGCACAAATTTTTGTGCACTGGGCCTCTAGTATATATATAAAAGCCTAAGCGACCATTACAACTGGTCGACCGAATGACCGGTCAAGCGGTTACTATGATGTGCACTGAACACCAGAGGGAAGACACTCAATGCAGAAGCTGCCCCCTTGTGGTCAGTGCACTCCCATAGCCAACCTCCCGTGGCTGGCCAACCCCCTGCGGTCCCTCCTCCCAGACTGTGCAAAACAGCCCTGATTGGCCCCGATTGCTGGTCAGGCTGAGGGACCCCACCTATGCACGAATTCATGCACTGGGCCTCTAATATATTTTATAATAATGATACTGAATCAATGATAATAACAGCTATATATGACATATATTTACACAAATTCTTGTACATTAATGTTCATAGCAGCATTATGCATAATAGCCAAAAAGTAGAAACTACCCAAATGCCCATCAACTGATGAATGGATAAACAAAGATGGCATGTACATACAGTGGAATATTATTTGGCCACAAAAAGGAATGAAGTATTGATATATGCTACAATATGGATGAACTTAAAAAACATGATAAGTTAAAGGAGCCAATCACAAAGCACCAAATATTGTATGATTGCACTTACATGAAATGTACAGAATAAGCAAATATATAGAGACACAAAGTAGATGCATGTTTTCTGAATGATGGTGGGAGAAGAGGAGCTGGGGTAAATGAGGAATAACCATTAGTAGATATAGGGTTTTATTTCCTAGGGAAATAAAAATATTCTAAAATTATCTATTGGTGATGGTTGCACAACACTGAATATACCAAAAAACATTGAGATGTACACCTTAAATTGTTGAATTATATGGTATATAAAACATATGCCAATAAAGCTGTTTAAATATATGAATTCCAAGATGTATCAGTTGCTTTGACTTTCTTAATTACTCTAGTCTTCATAATCTGAAGCCAATATTAGTGGAGGAGTATTAGAACAATAAGAAGGGTGAAGACAAAATTCTATTTCTTCTTTTAACCTACACATTGCTAATGGCATAGCTTATCAAATTAAATTGATTTATTTTCTCCTGTATGAGTAATAACATTCCTTTTTGATATCATTGAGTTGAGAAATCAAAATCAATGTTCTGAATAGTAACACTTGCTTTTTTTCACCCTGTCTTATAAATGACCAACTAGCCAACAGTTTAATCCTTTCTCTTCTTGTGAATTCTGCAATTAGACACAACCATGATATAGTGACAATATACTCATGAATTAAAAAGTAAGTTTCAAAATACTACATAATATGATGATTAACATCACAAATTAAGGCCAATAATATGTAAGTAGGAAAGTTACATAGTACATGTAGAACTACTGCTAGCAGGTGTACCCTTGTACCTCCCCTCATGCATTTTTTTTTTTTTTGGTCTGTAATGTAATATAGACCTGATGACTGGAACTCTGGCAGCCATCTTGGAACATGAATGAGGTAAACTTCAGGAGGAAAGCTATGGCCTAAAATGGTAGAGTAAAAAGATAAAATAATTCCATTCCTTTGGCCATTCACCTCTGATCTCTTTTACTTGAGTAATGCAAGCATATTTCTTTTTAAAGCTATGTATGTTTTGAACTTTATATATATATATACAAAAATAATATTAATTAATTATTATATCTACCTAATAGGTAGCTATAAATATATTTTTACTTAATAGTAAATACTTTATAAAGTTAACCAACTGAATTGACCCAGTAATCATAAAGAGTAATATTTTTGTGCTGTATTCAAAAAATACAAACTCTCAGCTAACTTTTATTGTCTCCCATAAAGTATTTTTTAATTCAGCCACAGTTTTAACTGTGGTTTCTTGTATGTGTGTGTGTGTGTGTGTGTGTGTTGTGTGTGTGTGTGTGTGTGTGTGTGTGTATTGACTTCAGAGAGAGAAAGGGAGAGGAACAGAAAAATAAACATTAATGATGACAGAGAATCAACTGATCAGCTGCCTTCTGAACACCCCCTATGGGGATCAAAGTCACAATTGCAATTGGGGCATGTGGGTGGAGAATCAAACTGTGACCTCCTGGTTCATGGGTCGACACTCAACCACTGAGCCACACTGGCCAGGCTAAATGTGATTTATTTAAAATAGCAAATATGTGTGTACAACAAATTGCAGTAAATCAATTATTTTCATTTCTGTGTACATACTCTATGACCTGGAAATTCTACTGGCAAATATATACTCTGGAGAGATTCTTACAAATGCACCAGAAAATATGTATGAGAAGGCACATGTATTGTGGCTTGTGAGAAAACAAACAAATAAACAAACAAAAACCTGAAAATAAGCCAAATGTCTGCCAACATGTAAAATGCACAAATTGTGTTATATTATTACAATGGAATATATTTTGATCAACATAAATATATAAAACATAATGTTGAGGGAGAAACATCACATAGAAAACTATAGGCAGAGTGATTTTATAAACATCAAGTTCAGATCTAGGAAACACAAAGCAATCTATTGGTTAAAGATACAAAAGAAGTAGTAAAATACATAAATAAGCCAGCAACAAACAAACATGAGAATAATTTATTTGAAATACAAGACAGTAGTTACTTTTGACTGAGGGTTAGGGAACTGATTATGGAGGGAGAAACAGGGCACTTCCAAGATACTTATGACATTCTATTTTTTGATCTCAGAAAGTTGCAACACAGAGTTTTATATTATTCTTTAAATCTTCACTGTCCAATATAGAAGCCACTGACCACTTATGGCTATTGAGCACTTGAAATGTGACTACTACAAATTGAAATGGGCTCTAAGAGTAAAATACCCACCAGATTCAGTGCCTTAATTCAGAAAAATGTTGCCAAAACCGGTTTGGCTCAGTGGATAGGGCGTCGGCCTGCGGACTGAAAGGTCCCAGGTTCGATTCCGGTCAAGGGCATGTACCTTGGTTGCGGGCACATCCCCAGTGGGAGGTGTGCAGGAGGCAGCTGATCGATGTTTCTCTCTCATCGATGTTTCTAACTCTCTATCTCTCTCCCTTCCTCTCTGTAAAAAATCAATAAAATATATTTTTTTAAAAAAATGTTAAATATATAATATTTTTATATTACTTACATGTTTAAATGATCATAATGTGGATATACTTGGTTAAATAAAATATATTGCTAAGTTAATTTCTCTGTTCCTTTTTACTTTCTCTAATGCAGCTAAGGGACAAATACAAAATTACATATAAGATTTACATTATGTTTCTATTGGACAACATTGCTTTGAAACCTACCTATAAATTTTACATATATATATATATATATTAGAGCCCAATGCATGAAAATCATGCAAGCGTAGGCCTTCCTTCCCCTGGCTGCTGGCATCGGCTTCCCTCTGGCACCTGGGATCCAGGGTTCTCTGTGGCCGCCAGCAGGCACCTGAGACCTGGGCTTCCCTTGCAGCCCTAGGTGCCTCTGGAAGGTTGTCCAAAAGGACATCTGGAAGGACTTCCAGTCTAATTAGCATATTATTCTTTTATTATTATAGATTAGAGGCCCAGTGCACAAAATTCATGAAATGGGGGGGGGGGTCTCTCAGCCTGGCCTGTGCCCTCTTACAGCCCAGGACCCTTCAGGGGATATCTGCCTGCCGGCTTAGGCCCACTTCCTGCAGTCAGACATCCCTCTTGCAGTCCGGGACCCATTGCTCCTTACCACCCACCTGCTCGCTGCTCCTTAGTGCTTCCATGGAGGCTGGAGAGGCTCCTGACACCACTGCTGCACTCACCAGCCATGAGCCTGGCTTCTGGCTGAGTGGCACTTCCCCTGTGGGAGTGCACTCACCACCAGGTGGCAGCTCCTGCATTGAGCATCTTCCCCCCGAATGACTTCCCCCAAAGTCCTTCAGAGACTTTGGGTCCTTCCATCTTAGGCTCACAGTTCTCATTCTCAGCATGAAGTGAAGGATGTCACTATTTTAATGTAACTAATTCAATTATGAACATCTTCCATCTAAGTCTTTCATTGGAAGTGGTAGCTATATGTTACCTCAAAGATACTAAAACAATGGCATGCGATTAAATTGAACGCATACACAGAATTTTTAGTCAATATGCTTTAAAAATCCAGAAAAGATGACTGGATTTCACCAGAGTACATTTTTGCAATTAGTTGACATATTGAATTATCAAGCAGTTACGGAAAAAAGAACTGAAATTCAATAAAATCCTTAGACTATATGGATTAGTATAAAAATATTGAATGTAGGACTATAAAACTTCAAGATTTTGTTCTAAATTAATTCAATTATTTTGGAAGCTATAAATACCAGTATTAAGAAGTAACTCTCCTCTGTGGAATTCGATCTGACCATACATTTTGCAAAACAGAAAGATAATCTAATTTAGTATTAAAAACAAATAGTTCTTCTGAATAAATGAGGTGTGAATATTTAACAGCCTCTCTGTTTTCTAAATTCTGCTAGAAGCAGAACGTCATGTATAAGCCATACAGAATTTTAAAGAGGAAAGAGACATTAAAGGTTATTGGTACATTGCATTCAAAATTTATTTTAATTAGTTGGCACTAGGATAGAAACATACATACATACACACACACACACACACACACACACACACACACACACACATATCCTCTGTATATGTAGATTATATATATTCAATGAAAAGGAAGTTCAGAATCTGACATGGAATATCAGTCCACAGAAAGGGGGGATACAGAGAATTCCTGATACAAACAGGTAACCAATGTGATATATTACCAATGTATCATTTAGAATTGAAGGTCAGATAAAGAGCTTCACAGACAATAACAAGCTGAAGGAGTTCATCACCACCAAATGAGTACTGCATGAAATGTTGAAGGGCATTTTAGAAGAAAGAAGAAGGAGAAGGAGGAGGAGGAGGGGGAGAAGGAGGAGGGGGAGAAGGAGGAGGGGGAGAAGAAGAAGGATAAAAATATGAACAATTAAATGGCAAATACATATCTATCAATTGAATCCAAAAATAAACAGACAAGGAATCTAATGAACAAAATAAGCTGATGAATAAAATAGAACCAGAGGCATGGAAATATGGAACAGACTGACAAATCACAGAGGAAGGGGGTGGGTGGGAAGAGATTAATGAAAAAACACATGCATATATGCATTACCTATGGGCATAAATAACAGGGTGGTGAAGGCCTATGGTGGGGTGGGAACCAGGTAAAAGGAGGTAATGGGGGGGAAGGGGGAATTTCTGTAATAGTTTCAAAAATAAAGATTTTTTAAATGTTAATGAGCTATATAAACTAGAATAACAATTGAATTTATTAGTCTCCCTGAACATAATATTATTGTTCAATAGCCATGTATGGTTAATGGCTATTGTAGTGGACAGTACAGAGACAGAACAATTCCATACTCATACAAAGTTGTACTGCACAGCACTGATTTAGAATATTTCACCCTGTGGAAAATTATATTCCCAATATTAGGTATGTAGAACGCTACTATAAGCAATATTAAAATACTACACAGGTTGGAGAATACTTTTAGTTTTATTAAATGCACTGCAGTTAATGTAACAATTTAAATTTAATTCTCTGGAGGAATTTTATTTTCTTAAGTCCTTCTCTTAATTAGTCCACAATATGGTTTTTCCATGAGAAGTGTAGCAGAGTAGGAAAAACTACTGTCTGGGTTAGCACCTGTATGATCTTGAGGAGGTCAGGCAGTCTATCTAGGCCCATGGGCCTCCAGGTAACACAGCGGGTAATGACAGGTGTCTACCTAATCAGATTACATCAGGAACAAGTGATAAAGTGAATATAAAAGCCTTTTGTAAGCTGTGAAACTCAAAACAAATGCTAGTTATCATTATAATAATTTCTACATTTTCACTTGGCTAAATGCAAATAAAGTTATCATTTCTGTAGAAACTAGTGACCTGATGCACAAATTCATGCACATTGAAAGGAAATTAATTAGAAGAAATATTTTAATATTGCTATTCACCCTTTCTCTATAATAGAAGTGTTAACCAAATTCACGATTGACAATGACAGATGGAAACACATGTGTGTGATTGGCACCATCGAAAGCTTTATATGTATGGCGCATGTGCCAGTCAACTTAGCCTTTTATAGATATAGAATAAACTTGCTTAATTAGACCTGCTTTTTGATTTAGCTAAACTTTTTCCAGCCCAGTGAAGCACCCCAACTTCTCTATCAGGTAATTTTCAGCAACACAGCAGTAAATATCAACACAAAGTAGATTATTATTGTAGATCACGCAGGGAGAACAAAGGGTAAAATATTTAACTGCAGCAGTGTTTGACTATATTCTGTGCAGTGAGAAAACCTGAAGTCATTTTCAAGGTCCACCATTTCTTACTTCTTTTCAGTCGGGTCAAGTTTCTAAGCTTTCTAAATCTCCCATTTCTGGCTAATGAAAAGAAAATAGGATTCCACTGAGTGTCCTATCTACCTACTCCAGGACTTCTGTGAGGATCAAATGAGATGAGACATGGGAAAACACTTCACAGACATTTGGTTACAGTGTAAAGTATTTCCACCAGGCTATAAAGCAAGTCATGTTCCTATGCTGAAGAAACTCCAAGGAGGCTAGGTGCTAGGGAGAGGAAGCCAGGCATTGCTATGTGACATCATTGCCCGAATGGTTGGACACTTAGCATATTAGCCTTTTATATATATATACTAGAGGCCCGGTGCACAAAAATTTGTGCACTCGCGGGGGAAGGGGGTCCCTCAGCCCGGCCTGTGCCCTCTCGCAGTCTGGGACCCCTTGGGAGATAACGACATGCTGGCTTAGGCCTGCTCCCAGGTGGCAGAGGGCAGGCCCAATCCCTAGGTGCAGCCCCTGGTCGGGCTCAGAGTAGGGCCGATCGGGGAGTTGGGGCACCGCCCCCTATCATACGCAGAGCAGGGCAATCGGGAGGTTGTGATGCCACCCTCAGTCACACTCAGGGTAGGGCCGTTTGGGGGGTTGGGACACCATCCCCTGTCACACTCAAGGCAGGGTCGATGGGGAGGTTGCGGTGCCACCCCATCACACACAGAGCAGGGCCAATCCCAGGGTTGGGGCACTGCCCCCTGTCACTCACAGAGCAGGGCCCAACAGGGGGGTTGGGGCTCTGTACCCTGTCACGTATAGAGCAGGGCCAATCAGGGGGTTTGGGCGCTGCCCCCTGTCACGCACAGAGCAGGGCCCATCAGGGGGTTGGGGTGCCGCCACTGTCACACTCAGGGCAGGGCCGATGGGGAGGTTATGGCTCTACCCCGTCACACACAGAGCAGGGCCCGTGGGGGGGCAGGTTGGGGCGCTGCACCCTGTCACACACAGAGCAGGGCCGATCAGGGGGTTGGGGCACCGCAGCCTGTCACTCACAGAGTCGCAGGGCGATCAGGGGGTTGGGGAGCTCCCCCCTATCAGGCACAGAGCAGGGCTGAGCAGGGGGTTGGGGCACCTTACCCTGTCACGAACAGAGCAGGGTGGATAGGGAGGTTGTGGCCCCGCCACCTGTCACACACAGAGCCGCAGGGCGATCAGGGGGTTTGGGCACTGCCCCTTGTCATGCTGATCCCGGTGCCTGGAGGCCTCGCGGCTCTGCTGATCCCGGTGCTGGGAGGCATATTACCCTTTTACTATATAGGGTAGAGGCCTGGTGCACGGGTGGGTGCTGGCTGGTTTGCCCTGAAGGGTGTCCTGGATCAGGGTGGGGGTCCCCACTGGGGTGCCTGGCCAGCCTGGGTGAGGGGATGATGGCTGTTTGCAGCTGGTCACACATCCTTCAGGGTGGGGGTCCCCACTGGGGTTCCTGGCCATCCTGGGTGAGGGGCTGAGGGCTGTTTTCAGGCTGGCGGGTGACTGAAGCTCCCAACCACTCCTTTTTTTCTTTTCTTTTTTTAATTCTGGGCCAGCTTTAGCTTTGAGGCTTGGCTCCAGCTCTTAGGCCTCTGTTGCTGAAAGTGGGTTTCTGGCCTTTGCTTACAATGTTGCGATCCTGCTTGCTGAAGCCCGGCAGATTAAAGCAGGTTTCTGGGGTTTTGTTTAGCTTCTATATTTGTTACATAGTTGCTTAGAGTTGCAGCTCAGAGGCCTGCAGCGGCAGGCGGGGAATGTTGGCGTCCTCCGTCACTGAAGCAAGCAAGCCTCATGTTAGTTTCAAGCTGCCTGGCTGCCGGCCGCCATCTTGGCTGGCAGTTAATTTGCATATTGCCCTGATTAGCCAATGGGAAGGGTAGCGGTCGTACGCCAATTACCATGTTTCTCTTTCATTAGATAGGAGGATATAGATAGTTGAGCTAGTCTGAAGAAAAATTTCACAGTTAAAGCATTTGAGGTAAAATATATTTATGGTCTAAAGATTTGTGGACTACTGATTAGAGAAAAGTGTACTTCTGGGCATACACATTGGTGAAATTATTAGATAATCTGTATTTTATAATTCTAAAAAGGAATATTTTGTTAAATTTGATAAAATGATGCCTCATCTCCATTTTATCAACTGACAGACATTGATTTTGACTTTAGTTTTAGAGAATAATAAGCTCAGAGCTGCCACTTAAAACTTCAGAAAGTTTTACAACATGCTATTTTAATGCTTTATTAGCTTATTTCATTTATGGTTACAAAGAACTGAGATGCTCTTTGGGAAGTGTTGATCTAATCTCATTCCAGAATGAGACTCAATTTCTGCCTAAAAGGCAAACTTATACATTTAAATTTGGAAACTAAAAGAAATGAGTAAACTGGTATATATCAGTTGTACTAAACCTTGAAGACAATATATACTTGAAAATTAATGTAATTCAACTGCCCAAGATTTAAACATTCTTCCAAAACATATATTACTCATCACACACAGTTTTAAAATTGAACAGAAAATCAGAATATCTTCCTCCTAAGAATGTTTTCCCCTCCTCCTTCCACTATTAAATAATGTATATACTTATCTTTAGAGGTATGTATATGTGTTAATGCTAATTGATATAACAAATAGATATAACCATTTTAGTGGCCTAAGGAAAGAAAGAAGCATACTTTGAAGTGGGTATTACTATCTGTGTACAACTGTCCTCCATATAGTCATTCAGAGACTTTGGGTCCTTCCATCTTAGGCTCACAGTTCTCATTCTCGGCATGAAGTGAAGGATGTCACTCAGAAGTATGGCCCCACATGGGAACCTGAACTGCAATGTGAGAAAAGACATTTCAAGACCAAACCCTCTAGCCCAGCGGTTCTCAACCTGTGGGTTGAGACCCCTTTGGGGGTCGAATGACCCTTTCACAGGGGTCGCCTAAATATATCCTGCATATTAGATATTTACATTATGATTCATAACAGTAGCAAAATTGTAGTTATGAAGTAGCAACGAAAATAATTTTATGGTTGGGGGTCACCACAACATGAGGAACTGTATTAAAGGGTCGCGGCATTAGAAAGGTTGAGAACCACTGCTCTAGCCTGTTAGCTTAGCAAAAACACTGTGGAGACCCTTGGCCTTGGGATATCCTTTCGATGACTGTCACAGCCCCTTATCTCACAAAATCTACGTCACTTCATGTAGAGGATACAACCATCCATCATCTCTTCAGGAAGGATATAAAGGGTATCAAATATCAACTAAAGGACCAAAGTAGCTCTTAGTGATTGCAAAATGTCCTGCTTGACCAAAGAAGGAGCACATCAGACTCAACAATGTTTACAAAACGTGTCCATTCATTCAACATGGATTTACTGAAAACCCACTATGTGAAAGCCTGGGTTTGAAGTTAGGCATACCAAGGCAAACATGAATGAGTCTTCAAGCAAGAGAGTGACAAGAACATGTTTGCATTCATAAAAGCATTCATGTTTGCATTCTCTACTGAAGAGTAGAGAATAGACTGGAGGGGCAAGAGTGGAGACACAGAGAACAGATGGTGAAGATGCTGCTGCATCAGTGTAGGTAGTATGCACATGCTACCCAGGTAAAGATGTGACTGTAGGTGAAAAGAAGTGGATGAACCCAAAAGATAGCTGATAAATGAATGTGCCTAACTGGGGGTTGGTGGTGCTATTGTCTTAAATAAGAAAGCAAAAGGAGAAATACACTTGATGGTAGAGGGAAATTATGGACTTAGTTTTTGTACGTGTATAATTTAAAAGGTATGTGAAATATCTGAAGGGAAGCAGGTGGACACACAAGTCTGAAAGGATGAGGCTTCTAGGCTGGAGAGAAAAATGGTAGTTGAAACCATGGAATGGATGAGAATGACCAAAGGAGAGCTTGTAGTATAAAGAGTCTTAGGCGAACCCTTAGGAAGACCATCTGAGAAACAGCCACAGGGAAAGATGCCAGCAAATGGGATCAAGAAGGTGGGATTTCTCTGGCCAAGATGATACAAAGATAACAAGGAGAATGTGGTTTCACAGAAGCTAAATCCCCTCAGGAGGAAGCACATTTTTATCCACAGAGCCTGCTACAGAATGCTCAAGTATAATGAGAAGTAAAAAGGTTCTTTAAGTTTGGCAACAAGGAAGCTGCTGAAAGACTCCTTGAATTGAACTTAAGAAAGAAACTAAAACTTACTGAACACCAGGAAGTGTCTGAAAGAGTATCTCATTAATAAGATCCCAAAGTTGCATTATAAGCAAACAATGGTAGTCACTATGCATACTTATGTCTGTGCTGTGCTTTACTGTAATGTTATATTATCAGACAAGACACTGTTTTCTTTTCTCCACATTCAGGTATGCATTTTGCTTTCAGAAAGTCAACATGCTTTTTAGTCAGTAATCATAAATGTGCCTTGCCATAAAGCTAAAAAGATATGAATAATCTAAAGAAGATGACAATGTTAATAATTAATGCTCTTAATGAACACATTAAGGTCCAGGATTTGCCTTATTTCTCCCAAAAATCCTGCCTCTTTCTCAGAGGAGAAACCTGAGGCTCAAGGATTGTTTAAATCATATGCCAGAGATCAAGCAGGTGGGGAAATGATCGGGTGGGTTTTATGCAGTTCTCCTGGTTCTTTCTTCTTCATTTAAGATCCCATTTCTTTATTTAGCTCAAAAAGTACCAATCTACAGATTTTTATAATTGTTTCCTAATGTGTGATTAAACCTTACCTGTAACATACAAAGTTCTCAGAGAATATTTATTGAATAAATCAATGCCCAAAACAATTTACAATGTAATTTGCTTAGGTAAAACTTAAAAAAAATAGAAGACCAATACTAAACACCATAGAAATTAACATAGATATCTTCTTGCCTCCATTTCTGCCAGGGTGGGGAATATGGGAAATATTAAGGAGACACTGGAAACAGAAATGAAGTAGAGAGGTAGAAATAATAAATTAAACTAGAAGATACCAATAAGTTCCTAGAAGGAAGCCCAAATAGGACCCAATACAACATGTAGTAGTCATGTAATAAATGTTGCCTGGTTTTAATTGTGGGTAGCAGAACTGAAACTTCAGCAGTGCTGACATAAAAAGTGGATTCTCTTATTCTAAACAATTCTTACACTCAATGAATTTAATTTCTTTTGATTCTGGCATAATTTGGAGAAATGCTCTTTATAACCATCTGCTTGCCTTCCTCTGATTCTGTGCTGCCAAAAAAACTTCTGTTCTTTAATTTGTTTTGCTAAGTGAACTTAGTCATGGGGAAAAGGTTAGTCCACATAGATGGTGGTGTAATATTCTCAGGTCATCTTTCTCCCATGATAAATAATTACATTGACATTCTTGTCATTGTCCACCAGTTGGATGTTTATGGCTTAGGTTCAGTTGATGAATTTTTTTTCTTTGTTTACTTTGTTAGCAACCAGATCCTTGTCCCAGATAAATGCCAGGAAGAAACTACTTCACTACAAATTCAAGTCACAGAATTCACTCTATTCCCTAAGAGAAGATGATGGAATGCTAAAGTGCTAGAGGTTGAAATACATGCGTACAGATTTCTTGGGTCAAAATGTAAAAACTCAGAGAAAATCAAAGTCAAAGAAATAGGATATTAGGGAATCAAACACTTGACATTGGACTTTGAGAAATGTTTATGGCAATCACCCACTCTCACCTTCTCCCAACAAGTTGTTAGCTAATTGCTATTTGTTGTGTGATATATACCTACCATTATAATCAAAGCATGAGGAGGACTTACTATAATAGCCAGAGCATTGCTCTCAGGCAAACTTATTCATTCTCTTGCCACCACTTGTATATACATAACGCTGTTACAACATATGCTACAGAATTTTGAAATAATTTTATGTGTCTACCTTATCAGATTGTGCAGTCTGTGAGAGAAATTACTCACTTGAAAATTTATTCATCACCTACTATGGACAAGAGCAGGGGTCCTCAAACTTTTTAAACAGGGGGCCAGTTCACTGTCCCTCAGACCGTTGGAGGGCCAGACTATAGTTTAAAAAAAAAACTATGAACAAATTCCTATGCACACTGCACATATCTTATTTTGAAGTAAAAAAACAAAACGGGAACAAACACAATATTTGTATTTGCATGTGGCCCACGGGCCGTAGTTTGAGGACCCTGGACAAGAGACTGTTCTCTGTAGATGGATTCAGTAGTGTTCAGTCAAATCTTCCTGCCCTTGTGAACCTCACATTTCAAGTAAAAAGGGATGAAGGGAATTTGAAATAGAAGAGATTTGGCTTGAAACCTAAAACCTGGCACCAGTATTTCAAAGCTATGTGACCTTGGGAAAGTCACTCAAACAAATCTTCACCTGTCTCATCCATAAATTGAGGAGGCTAATACATTACAGCATGGTCATAAGATTTGAATGAAATGACACTGTGCTAAGCTTTACTGTGCACTTGTTTTATGGCAGCAGTGTTGTGATTTAGTTGCCACAACTAATCTGCAAGGTAGGTATCATTAGAGGGAGGCAAATCGACTTAAATAGTTGCAAAGTTAGGAAGTGGTAGAGCTAGAATTCAAAGCCCAGGTAGTCTAATTGTAGAGGCTGCATTCTTATTCATTCTGCTTTCCAGGGCAGGTGTGACAATGAGGATGCTATCAGTTGCTGATTATAGAAAACTAGATTTAAATGAACAAACACCAAAGGGGATTTAGTGGTTCATGTCATTGAAGAGTGAAGAAGTGGGCTGCAAGTGAAGTTCAATCAAGGATCCTGCTCCATAGGTTTCCATTCTCTCAGATCACCTTCTTGGGTATCAAACTTATTCCAGGTTACCTTCACTTATTGTAGTTAAATGAAGGCTACAGAAGTACGAAGCAACATATCTGTGTATTACTTAGTCCAACTCAAAAGAGGAAAAATTTTCCCAGAAGCCCCCTTGAGTCTCATTCATTCACTCTTAATGGAAGATGTGCTCATCCTTGAGCCTATTACTTTGGATTACACTGGCTTCTCTAGGCCTGACTTATATGCTTTATTCCAAGAGCAATAAATTTGAATTTCATAGGAGAAATCTTACCAGAACAATAATGAACATATTCACCAAATGAGTGTCTTCCACATAGTTATTTTTGTTAAATTAGTTAATTAATGTCTCAAAAGTCAATTAAGTAGTTCTCACATGTTTATCCACTACATTTTCTGACTATGATGTAAAACAACAAAAGAGCACACAGTAAAAGAAAAAATGCTTTTTAAACAATCTCAAATAGCAACATTCACTCACATAACTGTTCCTGGCATATTTCTCTTTGAAATTCAGTCATCTACATGGAAACAGCAGAAGGGGAGCTCAGGACAATATGCCATTAATATTTCATACACAATCTGTTTAGCACAGTACAATTCATTTTTATACACATCTTATTCATTTCCCTAAATCAAATATTGCTTCTGACTTTATCATTTGTTTTTGCTCTTTAATTATTTTTCAGCTAGCACTCATTCACTGAAAATCTTTATACATCTAATACATCAAGTACAATTTAGTACAGAATTATTTTATTATTTTCTAGGAGGAAGAACTGATATACTTGAACATTTTGTTGTCAATTTGGCTGAGTTCTATTTGTAATCTCAATATTATCTATGTTCAATGTAATTTCTCTTATGAACCACATTCTCTGTACAGGGATAATATATTTCTTAATGTATCTATCCAGTGTTCCAATAAGTTTAAGCTAGGCTGAGAGATTTTATACAACTAAAATGAAAATAAATGAATTTAGGATGTATTTTATTCTCATTTTAAACACTACTTCCCAAGTGCGATAGTTTCAGATCTATCTCCATTTCACAAACATTGGTTTGGAATAGACACTCTCAGTTTTAGAGTATTTTATTGTCATTTAATCAGTGAATATTTTCAGTGTCCTTTATAGGCATAATCTGGAATGTACATGCACACTACTTATTAAACATGTAAAATGAAAGTACCGATTTTTTGTAATGAGTAACAGAAATGGAAAGATACACACTTGAAAAATGCTTAAATACATTAAAACTACTTTAGTGCTACTGCCTCTGGGTTAGCCCAATGTAGGCCACCAGCACACAAAAGCTCAATGTTGTTATTCTGGGGAAAGACTGTAAGAAGAGTTGAGACCCTGCCATTGAATGTCATGCATTACAAGGTTCAGTTTCGATTCTTCTCCAGATGTGAGGACTTTACAGGGCCAAGCCCACATAACCATCAGGAGGCCATATTCCCATATTCTGGGCCCCCAGGATCCTTAAATTTCCTTGCCAAATGGCTCCAATTCAGTTTCCAGGTATGGCCACGGGGCAAGTCTTTGCCTGGAGTTAGTAGTCAGAACTTGAACATATGGGTGTGGGGTGGCATGGACATATCTGTGTGTACAAGGTTTCTAACAGTGCCAGATGGAGTGAAGGGGGTGGGGTAAAAGGGCAGTGGGTCCCTGGGGTCAGCTTTTCTTAAGCTGTTTCATTCTAGTACAGAAGTCCAAGGAATCAGAGAATTATAAGTTGAATCTAGACTTCCATGTCATGATGATAATATGTTTCTCAAGGAAGACAGATATGATGTATTTTATTTAACACTCTGGTGACTTGGCTCATACCTTATAAATATTAAACAGATGGTATGCCAGCCACTATTTGTACTCTTATTAGTCCAGGCTCCATGAAACTTATTGGGCAGTTTTGACCTCGTGTAACTCCTCTAAAGACTAAGTGATACAGAATGTCAAAAGATGACAGTTTTTCCACTTCCTGGGCTATGTTGGTGTGGGAATTAAGGAGGTCCTTAAACGACATGGCATAGTTTTTACAGTTGGTAAAGTCTCAGAGCATCCCCCCCCCCCCTTGGGAGAAGGAAGCAAGATACATTAGCCATAAGCAGAGCCACAAATGCATTCAAAAGCTTTTCCCTGGTATACATTCCTATTGTGTGAATCTTTGGGGATTAATTCGTTTCTTTATCTGTGGCATTATAATTAAGAGTCTAACTCTGAGCTAAATAATTAAATCAATAGTTAATTAGTATTTTAGAAAAAAAGCTCCAAACAACAAATAAAGCTTTTGAAAAGGGCAGGTAGGATTTGTTAATTTGGTCATATTTTCTGAAAGAATTATTTTAAATGTAACTGAATAATTTTAAGTCCCATAAATATAAATTTGATTATAAGATTATAAATCTTAAAATAATGCATCTCATCATAAATTATCTATTAGGTTATATTTTGTACTGACAAATTAAAAGTTATTTTATCTAAGATGTATAACTTTGAAACCAAAAACATAGACTGTATTTTCCATGTTCCTAATATTGTTTGTCCTATGAAAAATGTATATGCTGAAAGTAGCCATTAAAATAATTATGGCTTTAAAATTGCTAAATATCTTTAGCATGCTAAGATCTAATACAGTTTCATGGTGTCAAAAATAAAGTATTTAAAAGAAGACATAAAGTGAAAATGTAATACATTGAAAGTTTGAAACACTGAAATAAACTCAACCATAAATTTCACACTTATTTTGCTTATTTAAGATAAATCCAGTGCCACTTCTGAAAATATAAATGTTCTGGCAAGGGACTATATGTATGCTATTTTTCACAGATTAATTTTAATGAAAAGAAGCCATGTAAATAGGACACAGAATTATCACTTGACATTTTAAAAACTAAAAAAAAAAAATATTTTCTTAAGGAACTGTAACAGAAGGAAAACATAATTTCTTGTTTTTTAGGTAAAAATATTTTATTTTCTACTTACTTTTCAATTCTACTCAACAAATATTTACTGACTTGTTCCTATATGCCAGGACCTATGTTAGAATTGGGTACACAAACAAATGAGGTATCATCCCTATACATAAACCACTCAGTCTTAGGAAAGTTAGGAAGTTCTTCATCTAAAGCTTAAAGCTACGATTTTAAGCTTGTTTATAATGCCTTAATCAAGAATCTAAGATAGAGTTATTTTTCCAAAAAAAGAAAAAAAGCATATTTTTATTCAACTGATACTGAGCTTTAAGGAACATTTAATTAATTTATTGTTTTTTTTAAAGGTTTGGCCTAGGAAAAAGGGAAGTATAAAGTGGTATAAAAATATTCAGTTCAGACTCTAATAAAGGCATGTGCATTACCAAAGCCCAATTATTTCTTCTTATTTAATCTTTTTAGTTTGTTAAAACTATTTATTTAAAAACATATTTATTGAGCACCTTCTATATGCCAGATATAGTGCTAGGAGGTCCTGGACATGAATGTGTGATGTGACTGACAGTTCTCACTCTCTCATGGTTTACATTCTAGTAGGCTATTATATGACAAGATCTGTGAGAGCAGAAACAAAAGCTTCTAAATAATACAAAGAAATACACCTAATCAGATGTGGGGGTTGGATAGGGGAATGGTAAGGCCAGCAAAGATTTCCCGGCAGAAAGAACATTTAACAAAACCTTGCAGTGTGTCAAGCCGGCACGACCATAGGTGAACCTGAGAGGGGGCGGTGAAGGATGGAGAAGACAGACAAGAAAATAAAGCTGGGCGCTAGGTGGGACGCTGCCCTCTGCAGTGCCACAGCCTGCAAGCTGACTCTTTATTTTATAGCCAGATTCCACAAGGCAAAGTAAGGGCGTGGTCAAGATGTTTATAACGTTCTCGCTGGTTTTGAATCTACTCAATTACATGCACCTGAACTCTATCAAGTTCACATTACTCAACTACTTGGGACCACAGATTCAGACTACATAGGTTCAAACTTACAACTATAGCATTTGGCTAAAATTGTGCTGGGACTTGCATGTGGCTTTGCCATGAGAGGATTGTGCCCTCTCAGTCCCAGGCTTGAACCTGTCCAAATGCTGTAGCAGCTCTCCACATTGCAGAAGATATACAAGCTAATCAGTTAAAACAAAAATGGGAGGGGTGGACACTGATGATGGTTAGGCCCATTGTGAATGGGTTCAGGTTCCCATAAAAAATGTTAGGATTTACAGCCCTGGGAATATGTACAAACATTCTTCTTTTTGTAAGCCTGAATAGTTTTTACGGTTACCAGGAATCATGTAGAAAGCGAAAGGACTTGATTCTATCTAGAGGGGAAGAATAGGACTGGCAGATGTTACAGTGAAATGTGTGTGTATTGGGGGGTGGGGGGGAAGACAAGGAAGGAAGTCACCTGTGGTTACATAAAGAAAGGGTTAATAAACCATATCGCAAATTTGTTACTTTATCTATAGAGGAGCAAAGAAGGATTACTACAGGTTTTTAGGCAGAAAACGGGCATATTCAGATTTCTGTTGAAACAAATCACTCTAGCTTTTGTGTGGAAGAAAAATCAGAGAGCAGCAAGAGTGGAATTCCAGAATCTAGGCGAGAGATAATGTTTGAAAATCTAAGCAAGAAATCATACTCATCTGACTTTTGGCATTGGGTTTAGGAATGAAGATAATAAGGTATTCTAGAGATAATATGAAAATAGTCAATAACATTTAATGATTAATTGTATACATGGATGGTTTCCAGGCTTCTGATTTGTTCACCTCAGTACATGGGGGTCCTATTAAATAAGCCAGGGAACCAGAGGAAAGAAGCAGGGTTTGCAGGAGAGGGGATGAGCTTGGGTTTGAGTTTTTTAAGCTGAAGTATCTGTGGGAAATCCAAATAGATCCAGGAGACACTTATTTATTCTGATAGAGTACTCAAAAATTACCTGGGCTGGAATTACAGTTGAAGGGTCATCAACATGAGTGGTGATTGCGTTCATAGATAAGATTACCCAGAGAGAGAATGTCAAGACCAAAAAAGATCCTGGACCAAAACATTTAAGAACATCACTACTTAAAGAAAGGGCAGATGAGGGACTCACGAAGGAGATGAGAATGTAAAGTTATATAAATTAGAAATAGAATATTTTAAGCAGAATAGAGTTAACAATGTCCCTAATGAGGTGAAGTAAAATAAAGACTGAAAAAGACCAGCTAAATTTAGCAACAGAAGTACCATCAATGTCTTTGGTGAGAGTGCCTCCCGTGAAGCTTCGCTGGTAGAGTCAGTATGGAGTGTGTTAAAGCATGGCTAGGAGCATGAAAGGGAGATGGCAAATACAGATGAGTGCTTCAAGAGGTTTATCTGTAAAGGAGAGTCAAGAGGGCAATATGTGGTGGAGGACATAACATTGAAGGGTTGTTTTAGTGACGGAAAATATTAGAGAATGTTAAATGCTCACAGAATATGGAATCTCTTTTTCAAGATGCCGATACACAGAAGAAATGCATATATCATATGTCTTCATGAGCCAGCAATGTGATGACAGGATATTCCCATATAACATATTCACTGAAGTGTTAACACAGAATATTTTACAAATTAATTATCTCTAAAATTACATTTGTAACACTGCTGTGCTTCACTAAATCTCCATGGGCAAGATAGACTGATAGAGACAGAGCATTTATTTGTACAAATGTTGAGAGTTATGAATCGAGGAACAATTGTATCTAATGATAGAATCTCAAAGTTCTTATTATTAAATATATAATGCACTAACAAAAATAATTTTCAGTTAGATCCCCCTTCAACATAAAAAGTGTAACAGTGCATAAACAGTGCCAATCTTTGATGACTATCAATCTCCGGAAATGCTTTGCTTTATGGGTACTCTTAGATTTTCCATAGACTATCTCTTTAGATACTTCTCTTTGTAACTCCTCACAATACCCTTAATAGTGCCATGCACATAGCCAATATCTAGCAAATTAAGGAGTACCTATAATAGATCTTATTTATTTTACACATTTTAGTTCAATGATGCTATTCTTGAATATTCAGATATCTAGATTTTATTTTTCCTTCTAGCTTATGTTCATATATGGAATAAATGACTCACTTTTTATTTCATTTTATAATTTCATGAATAACCTAATTATTCTAATTTTTATTGCTTTGTAGGCATTTCACAACTGAATTTCTCAGACTATAGTTTTATTTTGCCAACTACATATCCAAACCAAAGTAGAACTGAGAGTACTATGGTTGAATACTATGGCGGAGTACTGTGGTCGTTTGTTCAGTTACTTATTCATTCAACTTTCAACAAACATCTTCTAATTAGTTAGAATATGTGCCAAGGTCTGAACTGGACATTAAAAATACAAAGAGAGATAAGCTATAAATAATCACTTCCCATAAGGCATCATGTAGTAATGTCATATAACTAAACAAGAACATGAGCGTAGATCTAATAACTGCCTGCTATACAGAATAGATTTCCTAAGGCCATGATATTGCATTAGGGAGATCATAGTTTGAGTTCTTCTGGGAAAGTTATAGTTTACACCCATTGTCCCAGTATCTTTCCTACCACTTTCACTCTCTAAATAAATATAGGGTGTCCCAAAAAGCATATACACACACTTGGAATAATTATAAAGGCTGTGTTTAATAAATACATTTCATTTTCAAAATTGAGCTATCAGCTGTTACAGTGTGTATACATTTTTTGGGGGACACCCTGTATATCCATACAAATCCTGTAAGCTGGAGCAAAAGTTTATTAGGAAAACATAGCTGTTTGTGGGAAGTGGTGTCTTAGACAGAGAACAAAGGAAACACCAACATGGGGTATTAGAGAAATTCTAGTAGCCCAGCATGGCCAAGATGAAGAGAACCTCTGAGCACGGTGGTCATCAGGAACAAAGCCAATTAAATGGGTAGACAGGGCTTCACGTGTCAGGCCCTTGTTGGTCAAACTCAGGAGTCCGAACTATTTGGAAAATAAAGAGGTGCCCTTGGAGGATTCCTGAATTTCAATCTAGAATCTCATACTACACATTTCTTCAATTTTGTGTGATGCCTGCAGAGAAACATGGCAATGGAAAAAACCAAATTCAATAATAAATGTCTACTTTGTCCAGTATTTGGAGTACTTACTCCAAGTCAAACTAACTCGTAGTCACTGCATAGTCACAGGATGTTTAGAATGAAACAAACATTTAGACATCAATAGAGAGCCTCTGCCCCCAGCTGTTTGCAATCTCCCTATAGCTGTGTCTGTTGGGTTAGTTTACACAGAAGGTGAGGAGACAACACAGAGAACTCCTGAATAGAGGAAATAAGTTAAAAAAACAATGCGGTACCATCTCACACCTGTCAGACTGGCTATCATCAACAAATCAACAAACGACAAGGGCTGGTGAGGATGCAGAGAAAAAGAAACCCTCCTGCACTGCTGGTGGGAATGCAGACTGGTGCAACCACTGTGGAAGACAGTATGGAGTTTCCTCAACAAACTAAAAATGGAACTCCCATTTGACCCAGTGATCCCACTTCTAGGAATATATCCCAAGAAACTAGAAACACCAACCAGAAAGGATATATGAACCCCTATGTTCATAGAGGCACAATTCACCATAGCTAAGATTTGGAAACAGCCTAAGTGCCCATCAGCAGATGAGTGGATTAAAAACCTGTGGTACATCTATACAATGGAATACTACACTGCAGCAAAAAGGAAGGAATTCTTACCATTTGCAACAGCATGGATGGAACTGGAGAGCATTATCCTAAGTGAAATAAGCCAGTCAGAGAAAGAAAATATCACATGATCTCACTCATTTATGCAATATCATGAACAACATAAACTGATGAACAAAAACAGATCCAGAGACAGAGAAGCATCAATCAGACCATCAAAACTCAGAGGGAAGATAGGGGAGGGTGGGGGTATGGGGGAGAGATCAAGCAAAGGACTTGTATGAATGCATATAAACCTAACCAATGGACACAGACAACAAGGGGGTAAGGGCATGAGTGGGGGGGTGGGGGGCAATGGGGGGATAAGGACACAGATGTAATACCTTAAACGATAAATAAAATAAATGCAAAAGAGAATAATAGGCATTTCCTGGCCAGCATGGCTTAGTGTTTGAGCTTCAACCTATGAACCAGGAGGTCATGGTTTAATTCCCAGTCAGGGCACATGCCAAAGTTGTAGGCTCGATCCCCAGTGTGGGCGTGCAGGAAGCAGCCGATCAATTATTCTTTCTCATCATTAATGTTTCTCTCTCCCTCTCCTTTCCTCTCTGAAATCAATAAAAATATTTTTAAAAAAGAATGATAGGCATAGATATATGTGTATGTGTTTTACATAAGTTACTGCTCCTCTCTGAGTCTCACGTTTCTTAGCTTAAAATGAGAACCAAAGAGCCTTCCTAGCAGGGTGAATAACAATAATCCAGCAGGAAGGAGGGAGTGATATTCATTCCAGGTAAAACAAACAAAGGAAACAGAAACAGCATATACAGTGCCAGTACAGTATATATAACATACCTTCAAGAAGTGAGAGTTACTATTGCTGTTTTTATTATAATTCAGGTGAAGCCTACCCTCTGCCCTTCTATTGCTCTTGGGAGGAAGGAAGGCCATTTGTTTTTTGTAGGAGATTTTGGAGTAAAAAGAAAAACAAAACACACACACACACACACACACACACACACACACACACACACACTAGAAACAAGAGCACATGCAAATTTGGTATGTGAAAACTGCCAAGATATTTCCAAATCCATATCAATAGTATGTGTTACAGTTTTCAAAGCTGTGTCACAGTTTTATCTCATTGGATCCTTACAATAACCTTAGGAGAAGGATGGGGAGGTCCTAACTTCCCTCTTTCATAGGTGAGGACACAGAGCTACAGAAAAGTTAATTTGTTTCAAATCACATAGATAGTAATTGGCAAAGCTTGGACTAAAAAAATATCCTGATTCCAAGCCTTTCCACTTTCTAAAATGCACACTGTGTCCATGCAACATGTCAAACCCATTATATCATCACTAAGAGAAACTCAACACTAGATCTTGGCATACCAAGATCACTCTCTTTTGAAACTCTTAGGTACTCCAAGTCCAAGAGGCCAGACCATCTGCCTTTTAGCAAGCTATTTATAAAAACCCAAAAATAACCCACTGGCTTGGCTCAATGTTAAGCCGATGAACCAGGAGGTCACGGATCGATTCACATGCTTGGGTTGCGGGCTTGCTCCAGTCCCGAATGTGGGATGTGCAGGAGGCAGCTGATCAGTGATTCTCCCTCATCACTGATGTTTCTATCTCTCTTTTTCTCTCCCTTCCTCTCTTAAATCAATAAAAAATATAATACATATATTTTTAAAAGCCAAATATAATACCATAAACCTAGATATGAGTTAATAGGATCCAAATAAAAAAATTAGCAAATCATATTCAATTAATAAGAGAAAGCCATGATTACTTTTACTTGGAGTGAGGATCTCAAAATGTTTCTGTACCTCATCCATAAAAAATATTATAAGTATGTCCCCTATATAAATATGTATTCACAAACATATGCATTTCAAATTACATTGACATAATTCAGTCACCTAGATAAAACTAACATAGTATGTATACAATAAAATACACACTCAAAATAGTAACCTTTAAAGAATGACATAAGTATAAATTAAAATATTATTTTTTTTCTCACAATCCAATTGCTTAGCATGCAGTTGCATATATATCCTAATTTGATGGCAGTTGACCTAAACAGTCAAACCCAAGGCCATTGTAACAACAAAGTCCTCCATAATCTGGCCTGCATTCACATGTTAGTGCAAGCACCCACACATGTATGTGTGAGTATTTGTGTATGTGTCTCTTCCCCACTAGATTGTAATCGTGGGGGAACCAATAATGCATTATTCTACTTTTATATCCCTCTTCACTCTTTGTTCCCTGAGACACTTCTCTAATGGGGTCACTAGACCTTTTGCTCTAAAGGGGTATTAGCTCTGCTGAAGAAAAAAATAATTTCATCATATTTTTGGTTGTGTGTTGTTTTCGGGTTTTTTTTAATGCCATGGCTTAAATAGAAGCCAGAGAAAGAATTGAAAAAAAAACCTTAAGAATGAGTTTTCCCCATCACAGAAGAGATAAGAACTCTCTGGGCAAGGAGATAATAAAGAGAGTTAGAGATAAAACAGGAAAATGGGTTTATGAGGCCCTGATGTGACAGCATTTCATGGGCAGGAATAGCAAAGGCAGCCTCATCAAATCTCTTGAGGCCTTGAAGTGCAGCAAGATAGTGGTCACAATTTCCCTGTCCCTGAAAAAACTGTGGGGAATTAGCTGAGAAAGAAAGCCAGTCAGGGCAGCGGGGTACCATAGTGAAAAGGAGCATGGACCAAATGGCCTCGGACTAGATTGGAAGTGGACATACCAGCAGATGGCCAAGGGTAATGATGCCCAGACCCAAGGCGCCGACAAGGTTAAGCATCCAATAAATAACAATGTATACAGGCATGTATGTATCCCCTGGAGGCCATACATGCTTCATGAACACTTGGGAACATGATCCTGTGCTGGAAGAAGTGGATAAACAATCCTAACATGAAACTGATGGAGAACACTTGGGACTGACATGGTTAAATTTTCTCCCCTCAAGTGGAAATGGGGTAAAATCCATCTGTTCAAAAAATGACTAAGAAGAAACAGATTAAGTTTGCATTCCTTGGATGTATTTTCCCCAAATTAGAGTGTAAGCCAGTCCTTTTGAGCTTTAAAACTAGCATAATCTTCTTTTCCTTGCTGACATATGTTCTATTGAATATCTTTTCTCAAAATAAACCAGTTTCGCCCACGTTGAAAATCTGTCAAGGCAGGTTTCTCCCCCTTTTCCAGTGATCTCAAGTATTGGAAGGGATGCCCTGGCAGTCAGGAACATCCCCACTTACTGCCAGTTGGTGCCTATTCAAATGGGCCCAGAGCCCTTGAGGCATCTGTGGCTTAAGACTTAAGTGACATCAGCCACACCATTCCCCAAATTCTTTTTAAAAAATCCTCATCCAAGTATATATTTCTTGATTTTCTTAATTGATTTTTTTTTTGAGAGAGAGAGAGAGAGAGAGAGGAGAGAGAGAGAGAAAACTCAATGTGAGAGAGAAATATAAATTGGTTGTCTTCTCTACCTGCCTTGACAGGGAATGGAACCCGCAGCCTAGATATGTGCACTGACTGACTTGGAATCAAACCAGCAACCTTTCAGTGTATGGGACGATGTCCCAACCAACTGAGCCACACTGGCCCAAGCCCCCAACTTCTTGAAGGACAACTCCCTGCCTTTCTCTGAGTTAATGTTAGACTAATTGGCATCAAGTACTGCTGCTTTTCCTTTAGCTATATACTCAAATTTTTGAGTTTTTATTTCTTTTCCTATTAAATCTGTATTGGGTGAGTAAGGCTCAGATTCAGAACTAAATGCTATTTTTAATTCTTTATTGTTGAAAGTATTAAATATATCCCTGTTTTTCCCCATTGACCCCTTTTAGCCCCCCGCAGACATTCACCACACTATTGTCTGTGTCCATGGGTTATGCATATATGCATACAAGTTCTTTGGTTGATCTCTTCCCACCCACCCCTGCCTTTTCTCTGAGATTCGACAGTCTTGTTTCATGTTTCTATGTCTCTGGGTTTACTTTGTTCATTAGATTCCACATGTGAGTGAGATTATGTGATACTTGTCTTTCTCTGACTGGCTTATGTATTATGCTAAGCAAAATCACCCAGTCAGAGTTTTTAGTTTTGGTGTTTTGGCACTGTCTCAGTTTTCCTCCTTTTCTGTGTACCATTGTGAGTGCAGCACATTTTCCACACATTGATGTACCCTATCTGTCCTTGTGCATCACCGCTGCTATCAAATGATGGACCTCATATACATCTGCCACATTCATCATTGTCTCACCATTTACATGTTTTACATTTCACTTTCATTACTATGATAGGTCTGTATTCTTCAACACTTTCAAATTTTCACTGCCTTTGCATCAGGCATAATTAGGTTAATAATCTTGATAAAATATTTCAAAATTCAGGAAGAACACATCAGTGCACGTAAAAAAGCATGCTAAGTACATATATAATTATAAATGTAAATATTAATTATAATTATATAGTTATAAATTATATATAATTAGCATGCATTATATATTATGAGCATCACATATATTATTATATGTATATATATACATATATAAAGAATATGTGTGAGCTTATTTCTGATAGATGATCACATTCACTCTAACCAACTATAAAATTTCAATATTAACTTAAATACGTGACATTAAAGAAGTTTAAATATTTCAGAGGTTGCCTATTACTATAAAATTAAATAAAATAATACAGAACAAGCTTTTAAATATAAAATGAGAGGAAACAGTATCAAGTAGATTATTGTATTTTCTCCCTAGATGTGTCCTCATACATTCTAGAGCAGTGATGGCAAACCTATGACACGCGTGTCAGAGGTGACACGCGAACTCATTTTTTGGTTGATTTTTCTTCATTAAATGGCATTTAAATATCTAAAATAAATATCAAAAATATAAGTCTTTGTTTTACTATGATTGAAAATATCAAAAAATTTCTATATGTGACACGGCACCAGAATTAAGTTAGGGTTTTTCAAAATGATGACACGCCGAGCTCAAAAGGTTTGCCATCACTGTTCTAGAGAAAAAACGAATTTCTCATATGAAGACTAGAATGCATATATTTCACATTCAGATATTGTGTGTTGAAATTTCCTTAGAGATGAAAATGACAGGCAATATATTTCTTAGTACATTTATTCATGTGCTTATTTTTATAAGAGATAGACATAATTGTCAACCTCTGGATACAGGTCAGGGGTTAGTGACTTTGGCTAACACTTAATGGTTTCCAAATCTACACTAATAAAAGACAAAGATGCTAATTGACCGTACCTTCGCTATGCCCTAAGCCACACCCACCAGCCAATCAGAGCGAGTATATGCAAATTAACCCAACCAAGATGGCAGCCAGCAGCCATGGAACTGGAGCAAGGAGGAGGCTTGGTTGCCTGGGAGATGGAGGAAGCCAAGCTTCCTGCCTGCCCTGAGCCGGCTGTGGGCTCCACTCATGGCAATAAAGTTTCAATTATAGAAGACAAATAAATCCCAGATACCTGCTTCCAGCCAGCCTCCACTGGGAGCTTGGGTGGCTCGGGGCCATGGCCAGCCTGCAAACAGCCATCAGCCCCTCACACAGGATGGCCACACCCTCATTGGGTGAGGGTCCCTGCTGGGAGGCTTGGCCAGCCTGCAAACAGCCATCAGCCCCTCACCCAGGCTAGCCAGGTACCCCAGCAGGGACCTCCACCCTGTAGGGGCTGTGGTCAGCCTGCAAACAGCCATCAGCCCCTCACCCAGGCTGGCCAGGTACCCCAGCGGGGACCTCCACCCTGTAGGGGCTGTGGTCAGCCTGCAAACAGCCATCAGCCCCTCATCCAGGCTGGCCAGGCACCACAGCAGGACACCTCCTGAAGGGGGTGTGGCCAGCCTGGAAACGGCCATCATCCCCTCACCCAGGCTGGCCAGGCACTCCTATATAATAAAAGGGTAATATGCAAATTGACCCTAACAGCAGAACAACTGGGAATGACTGGTCACTATGACACACACTGACCACCAGGGGGCTGATGCTCAATGCAGGAGCTGCCCCCTGGTGGTCAGTGTGCTCCCACAGGGGAGCTCTGCTCAGCCACAAGCCAGGCTGACGGCTGCCAGTTCAGCAATGGTGGTGGGAGCCTCTCCTGCCTCCTCAGCAGTGCTAAGGATGTCTGACTGCAGCTTAGGCCTGCTCCCTGCTGGCAAGTGGCCTTCCCCAAGGGATCCCAGGCTACCAGAGGGATGTCTGCCAGCTTAGGCCCAATCCCCCAGGGAGCAGGCCTAAGCCAGCAGGTGGTCATCCCCTGAGGGGTCCCGGACTGCGAGAGGGCACAGGCTGGGCTGAGGGACACCCCTGAGTGCACAAATTTTGTGCACCAGGCCTCTAGTGTTTAATAAAAATCATTATGAGAAAGTTCACTGAAACTTTACACAAACTAACCATGCAATGCCCCCAATAAATGACAAGTGCTGGTGAGGATGTGGAGAAAAGGGAACCCTAGTACACTGCTGGTGGGAATGCAGACTGGTACATCCACTATGGAAAACAGTATGGAGTTTCTTCAAATTATTAAATGTGGAAATGCCATTTTGGCTAGTGATCCCACTTCTAAGAATATATTTTAAGAAACCCAAAACACCACTCAGAAAGAATACATGCACCTCTGTGTTCATAGCAGCACAATTTAAAATATCTAAGATCAGGAAACAGCCCAAGTGCCCATCAGTAGATGAGTGGATAAAAATGCTGTGGTACATTTACACCGTGGAAAATTATGGAGCAGTGAAAACAAAATCTCTTACCCTTTGAGACAGCATGGATGGACCCTGAGAGTATTATGCTAAGCTAAATAAGTCTGTCAGAGAAAGACAGATATCACATTATCTCGCTCATATGTGGAATCTAATGAACAAAATAAACTAATGAACAAAACAGATCCAAAGACACAGAAGAATGGAATAGACTGTTGAGTCTCAGAGCTAAGGCAGGGGTGTGTGGGTGGGAAGAGATAAACCAAATAAGTTATGCATATATGCATAACCCATGGTCACAGACAATAGGGTGGTGAAGGCCTGGGAGGCCGGTGTAGGGTGGAGGAGGTCAAAGGGGAAAAAGGGGGACATCTGCAATAGTTTCAACAATAAAGATAAAGTTAAAAATAAATAAATAAAAGACACTGGGAGGCAAATGACATACCTGCATATTTACTTTTCAAATGAACAAATACAAAACCATTTTATTTTAGTTGATTTAACACATAATAGTTTCTCTTCCATAAACTATTATACCAGAAAGAAAAATAGTATATACAGAGATTTACTAAGTATTGGGCACTGTGCTAAGTGTGTTACATACATTGAATTATCTAATCATCAGAAAAAGCTATTCGATTCATTTTAGAAGGAAAGAAAGAGAGACTTAGATATGTTAACTTCTCCTAGGTCACAATAATAGTGATGTAATAATCCAGGATATTCACCTAGGCAGTGTGCCCAAAGCCCATGTATTTCAATTACTATATCAGACTTCTACATCTACCTACCACTAACATGGATTTTAAAAGTTATTTTTTTCTAGAAAACGTTGCTCTGTGTTCTTGTTGTTCTAGTAAAAATGTTAACCACCTATAATAAAAATGTTAAACAAGTAGATAATAATCGGACATTGGTAGATAATAATCGGACATTCTCATAGTATTTCAGTAGACTGGATGAGTAGGCTTTCTATGACAAGCCTACATTAAAGTCCTCACTGAGCAACATCTTATCTAACTTATGGCATTTGGAAGAGAACATTAGCCAGATTCAGAAAACATTAGGAATCTAAAAATGATAAAGTGGGCTATTTTGCTTAATGTTGAATTTTCAACACCAAATAAGGAAGCATGGCAAAGAAAACAAATGAAAAAATAAACAAATAAGCCTACATCAAACTAAAAAGTTTCTGTATAGCGAAAGAAACCATCAACAAAATGAAAAGGGAGCCCACTGTATGGGAGAACATATTTACCAATGCTACATGTGATAAGGGGCTAATTTCCAAAATGTATAAAGAACTTATACAACTCAACAGCAGGAAGACAAACAATCCAGTAAAAAAAAATGAGTAGAAGACCTGCATAAACATTTCTCCAAAGAGGACATACAAATGGCCAAGAAATGTATGAAAAAAATGATTAAATTCACTAATCATCAGAGAGATGCAAATTAACACTACAATGAGGTGCCACCTCATACCTGCTAAAATGGCTACCATCAATAAATCACCAAACAAGTGCTGGCCAAGAATGTGGAGAAAAGACAACCCCTGTGCACTGTTGGTGGGAATACAGACTGAAGCAATCACTATGGAAAACAGTATGGAGTTTTCTCAAAATAATTAAAAATGGAACTGCCTTTTGACCCAGTGATCCCACTTCTGGGAATATATAATCTGAAACCCAAAACATCAATTAGAAAGAATATATGCACCCCTATGTTCACAGCAGTGCTATTTACAATAGCCAAGATCTGAAAACAGACCAAGTACCCATCAGTAGATGAGTAGATGTAAAAGCTGTGGTACATTTATACCATGGAATACTATGCTGCAATGAAAAAGAAGGATCTTTTACCCTTTGAGACAGCATGGATGGACCTAGAGAGTATTAAACTAAGTGAAATAAGCCAGTCAATGAAAGATAAATACCACATGATCTCACTCATTTGTGGATTATAGAGAACAACATAGACTGATGAAAAGGGACAGACCCAAAGACTGAGAAACAGCAATCAGGCTATCAATCCCCAGAAGGAAAGTAGGGGAGGGCGGGGGTAAGGGGAAGAGATCAACCGAAGGACTTGCATACATGTATATAAGCCAAACCAATGGACATGGACAACAGGGGGATGGGAGCATGAGTTTGTGTGTGGGGGGGAGGTTGGGGGTTAATGGGGGGGATGAGGACACATTTGTAATACCTTAACTAATAATAAAAAAAAGAAAGAAAAAAAAAAGAAAAAAAAGTGAAATAAGCCAGTCAGAGAAAGATAAATATCATATGATCTCACTTATATGTGGAATCTAATGAACAAAATAAACTGATGAACAAAACAGAAAAAGAGGCATGTATACATGGTACAGACCTACAGATGTCAGAGGGGAGGGAGAGGGGAAGATTGGATGAAAGAGGGTAAAGTGTCTAGCCAAAGAACATACTGTATATGCATAACCCATAGACATAGACAACAGTGTGGTGATGGCCAGAGGGAAGGGCGGGTTGAGGGTTGGAGGGAAGTGGGCAAAGGGTGGGAGAATGGGAACATCTGTAATAGTGTCAATAATAAAAATTAAGTTAAAAAAAGAATCATGCATATAGTTCCAAAGTTAGGTAAGGATTTTCAGGTCAACACTCAGGTGGCTATTGCACACTGCATATACAATAAGAAATTTGGTGCTGAGAAATTGAATTTAAGCCTTTCGTTTTCAACAGGAAGACGGCTAAGGATTGGGACATTGAAAGATTTGTCTGAGGTCACACAGCAAGTTAGCAGCCTACTAAAAAATAAAAACTTGGACTTCTTTTATTATTATTGGTGGTGGTGTTATCATTACATTACTACTCTTGTTCCAATTTTAATAGGCCATCCACTGGCTTTAAAACAGAAATGATCTTTAATTCTCCTGTGTTCATATTTAATAAAAAGGGTATGGATGATATGAAAAGGCAGTGATTTGAACATGATGTTCTGAATATAAGCATGTAGATACATAATTGAAAATGGGCCAGCTCTCCTCATCTACCTTTGATATCCTTGTTTCTCCAACTGTTTTATTCCTACTGCATTTATTCTGTTTTACTCTTATGTTAAGAAAAAGAAATGATTTTTGCTTCAAAATTTATATTACAGTTCAGTAAGCTCTTTGACAGACATGTTCAATATTAATTTAAATGAAAAAGAAACAAAACAAAATAAGACAAGATATAAGAAAATAATATGATGTTTGTCCTTAGTTACCAGACTGATGTAATTGAAAATTTTAAATACTTTCTAAAAAGCAATTTCTAAATTGTAACCTGTGCTTAATCCTACAGGAGTAATAAAAGTATAGGCAATTGACTGAACACTTGGATGGATTGACTGTCAACTAATCCCTATCATTCATTCATTCTCTCATAGCTCCTCACAAATGTATGTATGTTAACTTGTCTCTGTTCATGCCACAAAAGACACAAGGTAAATAAATGGAAGCTATTCACAAACAGTAGAAGCTGTATATTGGAGGGTGGGTAATAGTAGACCTGTTGGCCCCTGGGCCATTTTTCCCCTCTAGAAACAGGATAATTTACTTAAAAGAATGAAATGAATAGATTCTATTCCTGATAAATGATTGCATACCTAGGAGAATGTTTATCTACATATTTTCCCTGGAAACTAGCATCAGATATGCTGTTAGTTGGCCACTTAGGACTATTATAATGAAATAATGGATAGAAGGTGATCATTTCCCTCACTTTAACCCTTGACATCATTAGAAGAGCATAGATTCCATTACTGTTCTCACCTTTGTGCACTTCTTTCACACAGAAAGTTAAACATTGAAAAGTCTTTTTGTGGAGGGCTTTGTTTCTCTTTGTTTTGCATTAAAATTTCAATGATATTTTATCAAATTTATCAATGAGAATAAAGAAATGGCAGAATATAGTTGCATTATGAATTTTTGGTTTTTAAATTTTAAATCTACATTTTCAAAAGCAAGTAAAGAAAAACAATAAATAAAAAATGCTGCTAAATATTTTTAAGTTTCATGCTTATGATATTTCTATATTAGTTTTATTAGTACAAGAAACCCCAAATCCCAATGCTTAGAATTTGACACAAGTGGTGAAAGAGGAGGAGATGTAGTTAAGATAGGCAAGAAATATAGATTTAATGGCAGAAATTTTCCTTGTATATAATATTTAGATGAGGAAGAAAAATTATGCTAATTACATCCAATATGTTTCCCTGTGCAAAAATAACTTTATCCTTTCTTCAGTCTGAAACTTGTACTCTCTGCCACTTTACCTATGGGAAACTGACTGGAACAGATATTTTGGTTTCATATTAAATTTACAAATTATTTTGCATCATTCTCTAGCACCCATCTAGTAACATCTTCATAATAACTGAAATCTTTTCTTGTTACATATTGAGAAAAATGAGTCACGAGATAATGTGGGTAGTAGTGCTTGCTTCATTGAAATGCTAAGACAGAGTTCACATATTTTTAAGACTATAACAAATATCAAATAAAACCCTTTAGTAATCAAAATCTTTACTATCACTTTATTGGAACTGAGAGTTTTTAGGCTTCAGATGCCAAAAAAATGAGAGAAATATCTGACCTTATGCTTTAGGAAATTTTTCTTCCTAAACATTCTTTCCTTTTAATATTGTTAAAAATTCTTCTACTACTAACATCTATTATAATTTGTTGAATTGTAATCTATAATCTACATATGTGGTTTAAACAAATTTTTGGTTGGATAAACAAATTTTTACCTTAAGTGAAATAAATCATCTCTCGCATTATAACCATCACTTTGCAAAATATATTTACATCATAGAATTAGAAATAAAAAAATTTAGACTTGGAAATGGTGTGTGATTGAGTTTAAAATATATAGGAGTATAAGTATTAAGAAATTCCTAAAATCTTTACAGATACTTGGAAATAGTCTAGCAAACATTATCTGGAATAAAAAATGAATATATTTAATTTGGATTGTGCTTTAGTTTTATGGAATTTTGTAGTCCACTCTGTTCCTTGTCCCTTGTGTGCAGTTAGTGAATATAGATTGTTCATCTATTGACACTTTTATTCACTTTCTCTGGAAAACAAATATGAGGTAGTTACCAAAACCCTATGTTAGGCAGTTCTACATACCCTTAAAACAAAATTTTACAGATTATATACTTACATGTATTATGAAAACAACAAATTGGAAGGTCAAGGGCTAATTTTACATATAATTTTACATATCTGTTTTTAAGCAGAGTATGCAATGTCCTCATTTTTATTTTGGCAGTTCATCCTATCTAATAAAAGAGAAACATGGTAATTGGTGTACAACCGCTACCCTTCCCATTGGCTAATCAGCAAGATATGCAAATTAACTGCCAGCCAAGATGGCAGCCGGCAGCCAGGCAGCTTAAAGCGAACATGAATGAGGCTTGCTTGTTTCAGTGATGGAGGACTCCTGCCTTGCCGGCCTCTGAGCTGGCAGTTTGAAACATTGTAACAAATACAGAAGCTAAACAAAACCCCAGAAACCTGCTTTCAGCCCGCCAGGATCTCAGAGCTGGAGTTGATACAGAGATTTGACTATTGAACCCAAACAAACCAGATACCTGCTTTCAGCAGCAGAGGCCTCAGAGCTGGAGCTAGAGCTAAAGCTGGCTCAGAATAAAAAAGTAAAAAAAAGAAAAAAAGGAGCAGTTTGGAGCTTTAGTCACCCGACAGCCTGAAAACAGCCCTCAGCCCCTCACCCAGACTGGCCAGGCACCCCAGTGGGGACCCCCACCCTGATCCAGGACACCCTTCAGGGCAAACCAGCCGGCCCCCACCTGTGCACCAGGCCTCTATGCTATATAGTAAAAGGGTAATATGCCTCCCAGCACCGGGATCAGCGGAGCCACGAGGCCTCCCGGCACCGGGATCAGCATGACAGGGGGCAGTGCCCAAACCCCCTGATCAGCCCTGCTCTGTGTGTGACAGGGTGCTGCGCCCCCCCCCCCCACGGGCCCTGCTCTGTGTGTGACAGGGTAGAGCCATAACCTCCCCATTGGCCCTGCCCTGAGTGTGACAGTGGCGGTGCCCAACCTCCTGATTGGCCCTGCTCTGTGGGTGATAGAGGGTGGTGCCCCAACCCCCTGAGCGGCCCTGCTCTGTGTGTGACAGGGGGCGGTTCCCCAACTCCCCTATCGGCCCTACTCTGTGTGTGACAGGGGGTGGCGCCACAACCTCCCCATCGACTCTGCCTTGAGTGTGACGGGGCAGTGCCCCAACCCCCCAATCGGCCCTACCCTGAGCATGACTGAGGGTGGTATCGCAACCTCCCAATCTGCCCTGCTCTGTGCATGACAGGGGGCGGCACCCCAACTCCCCAATCGCCCCTGCTCTGAGCCCGACCAGGGGCTGCACCTAGGGATTGGGCCTGCCCTCTGCCACCCGGGAGCAGGCCTAAGCCAGCAGGGCGTTATCTCCCGAGGGGTCCCAGACTGCGAGAGGGCACAGGCTGGGCTGAGGTACTCCCCCCTTCCCCGCCGAGTGCACAAATTTTTGTGCACTGGGCCTCTAGTCTGTTTATAAAAACTAGTGAAATGAAAGAATTTATCAAAATTTAATCACTGGTCTCCTCACACATTTGCTGATTGTATTAAAACAAACACGTTGAACTGAGTGGTCCCAATTTCTGATCATTCATAACATCTTCAGTTTCTGCCATTAATATTTTCTACCTTCTAAACATATCTATGCATGTACATAATAAAAGAATAATGAATAAGTTGATATAGCTAACATTTATTAAGTATGTGATATCATGTCAGCCATCTTACATTTATTAGCTTATTCATTCCTCACAAAACAACCTATGAGGCAATTGTGATTATGCTCTTTTTCCTAATCAGGAAGATAAGGCTTGGAAAAATTTAACATCTTATTCCAGATCACACAGTGAACTGCATCTATGAGTAAGGATCTGAATCATGTCTTTTCATACTGAGGCATTTGCTCTCATGCAGGCTTTTCTTTTTCTCATAACAGATACTTTTGTTGTCATAAAGTTCCTTCTAATCCTATATAATAAAAGGGTAATATGCAAATTTACCCTAACAGCAGAACAACTGGGAATGACTGGTCACTATGACACACACTGACCATCAGGGGGCAGACGCTCAATGCAGGAGATGCCCCCTGGTGGTCAGTGCGCTCCCACAGGGGGAGCTCTGCTCAGCCACAAGCCAGGCTCCCACCTCCTCAGCAGCACTAAGGATGTACGACTGCAGCTTAGGCCTGCTCCCCGCTGGCAAGTGGACATCCCCTGAGGGCTCCTGGGCTACCAGAAAAATGTCTGACTGCCAGCTTAGGCCCGATCCCCAGGGAGCAGGCCTAAGCCAGCAGGTGGACATCTCCTGAGGGGTCCCAGACTGCGAGAGGGCACAGGCTGGGCTGAGGGGAACCCCCCGACCGAGTGCACAAATTTTTGCACACCAGGCCTCTAGTTTATCATATCACACCAACCAGTCTCCTTGCTATTCCTGGAACAGCATATTCCCATCTCAGGGCCTTGGCAATTATTGGTCCCTAATGCTACACTTTTTAAATATATATATATATATTTATATTTATTTCAGAGAGGAAGGGAGGAGAGAGAGAGAGAGAGAGAGAGAGAGAGAGAGAGAGAGAGAGAGAGAAGTATCAATGATGAGAAATAATAACTGATCAGCTGCTTCTGACACCCCCCACACTGGGGATTAAGCCCACAACCCAGGCATGTGCCCTGACCTGGAATCGAACTGTAACCTCCTGGTTCATAGGTCAATGCTCAATCACTGAGCCATGCCAGCCAGGCCCTAACTCTACCTTGCTTCCTCCAGATAGTAGTATGTTTCCTTCCTTTACTTCATGATATCTTTGCTCAGATGTCACATCTTCAGCCTCCTTCCCTAAACACTTTGTCTAAAATATCATTTCCTTTCCTCCTTTACCTTGATTATTTTTATAAAACTTATTATCTGATATTTTATCTTATACTTATCTGTTTATTATTGGCCTCCCCTGCTAAAATGTAAATTCCACAAGAAAGGGACATTGTTTTGCTTATAGCTATATGTCCGGTACATACAAATAAAACTAGAGTTGGTCAACAGTTTTTGGTTTAATGACAGAAAAATGAATGACCATTGATAAGTACCCTAAAGATTTAAAATTCTTCTGTAATAATAAAAGCATAACATGCAAATTGACCGAATGGCCGAGCAGTGGAATGACCATCTGGATGACTTCTGGACGACCTACTGGACAAAGCTTGGGCTGCGAGGGCCGAGCCCCTTGCATGAATTTTGTGCATCAGGCCTCTAGTAGATATATAAAAGTTGTCTATGAATGTAGTGAAACCATGTGGGCAAAGACCAACAGCGTCCCAAGAAGTGTAGTATTTTTTTGTTTTTTTTTTTGTGAAGAGTAGACATTTTGTAAAAACTACCTGAGCTGGATTTTAAAGCTCTGGAAGGAAACTTACAGAGAAAAGAAAGAGTGATCTATGGGGTACTTGGGGACAAGAAAAAAAAAAGGATGGGAATGAAAGGTACTGACATTGCTTAAACTATAAAGTTGGGAAAATGCGTTACCTGTACAGGGAGGAATGCTCAAGTTAGGGTGAGGAGAACAGATAACTGGCAATGAAGGGATCTCCAAGCCAGGTTTATTTGAGATATGAGACAGACAGCAGGCAACCACTTTGAGTTCTCAGAGAGAAATATTATGTTCAAGTAACTACTGAATCTGACACACTTATTTTTAAAATTCTTATTGCTATTGGAAATAAGTATACAAAACTTTTTGAACTGAAGTTTTCTTTCTATTACTGGCAAAGGGTGAGATAAATTATTCATGAACAAGCATAATTTCAAGAAAATGGGCATAAAGAGATGAGATAAGTAAACTAAATGCTAGTACATATATAATTGCCAAATGGAAATAGTTTGACAACTTGACAAGAAATGGCTTTTTTAATCCCAGGTCAAAAGAAAAGACCTGAGTGATATATTAATTCCTTATTCCTTTTGATTCTCCATTTACTATAAGTGATACTATTCCACAAATACACACTTTAAACATACACAATGCACCATAGCAGTGGGAATATATACAATATCTAGAAGTAGAAATGATGGGTGAAAGCAATTCACAGTTCATTCACATCAGATACTATTAAGAGTCTTTACAGCTCTTTACATCTTTCACCCCAACGACTCAAAAATGTTGCTTGGATGAACTGGAAAATGGAAGGTGTTGGGCTTTAGTGACTGCTGATAATTCATTGGGTGAGGTGCTGAATTCGGACAGCACGCAGGATTTTAGGAAGAAATTGTTTTTTTTTACCAGTGTTACCATTGTTTTTGTTCATACTGGGGGATTCTTTAAAATATATCTCATCACTAATAAAAGGTCATTCATTCACTTTGAGTTGTACTTGCTGCCATGATGTGACATACCAACATACCGCATTTCTTTATAAATTATCTCTCTTAAAGAATTGCTTTCCCAGTTAAGTGAATTTATCCACAGCAAATGTTGCTAGTTTCTTAATAAAATAAAAGCATTTCTATTTTTAACTAAAACTATTACAATAATAAGCACATCACAAAATTATCCTATATAATAAAAGAGAAACATCTAAATTGACTGCCCCTCCACTATGCTCACCAGCAAATCAAGAGTGAATATGCAAATTAACCTGGAAAATATGGCAGGTTAATTTGCATACGCAAGTGCCAGGCGTAGAGCAGAGTGGGAGAGACAGAGGCTTGGGGGATGTGGCTCCCTTGGTCGCTCCAAGTGACCGAGGGAGCCACGCCCCCCAAGCCGCCGGTGGAGAGCAGAGCCGGAGAGCTGGTGGAGAGTGGAGCGGCTTGGGGAACTTGGCTCCCCAAGCTGCCAGATGGAGAGCAGAGAGGGAGAGCTGGCGGCTTGGAGGACCTGGCAGAGTGCAGGGCAATGGGACAGAGACAGAGCAGGAAGGGAAAACCAAGAGCACGGGGAGCACCAGCAATTCTGGGAATAGTAGTTCTGGTGGCAGCCCCAGGACAGGAAGTGGAAGCCCAGAGTATGGGGAGCACCAGGAATGCTGGGAATCATAGTTCTTGTGGCAGACAGATCTCCTAGACCAGTGATGGCGAACCTATGACACATGTGTCAGAGGTGACACGCGAACTCATTTTTTTTGGTTGATTTTTCTTTGTTAAATGGCATTTAAATAAATAAAATAAATATAAAAAATATAATTCTTTGTTTTACTATCGTTGCAAATATCAAAAAATTTCTATATGTGACACGGCACCAGAGTTAAGTTAGGGTTTTTCAAAATGCTGACATGCCGAGCTCAAAAGGTTCGCCATCACTGTCCTAGACACTAGAGCAGCAGTTCTTAACCTGTGAATCGTGACCCCTTTGGTGGTAGAATGACCCTTTCACAGGGGTTGCCTAAGACCATCCTGCATATCAGATATTTACATTACGATTCATAACAGTAGCAACATTACAGTTAAGAAGTAGCAACGAAAATAATTTTATGGTTAGGTCACAACATGAGGAACTGTATTTAAAGGGCCAGAAGGTTGAGAACCACTGCACTAGAGCAAAGTGAGCCTAGATAGAGCAAGTTACTGTTGTGGTGGGAGATGGAGGGAAAACAAAGGTGAGAGACATAAGTGAAATCAGAGGAAAAATTAAAGGGAAGACATGCTAAAATTTGCAGGAAATCTCCACCAATGGAGCAAAGAAAAAAAATGCCTCTATTATTCTGTGAGCACCAAACCAAACTGGTTTGGGGGTCTCAGACAATTTGCTCATATGATTGCAAAGACAGACAGAAACTCCTGGATTGGAGAGGGCTCCCAGTTTGGAGAGGGTGCAGGTCGGGTTGAGGGACCCCCACACCCCCCAGTGCACGAATGTTGTGCACGGGGCCTCTAGTATATTTTAATAAAATGAATGTGCAGGTCTACAAAGGTATTTAGAATTTGGTTGTATTTACCTTTAATATAATACCAAATGTGACTAATCATTTTCAGACTTGAACATGCCATGTATTTTTTATCTGCCTAAACCAAATATTATGACTCTAAAACAGGCTTCTCAGAAACTATCTCAGTCCATAAAATTTCAATTTTCTCTCTATGCCAAGTGGGAAGAAATCTATCCTATATAATAAAAGCCTAATATGCTAAGTGTTCGGTCGTCTGGTTGGCCATTCAACTAATCAAAGTGTGATATGCTAATGATATGCTAAGGCAGCTCAACCGCTCACTATGACGTGCACTGACCACCAGGGGGCAGAGAGTCAACTGGTCGACCAGTCGCTATGATGTGCACTGACCACCAGGGTGCAGACACTCCGACTGGTAGGTTAACTTGCTGCTGGGGTCTGGCTGATTGGGACTGAATAAGAAAGGACGGACATGCCCTGAAGCCTTCTTGCAGTTCCTCCCTGGCTGGCCAACCTCCTGCGTCCCACCCCGGCCCCACGCAGGAGCTGCCCTCTGAAGGTCAGTGCACTCCCACAGGGGGAGTGCCGCTTAGCCAGAAGCCAGGCTCATGGCTGGTGAGCACAGCAGCGGTGGCAGGAGCCTCTCCCGCCTTGGCTGCAGGTGGGTGGTAAGGAGCAAGGGATCCCAGACTTTGAGAACCCCGGACTGTGAGAGGGATGCCTGACTGCTGGCTTAGGCCTGATTCCTGGGGAGGATTGGGCCTAAGCCGGCAGGTGGACATTCCCCAAGGGGTCCTGAGCTGCATGGGGCACAGGCCAGGCTGTGGCTTGTGTACAATCCCTCCCCCCAGTGTACAATTTTCGTGCACTGGGCCTCTAGTTATAATAATAAAACATAACCCCAAACAATCTACAGATTCAATGCAATTGCTATCAAATATCAATAGCATTTTTTTTTCATAGAACTAAAACAAACAATTCTAAAATTTAAATGGAACCACTAAAAACCTCAAATAGTCAAAGGAATCTTGAGAATGAAGAACAGAATTGAAGGTATTATTCTCCCTAATTTCAAACAATATTACAAAGCTATAATAACTAAAAGAATATGGTACGGGCACAAAAACAGACATATAGATCAATGGAGCCCAGAAGTAAACCCACATTTATATGTTCAATAAAGGAGGCAACAATGTACAATGTGGAAAAGACAGTCTCTTTGATAAATGGTGTTGGGAAAACTGCACAGACAGGCAAAAAATAACATGAGACCATTTTCTTATACCATATTACAGAAATAACTCAAAATGGATTAAGACTTAAATGTAAGAGCAGAAACCACAAAACATCTAGAAGAAAGTGTAGGCAGTAGAGTCTTTAACATCAGTTGTAGCAATATTTTTTGTATATGTCTTATCTGGCAAACACAACAAAGTCAAAAATAAACAAATAGGCTACACCAAACTAAAAAGTTTTTATACAAAAAAGAAAACATAAAAAGACCCATATTGAATGGGAAAATATATTTGCAAATGACATGTCCAATAGTGGGGTCAATATTCAAAATACATAAAGAACCTCACACAACTGAACATAAGAAACACACACAAACAATCCAATTAAAAAATGGAGATAGGACCTAAATGAACATTTCTCCACAGAAGACATAAGATGGCCAACAGACACATGAAAAGATGCCCCACATCACTAATCATCAGGAAAATCATATCAAAATCACAATGAGATATTACCTCACACCTGTCAGAATGGCTATTATCAGACAATAAATATCAAGTATTGGCAAGGTTGTGTACTGTTGATTGAATTTAAATTAGTGCAACCACTATGAAAAACAGTGCGGAGATTCCTCAAAAAATTAAAAATAGAACTATTATATGACCCATCAATTCTACTTCTGGGTATTTATCAGAAAAAAATTAAAACAATAATTAGAAAAGATAAGTGCATCCCAGGTTCACTGCAGCAAGATATAAAAGCAAGATATAGAAGCAACTTAGGTGTCCATCTATCGATGAAAGGATAAAGAAGATGTGGTACATATACACAATGGAATATTACCCAATGATAAAGAGAAAGTATCAACAAAAAGGAAACCAAATGAACAGGAGAAAATATTTACAAATGATACCTCCAATAAGAGGCTACTATTCAAAATATATAAAGAACTCAACAAAAACAACACACCAGGCTGATTAAAAAAAAAGGGGTGATGGTCTGAACATGCACTTTTCCAAAGAAGTCATACAGATGGCCAACAGAAAAAATACTCAACATCACTAGCTATAATGGAAATGCAAATCAAAATGGCAATAGGATACCAACTCACACCCTTTAGAATGGCTACTATCAATACAAAAATAAATAACAAGTATTGGAAAGGATGTGAAGAAAAGGGAACCCTCTTATACTGACGTGGGAATGTAGATCGGTGCAGCCACTATGAAAAACATGTGATGGTTCCTCAAAAAATTAAGAATAGAGCTTACATATGACCCAGCAATCCCTCTTCTGGATATCTAACCCCCAAATTTGAAATCACTTATTTGTAAAGATATTTGTATCTCTATATTGATTGAAGCCCTATTTATAATAGCAAAGATAGGAAACAACCCAAATGTCCTTTGATGGATAATTGGATAAAGAAATAGGGGTGCATATATACAATGGAACACAACTCAGCCATAAAAAATTAAACATTGCCACTTGCAACAATATGGATGATCTTGAGAGTATTGTGCCAAACAAAATAAGTCAGACTTCAAGACTATATGATTTCACTCATGTGGAATATAAAACAAAAAACAACAAATGAACAAATAAACAGCTCATTATTAGACAAAAGAATGGTGGTTACACAGGAATGGTGGGGTGGGTAAGAAAGGATAAAGTAGGTAAAGGGGGTCAAATACAAAGTGACTAAAGGAGACTAGACTTTGGGTTGTGGTTAGAGTATACAGATGTTGTATTATAAAGTTATATACCTGAAATTCACATAATGTTATCAACCAATGCTACCCTAAGAAATTTAATTAAATAGAAAGAAAATACAAACTATAGTGCCAAAGTTCCAGAATTACTACAGAATTAAAAAATAAAATTCAGCCACCATGTATTCTATGTATGCTAAATCAAAGTTAACTACACTTAATTTAAAACAATTGTTGGGGAGCACAAGAGACATGGTTGGAAAGTTGTAAGGAGGACATTCTGAGAAAAGGGAAGTATGTGGAAGGCCACCTGCCCTGTTATCGGAATTCCGACTTAGGGGAGTGTCGAAAGTGGTGCCCCTAATTATTCCTTGGCCTTTCCAAACAAGCCTGTGCAGGTACAGACCCCCGGGTGTTTGCTGGAATCCTTATTCTTAATCCCTGGATGCCCTTGCCAAGAAGACAATGTAAACACATGTGTCCTCACAAGATTATTCACCCTATTGATTGTATCTAAAGATAAAAATTCCAATAAAAGCCTAAAGAGGCAGGCAATCGAGGCTGCCTGGTTGCTATCAGCCAGGCTGTCCCATAGCCTTCTCTTTCACAGTGAAACTGTTGGAGTAATCTGTTCATCAGTCATTCAGGGAATGCTGGTCAGCCCCAGCAAGGTGGTGCCCCATATGAGGAGCTCCAGCAAATAATATTTACAGTGTTATTAATTATAACTTTGAATTGACTGTCATATTAAAATGTACAATTCAACCTACTAAGTGTGCAGCTGTATCACTCATAAGTGAATGGTATAGTAAGAAGAAACATTGACTTATAGTATAAATCTTATATTTTATGAGGAATTTCTTAAAGAGATATTTTGTTAGAATCAGTCACAAAATTTTAAAAAATATCAAACTTTTGAGATGCCATGAAAGTGGTAATGAAAGGGAAGATTGTATTATTACATGCCTATCTCAAGAAACAAGAAAAATGCCAAGTAAGCAACCTAACATTACATCTGAAAGAACTAGAAAAAGAAGAACAAAAGCAGACCAAAGTCAGCAGAAGAAGGTATATAATAAATATTAGAACAGAATTGGAGAACTAAAAGACTATACAAAAAATTAATGCAACAAAGAGCTGATTCTTAGAGAAAAATTAATAAAAATAAATTAGATGTTTTTAACCCAGGTTAAAATGCTTTATCACTTGGAATTTTTCAAACTATTTTTGTAGGATTTTAAAAATTGAATTTATTGGGGTGACCTTGGTTAATAAAATTATATAGGTTTCAGGCATACAATACATAATTTGTATATTGTTTTGTGCCCAGTTTTTTAAAAATATATTTTTATTGATTTCAGAGAGGAAGGGAGAGGGAGAGAGAGATAGAAATATCAATTATGAGAATCATTGATTGGTTGCCTCCTGCATGGCTCCTACTGGGGACTGAGCCCACAACCCAGGCATATGTCCTTGACTGGAATCAAACCTGGGACCCTTCAGTCCCTCAGGCCAATGCTTTATCCACTGAGACAAACCAGCTAGGGGATGTGACCAGTTTTTTATTGAATTTATTGGTGTGATATTGGTTCGTTAAATTATAACAGTTTTAGGTGTAACAATTCTATAATACATCATCTATACATTATAATATATATTCACAACCCCAAGTCAAGTCTCCTTCATCACCATTTATCACCTCATCCTCTAAATAGTTTCTTAAAATCCTTGTGTCCATTAGAAGTATAAATTAGGTAAATTCTCTAAATTAGCTTATATAAAAACACTCTGAAATTCTTGGAATCCTGGTAAAATAGTGTAATAGGCCATGTTGATAGTGTTCTCTGCCATTCCTTCATATAAATAACATGAATCATGTTTACAGCTTTTGTCTATTTTGCCTTGGGCTGCCTTCTTGATCACACTATAACTGATACTTCTTTTCAAATGGACAAATAAATATTTCTAAAAGAAAAGTGTACCTCAGACTCATGTACACATAATGAAACAACTTAAAGTGGTAGTCTAAATTTCCTTCTATGATTATTATCCATCTTTGCCATCATGAAGATACAAAATCTTGATAATATGAAAGCTGATGATGAAACAAATGTAGTAGTCCTGCCTTATCCGTGGGGTATACATTCTAAGACCACAGTGGATGCCTGAAACTGAGGATAGTACTGAATCCTATATATATACTATGCTTTTTTATATATACACACATTTTATGGCTTCTCTTAGGCATGTCTGAGTTGTCAGCATCACTACTCTTGTATTTTGGAGCCATTAAAAAGTAAAATAATGGTTAGTTGAACACAAGCACTGTGATTACATGAGGGTTGATCTGATAATGTAGATGACCACCAAGTGACTAACTGCAGCATGGAGATGCTGGACAAAGGGATGATTCATGTCTTGGACAGGATAGAGCAGAACAGTGGAAGATTTCATCACTCTACTCAAAATGATGTGTTATTTAAAACTTATCAATTGTTTATTTCTGGAATTTTCTATTTAATATTTTCAGACTGAGATTGACTGAAGATAACTAGAATGGCAGAAAGCAACACTGCAGATAATAGGGGGACTATTGCAAACCTATAACTGATGTATGTGCATTCCTATAGAAAAAAAAAAGCCTTTTGGGAACTTAGATATAATTTTTATTTCAATTATCCTATACTAGGGGCCCAGTGCATGAATTTGTGCACCTTGAAAGGAACCGTGGGCCATGAGGCTGCAGTAGGCACAGGGGTGGGTCTCAGCCCATTCTCCATGTCCCCACCCAGCCCCTCCTGCCAAGACCCCCAGTCCCCTGTCTGCTAGCAGCCCCATTCCCACCACCGCTGCTCCCATGTGCTGATAGCACAGGCCTGTTCACACCCGCTGATGGTGTGGAGCAATTGGGGCTGGCGCCAGAAGCAGGTGCAAGCGGGGCCAGCACCATCAGTGGGTGCGAGCAGTGGCTGCTGCCCAATCACCCCTCAGGAGCAGGGGGAGGTGGAGAAGCCCACATGGGTGATTGGGCCAGCAGCCATGGCTCACACCCGCTTATGGCGCCGAGTGATTGGGACTGGTGCTGGGCACCAACAACAGGTGTGAGCAGTGGCTCTAGTGCTGGCTGTGGGTGTGAGCGGGGCCGGCGCCAGCAGCAGGTGCAAGCGCCAGGTGGGAACGTGGTGCGTGGGAGCGAGCAAAGAATTTTCAATAACCACCAGAAGCTCTCCCCAATGACAGCGACTGGCACCCTACCTTGGTCTGGTGCCCCCGCTCACCTGCTCCACCATCCCACTGTGGCCAACACGCGCCATGTTCCGCACACGCCCACTGGTGATCAGCACATGTCATAGTGACCGGTTGTTTGGTTGTTCTGGTTGTTCCACTGTTCGGTCTATTTGCATATTAGCCTTTTACTATATAGGATAATAAAGAAATAATATGCTAATTAGACCGAACAGCAGAATGACTATCCAGATGACCTTCTGGACGAAGCCAGGGCTGCAAGGGCTGAGGCAGCAGCCAGGGCAGCTGTGAGGGCCGAGGCGGATGGGGCTGCGAGGGCCTACCCTTGAACAAATTTCATGCATCAGGCCTCTAGTATATTTTATATAAGAAACAATAATAAAACAGAAACTTAATGTATGATTGAATTATAGGTATAATGATATAGTTTTATATTAGAGAAATTTTTAAATAAATCATTTAGTACAACAAAAGAAATGGTCTGTTTCTAATGACATCGAATCCACGGAGTACCAAATTTAGAGAATAACTAATTTTTTCTTGGCACATAATAGATACCCAAGAATGGTTGGAAATGAATGAACACATAGCCCTAGCTGATTTGGCTCAGTGGATGGAGCGTTGGCCTGCAGACTGAAGGGTCCCAGGTTTGATTCCAGTCAAGGGCATATGCCCAGATTGCAGACTCAGTACCCAGTAGGGGGTGTGCAGGAGGCAGCTGATCAGTGATTCTCTCTTATCATTGATGTTTCTATCCTTCTCTCCCTCTCCTTTCCTCTCTGAAATTAATAAAAATATATTTTTTAAAAAAGAATGATTAAAAAAATGAACCAAGCTGGCAATATTGATATTTATACTCTAGAATCTACTTAAATCCTAGATTGCAAGTGAACTAGAATCATTAAAATGTATTTAAAATATTTCCACATGCTTACTTACATGATCAATGTTTAAAAACTAGGGGGTTCATGTCTTGGACAGCCATGGAAAAGTTAAGAAAGGCAAGTATAAAAATCTTATTGATATCTAACATCTGGGGTACCAGACTGTAATCTTCTTTCCAGGCAATCAGATCTCCCTCTGCCACCAGGGAACCCAAGGTGAAAGGTGCAAGCTCTTTGAACTCTGGGTCTTTGTATTCAAAGAAAAAAATCCAATGTGTCTATCTGTCCATTATTATGGGGGTCATGAAATAATCTATGTATCCTTTTTGAAATGGTTTGAAAATGTTAAAAAAATATTTCCTGAGGCTTTTAGTCTCAGGCAGCAATATTTTCTTCTGAAAAATAGTATGAAACACAGGATGGAATACCAGCAAAATAAGCTATCTTTCTTAGGTAGCCTTCTTACATAGGTATAAAACTTGAATAGTTAAATTCCCCCAATAACTAATCATAAGGCACCTTTTACTCACAGACATTAAACCACAGAAGGATATACTCTTCTCCCTATAGCACGTAGGTGGATAAATCAAAGTCCATAATTTGCCTATTGTTAAATAGAGTACATATCCCCAGAGTTACAAAATTTAGGTTCTTGACCCTAATTCCATCCCAATAAATGGATGGGACACTTCAAAAATTATAGTTTCTACCCTGTATCACCAGCCACCTTCCCAAATCACCTTACCACTCTGTAATACAACATTTATTGGTTTGTGCTCCAAACCTTGATTTGTCACCTTGATTTTGGCTATGTTTTCCTTTTTTTACTCAGCCTATTATACTGTTCTTCTAATTTAGATATTCAGAACAAAAGAAAAGGGCCAAAAGAAGAATGTCCATTGTGGTCCTGTATAAAAATGTAGTGGCAATATGACAAGTAACAAAAAAATCTATAGCATTATGCTACTGTCTAGAGGTATTTTCATTTAGCTTTTTATTGATTTAACCAGGTCATTGAGAAACTTGGTTGAAATTAACTGGGAAGGTGGGATCAAGAACAATCAAATTTTATAACATAGCACACTGAAATAAATCTAAGGCAGACATTAATTGGGAATTGATGACAGCAGAGACCCAAATATCTGCAGTACCATGAGCAGCAGTGGATAAACTGTAATTGAAATGGATTCTTTAATTATGCACAGAAGCATGTTTCACCAACACATTATTGCTCCAGAATAAAAACAAACCCCTAAAGAAGAGTTTAAATGCTTCTTCCCTGATGAAAGACTCTGGGAAGACTTAGGCAAAAAGAAGTCATAAATTGTGGGTTTAGCTTCCTGGAGTCTTCCCCCTTCTGTCTTACCCAGCTCTGTACCATTGACAGAGTTATCTTCATAAAATGTTGAGACACTTGCTTAATTGAAAAGAAGAAATGGAGAATGAAACTGCAAGAAAGCATAATAGTTAGAATCATAGATTCATATGTCTTAGAGTTAGAATGGAAGAAAGCAGTCAATGAATCTCGCCAGGTATCAAATGTAGAAATCCCATCTAGGCAACCTTGACAGATGGAAAGCAAGTTTTAGCTTGAGGGGATTCAGCTCACGGCTTTGTAAAGCTCAATATACTTAGAATAAAGGAAGTTATTATATAAACTGTGCTGAAACATGACTGCTTATAAATTTTATCATTTGGTCCTACTGTAGTTTACTAGATCAATACTGAATAAATTTCCCCCTCAAAAGTATGTAAGAGAAAGAAATACATAAGAAGATGCACACTTTGTCTTCCTTAGGCATGCCCTAGTCTATTGTCCCATTACAAAGGCATTGTGGTTCTTGTCTTCTATCACGCCATACAAATAACTTTCCAGTCCTGAACATGACCTTAATTTTTGTCTCTATGCCATTGCTCCTTCTGCAAAAGAACCCCCACATTTGAAACTTCTTTTAAAACCTTCTCATCTTTTTTTGTCAGTATGGAATCCTACTTTATTACTTACCATACTCAGAAATTTGAACATTATTTACTTATTTTTTTCTTTATTGATTAAGGTATGGCATAGTTCTAATGGCATCTCCCCAGTGAAATCCTCCTGAATTGTATCTTTGTTAGCATCTACACATATCTTATGCTTCCTTCATAAGCTGCATTTTATACTGCCTAAAATAGTTAGTTGTTTACGTCTTTGTTCATATCCCTCTTCTGAGTTATGTAAACTCTTTGAAGGCAAGATCTATACCTTATTTCCACCTAATCATTTTTTTTTCTTTTTAAAATAAAGGCTATATATCCAAGTTAAAGGGAGGAATTAAATGCATTCGAGGGAATCAAATACTTTTTGCATGAGACTTATAAACCCATGCATAACATGCATAAAAAGCTAACAATACATATTTGCATAATTAAGGAGGGGGGGGGAGAGAGAGAGAGAGAACAAGGAAGGCTATGAGAGGAGAAACTACTAAGGGGGACAAAGAAAATAACCTAGAGGCACAAGGAGATATACCCCGTTTCTACTTAAATGATCTAGTTGCCTTTGCACATTTTTCTTCACTTTGGGTAAGTGATTTCTCCTCCAAGAATTAATAAAATGTATTTGCTAAAGCTAGAATTGCTGATTACACACTGATTTGCTTACAGATCCCTGAGGCCCTATATAGGACATTGCTGAAATGGCCTATGGAAGGTTGGACATTTGGTGAGGGACATTTTTCACTTTGTCCATTCCTTTCCCTATGTAAAGGGAATGAAACAGTGTAATGTTTGCTCTAATGCGTTGTTCTCTGCAGTGTCAGCAAGAGAGGGAGGGAGAAAGACAGAGAGAGACACATAGAGAGACATAGAGACCAAAGGACAAAGAAAGTAATCCAAAGACACAGGGAGATACTCCCTGTTTTGGTTTTTAAAACCTAGTTGTCTTGTGTACATAATTAAGGAAGAACTGTGGAAGAAGCCATGTATGGTGAAAATGCTGCTATTTTAAAACCATAGTAAAGGAAGCAGAGTAGAAAAATATATACCTGAAACTAATATGATGTAATATGCCAATTATACTTCATTTAAAAGTTTATCTGCAAAAAAGAAAGAACACATTCGATATTCTTAAATCAGACAAGTGGGAGTATGTCAAACTAAAATTTTCTTGCACAGAAAAGGAAATAAACTAACAAAATAAAAAGGTAACCCACAGCTGGGGGAGTGTAATTGTGAAGCATTCTAGTATATCTGATGAAGGGCTAATATCTAAAATATATAATAAGTTAGTATAACTCAGTATCATCTAAAAACAACAAATAAAACCTGACTGAAAAATAAGCAAAGCAAATGAACAGACATTTCTTCAAGGAAGATATACAAATGGACAACAAGTGTATATATCTAAGTGCTCAATATCACTAAACATCAAAGAAATGCAAATTAAAACCACAATGAGATTTCACAGCACAAATATAAGAATGGCTATTTTCAAAATAACAAAAGATACCAACTATTGGTGAGAAAGTGGAGAAAAGGAAACCCTTGTACACTATTGGCAGGAATGTAAATTGGTAGCTGTTATGGAAAATAGTATAGAAGTTCCTCAAAAAATTAAAAATAGAGCTACTATAACATCCAGTATCCCACTTGTATTTATTTATCAAAAGATATTGAACTCAGGATCTCGAAGAAATATTTGAACTTCTTTGTTCATTGTAGCATTATTCACAAAAGCTAAGATGTGAAAGTCACATAAATGTCCACAGAGAGATGAATGGTAAAGAAAATATGGTATATATACAATGAAATACAATTCAGCCATTTTAGAAGGAAATCTGTATATGCTATATTATGGATGAACCATGAGGACACCATGTTAAGTGAAAGGAACCAGTTACAAGGCAAATACCACATGATCTCACTTATATGATATGTCTAAAGTAGTCAAACTCATAGAAACAGAAAGAAGAATGGTAGTTTCCAGGGATTATGGGGAGGAGAAAATAAGGAATTGCTGTTCAACAGGTATAGATATTCAGTTATGCAAGATAAAGTTCTAGTGATCTGTACAACACAGTGTTGAAAGTTAACAATAGTATACTATGCATGTAAAAATTAGTTAGGAGGGCACTTCTCATGTGTGTTTTACCACATTAAAAGGAATACATAATTAACAAGAAACCTTATATCTTTTTCAACATAGCCAATTCTTTGTTAATGAGATTAATTTTGAATGCTAACTATGTAAGACGTAATATATGTGACACCACATAAGTCTATAAAGAAGCTAAGATGATGTTCACAGCTTCCATTGAGGATAAAAACACCAGAAATACATACACAAAGAAATAATAAAAATCCATGGCAACAATATAAGAGATGGCACAAGTCACCTTGTAATTAATTGCAATATACAATAAGTTGATGTTAAATGCTGTGTATCAAAAGTGAAATAAAAAAGTGGAATAAGGTAATTGTAAACTAAAATATTCTAGCATATCTCTTGAACTAAGGTAGATTATGCTAGGCTTGAAATATCAACAGATGTGAAAAGTAAAAGGGGAATGGTGAGGCCATTTAGGATACAACTGTAATGCAAGAAAAAACAGAGGCAAGAAAGAGCCCAGCATGTGTAGGGACAAAATAGGAAGATCCCAGAGCCCAGGGTTCACTCAGAGGAAGGATGGGTGATATGACTGGCTAGGTAAGTTGGTATAGGATGATAAGGAACTCTAACTACAAACCTGATGTTTAATTTTTCAAAGGTATCCCATTCCTTTTTAATATTCAAAGATCCCAAAGAAAACCTAAGCAGATATACCCCAAAATAGAAAAACAAAGAACTTTTAATTGTATTACATTATAAATGTATACACGATCCATAGAGTGATGCCATAGGAGGGGGGAATAACCAGTGAGGAATTTGTCTTCAAATTGTGCTATTTTTCTTTGTTTGAAAGAGTTGACCTGCCTGTTCAGAAGCTATGTCCATCAGGCCCAGTGATTACTTGTATGGGGATATAATTGAAGGGTCAATTACATTCATGGGCTAATTTATTTTCTTTGGATTCATTGATGACTCTAGAACATTCAAATGGTGACACAGGAATGTAAATGCTTTGTAAAATTATAAAGCTCCTTTAAGAAATTGAAATGTTTAACTAAAAATTATATTCAACTTTGGACAGTTACTCTATGCTTTTTAGTGATAACTTTCTAGTAAAAGACCTAGAAAAACTGCTGAGTGAATCTTCAACTTGTAGATTTTATTGGAAAGCCAGTACTTTCTAAGGCTATTGAACATTTAGTGACCAGTTTACAGGAAACTTCATCTACACCATCTCTACCATGAGCTTACCAGAGCCATTGCTTATCCTCATTCAAAGCACCTGAGGATAAAGGCGAACTTGTGAGAGGAATCCCAGTTTGCTACTGCCTTCAGTGTTATCGTTAATATTTGAGATACACTATGAAGTCCCAATTAACCTGAAAGAAAGAACACCCCTCCAGAGTGACACAGTAATCAATGGCAAATTTAATTGAAATTTAGTTCTTTTAACAATTCTATCTTAGCAAGTCTGCAGTGTTCAGAGTGAAAGATGACTTTAATCAAAGTTTGGAGTATTTACAAAGTAGACAAATACCAGGAGAAGAAAGATAATTTGTAAGGGACTGAAACCTAGTCTCTCCATTCAGGATTTCCTTTCATTTAGAGTTTTAGATTTGGAGCTGAAACACTTTTTGAGTAGAGAAGAAACAGGGTTGAATAGAAGTTAAAGGACATTGGTCTGGGCACAAAGCCCAACTATAGCAAGTATTAGCTCAGACAGCCTGGACAAATGACTTTGTCTCTCTGTGCTCGTTTCTTTACCTATATAATGAGGACAATAAGAAAACCCAGCTTAGGAAGTACATAGGAAGACCTCAATAAAAAAAATCAGTATCATTTATATGAAGAAAGTCTTAGCATTTTTATACACTTCTCTATATTTTTCCCCAAAAGGTCTGGAGCTACTAGAGAACCAAAACTCCAGGCCAGAGGCAAAGTAAGGCAAGTTATATAATATATTCTTAAGATCTATTTGGTTGTTTACTGACACTTCAAAGTGAATATCATATTATCAAAATATCTTAAAAAAGAGGCTGGTGGATCAGGCTAGGACTTGTTTACTTTCTATGTGAAAAGTATTTTGACTAATGCTATCCTGACTCTTCCAAATTTTTGAATGCTTTATTGAGGTATAATTTACATAAAAAATCACACATATTTAGTGTATACATTTTGTTCAGTTTAGACATGCATATGCCCATATCATTACCAGAATCAAGGTACTAAAGATATCCATCAGCTCCAAAAATTTTCTTATGTTCTTTTGTGTTTTGTTGCTATGTGTGTTACATACACTAACATGAGATCTATCCTCTTAGCATGTTTTAATGCCCAATACTGTATTGTTAACTATAAGCACTATGCTGTACAGCAGCAGATCTCTAGAACTTATTCTAAAATGTAATGACTCCTGTTTACCAATTTCACCTGTACACCAGGCTACTATTCCTCATATCAGCTGGTAAAAAAAAGTAAGTGCTCAGTACAATGACAAGAAAGTACTGAACAGGCAAATTCATAGCTATGAAAACAGTGTGAAATACCCATTATCATGCCTCTATAAATTAAAATGTTATTTCCTTTCCATAGTTGTGCTTTAGCTATAAGCATATTGGCCATGCCTGGTGGGATCCAATTCATTATTTTAATAGTGGTAAATAATTCTTAGTACAGGCATTTGAAATCATAAGACAAATAAGCATATGGAAATGAGAATTGTCCGGACCACTGTATAAAACCCTGGAATTAGGGAATGTGGAGGTACCTGTTTGCAATGATTTTTAGTGTTTTTTTTATTATTTTATTTGTTGGGACTATTGTATTTGCCATATTTGATTGAATGAATTATGGCATTTGAAACAACTCTATAGCCCAATAGCACCATAAAAGAGGATTTTGTCAGTAAAATTATGAGCTAGAAAGGAAGAAAATCCATGGGGAAAACTTGCTTAAACTTCCCTCAGCTCAGAAGCCAAGCTAACATATGCAGGCCAAGAGGGTACCTCAAATCCTTCAGAAACATATTAACCCTTCAGAAACATATTAACCCTTTATCCTAATAAAACAGAGTCCATATAAGAGGAATGCCTTACTGGGTGTTTAGTGAAATTATTCTGCTAAGTGATATAGACCAGTGTTTCTCATAGTTTCACAAATTTGAGGTTTTAATTTTTAAAACTCCTAGAGAAATACATATATTTTTTCTGGGTGAATTGGCTCAACTGTAACTGATAGCTAATTGCATTGCCCTTGCTTTGCTGATGTTTATAAAGACTGACTTAGTATCAAACATTTATTTAAAGTGTAGAGAACCAATGAGGATGGACATTATGCACTCTCAAAGAGTGAACACCAAATGAGAACTTATTGTATGAAGAAATGCTAAACACAAGTTGGAATAGAGGAAAGAGGTGGTGAAGAGTCACTACATGATATATGAGTATAGGTTTTAACCTAGGAATACACCCTTGAATTATTTAACTGACAGAAAGCTAGAGTAAATATCCTATATAATAAAAGCCTAATATGCAAATTGTCACCTTGACTGGGAGTTTGACTGGGAGTTTGACCAGGGGGTGGGGCTGGCTGGCCAACATCCCCCATCCCCTCCCCCTGGCCAGCCCAACACAATTGGCCCCAATCAGGGCAGGCAGGCCAGACCCCACCCCTGCATGAATTCGTGCACTGGGCCTCTAGTATAGTATAACCTCATTTCCATTTTTAAAAATATATCTTTATTGATTTCAGAGAGGAAGGGAGAGGGAGAGAGAGATAGAAACATCAGTGATGAGAGAGAACAATTGATTGGCTGCCTCCTGCTCACCCCCTACTAGGAATTGAGCCTGCAACCTGAGCATGTGCCCTGACTGGGAATTGAACCGTGACCTCCTGGCTCAACCACTGAGCCACACCAGCTGTGCTCACTTTCATTTTCAAAAGAAAATCATATAATTAGTCATATAGGATATGTATAGCCATATGTTTTACAGATAATAAATTCTTATAGATAACATGTATATTCATATATGTATATTTAGACATGTTTATATAAGTAGAGATGTAAATATTGGTGTGACTGGATGATTCATACCAATATTTAATAGAGTTAGATAAGGGTGAGGCAGTAATTTATCAGCTCTTTATGCAACTTTGTATATTTTTAATATGTAATGGGCATGTGTTACTTTTCCTTAAAAGTATAAATAAAAATAATTTTAGAATAAATGGATCTTTATAAACAAGCAACTTGTCACATGAAAAATTCATACTAATTCTGTTGGATGAATATTTTAATAGGTTTAAAACATTTAGTAAAGTTTAACCAGCACACTAATGGCTTAATGATACAAAAATAGGCTCTAAGTAGAAAACAGAACTAAAAGCAGTACGAAAAGAAGAGAGAAACTGTAGAGCTGCACCTGATATTCAATTATGGATTTTAAATGGATTATTTAAAGGAGAAAATGTCATTAAGAAAACAGATCTTTTTGTTTCAGTAAATCAGGTACTAACTAAGGATTTTTTTAAAAAATAATAATTCTGACAAAGCTTGAGATGGTTGTTTTAATAGTGAGTCACTACTAAACTACAGAGCATTCAACATCCAATTAAATCAATTCAATTTTGATCTTTCAACCAGGTAAATGGCCAACATGTAAACACAGGATGTTATATTTCTCCATTTAACCTGTGTGAAGCAATTTCTATTCAAATACTGTTGTTTTTAATGTAATTATAGTTGGCATACGATAGTATATTAGTTATATTAGTTTCAGTAGCACAATATAGAGATTTGAGTTTTTATACCTTACAATGTGATCACCTCCATTAATTTTAGTAAACATCTGCTTAAAGTATGTCCAACACAATATGTACACTGGTATATATCCTCCTCCTTCTTTTTTTTTAACCTCGCCGGAGGATATTCTTCACTGATTTTTAGAAAGAGTGGAAGAGAGAGGGAAAGACAGAGAGAAATATTGATGTGAGATAAACACATCCATAGGTTGCCTCCTGCACATGCCTGACCAGGGCCTGGGCGGGGGGAGGGGCCTGCAACCCAGCTACATGCCTGTGACTGGAATCGAAACTGGGACCCTTCAGTCTGCAGGCCAACGCTCTATCCACTGAGCCATACCAGCTAGGTCAATCTATATTCTTCAACAAAATCCAAATACACATTCATTAGGCACACTGTTGAGATTAAAAAAGACATACCCTTTTCTTTAGGGTGATGAATACCTACAAGTTTTACCCTCTCAACTGCTGCTTTGTCACTGAACTGGACCTCAGAAGTTCTGCTGGAAGCTAGAATGGAAACCCTTCTACAATGAATGTGTTGCTAAGACTTTAGGCCCTGTAATCCAAACAAACTGAAAATGTTATCTATACTTTAGGTAGTAAAATAATAACCTGAAGATAAGACTGAATTCTTAAATATTTGTGTCTTTTATTCCCTCACTTTAAAAATTCTACTAAACCCACAAAGTGGAAACCTAAGATTCCATGCAAGAAAGAGTATAACTACAAATTGTTATTACTCTCACATTTTCCAAAGATATCAGTGAACACTTTTAGATTAACGCTGATTTCTTATTTAAAGTCCAGTCAACAAGTATGCCATAATTGTGGGTATTAAAACCAAAAGAAAGACAACCTCAAAGTTACATTGAGATTTACTAAATATCAAGCCCACAAAATTTCGCAAACCATATTATGTAAATTCTTCTATGATGGATGTTTCTGATAGGATAATAAAAAAATTAAATTCCAGGCAGTGCCCTTGGAAGTCCTAGTTCTGTCTCTTGCTTCAACAGTGTTTGGACAGAACAGACCAGGAACGCCCCTTCTTCCAGCCTCCGGCCACTCTCCTGCGTCTTATCCAATCACCACTTTCAGAACCACCACTGGGACCAGCCAACACACCGTGTTTTTTTTCCTACCCTAACTCCTTATTGCTGAACAACCATGAGCTCCCAAATTCATCAGAATTATTCCACTGAGGTGGAGGCTGCAGTCAACCGCTTGCCCAACCTGCATCTGTGGGCCTCCCACACCTACCTCTCTTTTGGGGCTTCTATTTCCACCTCGACAATGTGGCCATGGAGGATGGGGCCCACTTCTTCCTCGAGGGGGCTGAGCATCTCGTGAAGTTGCAAAACAAGCAAGGTGGCCACATTCTCTTCCATGACATGCTGAAGCCTCCCCAAGATGAATGGGGCAAAACTCAGGCCGCCATGGAAGCCGCCCTGGCCTTGAAGAGGAACCTGAGCCAGGCCCTCTTGCAGCTGCAGGCTCTGGTTCTCCCTGCGCAGACCCTCAGCTCTGTGACTTCCTGGCAAACTGCTTCCTGGATGAACAGGTGAAACTCATCAAGAAGATGGGCCACACCTGTCTCACCTCAGCAGGCTGGCTTTAGCTCTTTGAAAGTCTCACCCTCAAGTACGATTAGGAGTCTTTGGAGCCCAGAGGCCTCTGAGGGGCCCCTCTGCATTCCCCTGGTGTCTGGCTTTTACCTGAGCCTCTCCCCGAAACTACCGGTCATTCTGTTAACCACCCTGAAGCCCTCTCCCATGCATTGGACCAAATGAAAAAAATAAAGCTTTTTGAAGAAAAAATATTAAATTCTTGAGTTTACATTTTTAATTTGTGAGATATTTTGCCTAATAGAAGTAAATAGAAATGATTTAGGATATTTCATAAATAATTTGAAACCAGCCATTAGTAGTACAAAGCTCACAGTAAATGTGGAAAGTTTTGATCTACCCAAATGCTCATTATAAACAAATTATCTAACATGTCAATATATAGAGATAAACATTTTTCTTTCTATCAGAATGGTACCAATTCATTCTTTGATATAAAGTATACATTATTTTAAAATTACAAAAACATTAAGGTTAGAAAAGGCCATTTATTTACTTATATACTAAATATAAAATACAATTTTAGATCAATTATGTGTACATTTGCTACATTTTAAGAAATATTACCGGAAAATGTGTATGCATATGGAAGACTCATTCCTTTATCCAACTGACTGCTTGTCATTTCCCTTTTACAAGAATGTAAAATGCACACATACCAGAATTTGTATGTGCTTTGAGTCACTGTTATTTCTAGAGTCAGAATACTTTTTTAAAAGATATTTTTATTGATTTCAGAGAGGAAGGGAGGGGGAGGCAGAGATAGAAACATCAATGATGAGAGAGAATTATTGATCGGCTTCCTCCTATACGCCCCACACTGGAGATCGAGCCTACAATCCCGGCATGTAACCTGACCAGAAATCGAACTCTGACCTCCTGGTTCATAGGTTTATGCTTAACCACTGAGCCATGCCAGCTGGGCATGTCAGAATACTTTTTTAAAAAATCTCCAAATAACTCCAAACTTTTGGAACATTAATTCTGGCCATAAGAGCACCTACATTACCTTAAGCCTTGGCAAATATAAAACCAGTAAATCACTTAAGCATGGACTGTCACATCCTGCCCCTCTTCCAGTTTTTCTCAGCATCTAGATGAATTTTTATATAGTTATCCCTCAAATAAGTTTATTCAGATTATCTCAAATTCCATATGCTTGTGAGTATCTGTTTGTTTGTATGTGTGTATGCCCATATGTATGTGAGTGTATGGTTGAGCTAAAGAGGCAAATAGAATTAACATTAACTAACTACAAGTTTTTTTTACCAAATTCTCCAACAGTTCACAGTCAACCATTTTTAAAATGCCACTTAGGAATTCATCTTCTCTTTCGGGTGGAAAGGGGGATAAGCTTATGCTTTTTATTTGCTTCTTGTAGATAATTAAAATTTTATTATTCACACTGGCATGCTATTGATGCTTTGGCTGATCCTTTAAACATCTGGCCTACTATTTAAAATGCATGGAGTGCACTGATGTCAACCCGTGCTGATAATCAGAGGACCTTCAATTAAGTACCTACAAAGCAACCAATAATAAACCAGAGAAAAGACAGTACAAATTTGCCAAAGAATTCTTTCATAGTCTGATTCTCAAAAGCAATTAGAATCACTTCTTTTCGCCTTGGAATTAATGAATTTTCATTAAAATTTAAATTTCAAATGATTCCAAGGATATCAAACTTGAGAAGTTGAGCTGATTGTCTACATAATAAATCACACCACAGGAACACGTCAAAAAGACTAATGCAAGTTCTTTGCCATCCAAAGTTGTGTTTCTCCTTGTCAGTGCTTGTGAATGTATATAATTGCTTTCTTTTTCTAGAAGCAGCTACAGCCAAAGACCCACTGTTATTAAACTCTATTTCTCTGTGTTCAGAATTTGTCAAATTATAATTCCAGGAGGCCGTGACTGAAACTGGTTCTAGTTTATAAAAAAAAAGGTTTGTTCTAATAATTGAATGTGATGTGAATTTAAAAATCTTGCTACAGTTAGTTTCTTTATATTAAGTTAATTTGCTAAAATTAGGAAATAAAATTAGGTATAATATTCTAATACCAACGTCTGTTAATGTTTGAAAGTAATGTTTAATTTGATAAACACAGACACTTTCTTTTCTTGATGGAAAACTAAATACTGTGCATGTGGTGCGTGCATGTGTGTGTGTGTATAAAGTTAGGACTTGCACTATGGAATATCCCAAAGTATGACCATGAAAAGAACTAAAATTCTTTGGCCACAGAAATAATAAACATGGATGTTTTAAAATGATAATAAAATTGAGCAATGAGTTAGGTAGAAACATAATACTGACCCTCGCAAAAATTATTTTCCATAATTTTCATGGTATCTTTTTTCTCTGCAACAGAATGAATTCTCTTTGTTTTTAAACTATGTCAAAGAAGAATATCCCCAAATATGGCATATACATATCAAATATCCATGAAGGAATCCCTTTAATCATCACTTTAATATTTCCTTACTATGTTGCCCTTTATATGTGGAACTTGAATCAGACTAATGAAAATATTTTAAATGATTTATTTTCATTGTTCACTATTTGTTTCATGCATTTATATTTTGTACAGGATTCTGAACCTAGGAAATCATCACTGTAAAATGTATCCCCTGACAATCCATCTTTTCCAAACCAACATTTCTATAGAACTTCCATCATGGGGGTACAGGCTTACAAAAAAGTATCCTATCTAATAAAAGAGAAACATGGTAATTAGCGTATGACCGCTACCCTTCCCATTGGCTAATCAGGGCGATATGCAAATTAACTGCCAGCCAAGATGGCGGCCGGCAGCCAGGCAGCTTGAAACTAACATGAGGCTTGCTTGCTTCAGTGACGGAGGACTCCAACGTTCCCCGCCTGCCTTGCCGGCCTCTGAGCCTGCAGTTTGAAACATTGTAACAAATATAGAAGCTAAACAAAACTCCAGAAACCTGCTTTCAGCGAGTCGGGATCTCAGAGCTGGAGTTATACATTGTTTTGATTATAGAACGCAAACAAACCAGATACCTGCTTTCAGCAGCGGAGGCCTAAGACCTGGAGCCTCAGAGCTAAAGCTGGCCCAGAATTAAAAAAAAAATAAAAAAAAGGAGCAGTTGGGAGCTTCTGTCACCCGCCAGCCTGAAAACAGCCCTCAGCCCCTCACCCAGACTGGCCAGGCACCCCAGTGGGGACTCCCACCCTGAAGGGTGTGTGACCAGCTGCAAACAGCCATCATCCCCTCACCCAGGCTGGCCAGGCACCCCAGTGGGGCCCCCCACCCTGATCCAGGACACCCTTCAGGGCAAACCAGCCGGCACCCACCCGTGCACCAGGCCTCTACCCTATATAGTAAAAGGGTAATATGCCTCCCAGCACCGGGATCAGCAGAGCCACGGGGCCTCCCAGGACCGGGATCAGCGTGACAGGGGGCAGCGCCCAAACCCCCTGATCGCCCTGCGGCTCTGTGTGTAACAGGGGGCGGGCCACAACCTCCCTATCCACCCTGCTCTGTTCGTGACAGGGGAAGGTGCCCCAACTCCCTGATTGGCCCTGCTCTGTGTGTGACAGGGTGTGGCACCCCAACCCCCCCCCCCACGGGCCCTGCTCTGTGTGTGACAGGGTAGAACCATAACCTCCCCATCGGCCCTGCCCTGAGTGTGAGAGTGGCGGCGCCCCAACCCCCTTATCGGCCCTGCTTTGTGGGTGATAGAGGATGGTGCCCCAACCCCCTGATCCGCCCTGCTATGTGTGTGACAGGGGGCGGTGCCCCAACTCCCCTATCGGCCCTACTCTGTGAGTGACGGGGGGAGCTCCCCAACCCCCTGATGGGCCCTGCTGTGTGCATGACAGGGGGGAGCTCCCCAACCCCCTGATGGGCCCTGCTCTGTGCATGACGGGGGGAGCTCCCCAACCCCCTGATCAACCCTGCTCTGTGCGTGACAGGGTAAGGAGCCCCAACCACCCTGATTGGCCCTGCTCTGTGCATGACAGGAGACAGCGCCCCAACCCCCTGATCGGCCCTGCTCTGTGCATGACAGGGGGTGGCGCCGCAACCTCCCTATGGACCCTGCCTTGAGTGTGACAGGGGCCGGTGCCCCTACCCCCCAATCGGCCCTACCCTGAGCACGACTGAGGGTGGCATCGCAACCTCCCAATCCGCCCTGCTCTGTGCATGACAGGGGGCGGCACCCCAACTCCCCAATCGGCCCTGCTTTAAGCCCGACCAGGGACTGCACCTAGGGATTGGGCCTGCCCTCTTCCACCGGGGAGCAGGCCTAAGCCAGCAGGGTGTTATCTCCCAAGGGGTCCCAGACTGGGAGAGGGCACAGGCCGGGCTGAGGGAACCCCCTTCCCCCCCTGAGTGCACAAATTTTTGTGCACCGGGCCTCTAGTACTATAATAAGTAAACAGAAGATTGTGACTTAGGATATGTTCAGAGACTAGGAGGTACAACAGAGGTCAAAGTGACCATCAAACTGTTTTTAATTACTTATTTTTAAAATATATTTTTACTGATTTCAGAGAAGGAGAGGGAGAGAGACATAGAAACATCAATGATGAGAGAGAATCATTGATTGGCTGCGGCCTGCGTGACCCACACTGGTGATCGAGCCCACAACCCGGGCATGTGCCCTAACTGGGAATGGAACCATTACTCCTGAGCTACACCAGCCAGGCCATGAAACTGTTTTATTTGCTTTGCACAGTGTTAAATATGTCAGTACATGCCAGCTTAGCATCTACTGCTTAGTCATTCAGTACTTCATGCTTTTTTGTTACCTGCCTGTATCTCAGGTGTACATGTTGATTTACACCATCTGCATTACATGTTGACACACTAATTGTATTCTGTTATACTGACACTACATGCCTGTCCTCATCTCATCCATACACTCCCAACTGTTAACAGTCCTGCTGCAGAAATATTAACTTCTATAGCTGTGAGCAGGCTATTCTTCTCCTCTATTTCCATTGTGCATATCACCATAAGGCTCTTCTATATCTTGGTGCTTAAAAGATACCCAATAACAATAAATATATTTATGGGATGATAACATTAGCACATGATATGGTAATAAAAATGATTTTTGTGAGCACAAGATGATGCTAAGTTCTATTTTTTAAATTTCACTTTTGAATTACAATACACATTCAATATTATTTTGTACTAGAGGCCTGGTGCATGAAATTTGTACACTTGGGGTGGGGGGGGCTCCCTCAGCCTGGATTGCAAGAGGGCACAGACCAGGCTAAGGGACCCCGCTGGTGCACGATCAGGGCTGGGGAGGGACACAGGAAGTTGGCCAGCTGGGAAAGGACCATGGGAGAGCTCCAGGGCATGTCCGGTTGGAGTGTCTGCCCCCTAGAGGTCAGTGCATATCATAGCAAGCAGTCGAGCAGCCTTAGTATATCATTAGCATATTATGCTTTGATTGGTTGAATGGCAGACCGGACAATCGGACACTTAGCTTATTAGGCTTTTATTATATAGAAGATATATATAATAGAGGCCTAGTGCATGAAAATTCATGCACTGGATGGTGGGTCCGTCAGCCCAGCCTGCCCCCTCTCACAGTCCAGGAGCCCCTCAGGGGTGGGAGGTGACCTGGCAATCAGGGGAAGGCAATGCCCCCTTCACACCTTTGCTGTTGCCACTGCCGGCAGTGCAAGCCTTGGCCAGCCCTGGGGTTACCTGAGCCTCGGGCAGCCCTGGGCGGCTGGGCAGCCGACAGCTGAGGCTTACCTGCGCCTCAGGCGTCAGCTGGGCAGCCGCCATCCAAGGCTTGCCTGCACCTCAGGCCAGCCCTGGGTGGCTGGTGTGCTGAGGGGACTGGGGGACTCTGGAGGCAGGTGCGCCAGTGGGTCTGAGGGGACTGAGTGCCACCATCTTTGAGGGCATGGCAGTCAATTAGCATATTCCCGCTTTACTGGCTGTGGGCACCACCATTTCTGAAGGTGGGGCAATCAATTAGCATATTCCCTCCTTATTGGCTGTGGGTGCCACCATCTTTGTGACAGCATGAGGGTCAGTTAGCATATTCCCTCTTTATTAGATAGGATAGGTTTCAGGTGTACAGCATAGTGGTTAGATAATCGTATACTTTACAAAGTATCTCCCAAAATATTTCCAGTACCCACCTGGCACCTGGCACCATACACAGTTATTACACTATTATTACTATATTCCCTATGCATTACTCTAACCTCTCTTTTTGATCCATAATACATCCACACCAGTGGTGGATGGTTAGCAACATAATCTTTAGAAAGTTAGAAATTAAGGACACAAATGGATGATAGGGGGGAAGTTCCTAAGTTCATATAAATTGCCTATGGTGGAAATTGAGGCATGTAGCTTTAAAATAAACTTTTATATTTAGTAAGATGATTAAATATAACCCATGTATCAGGAAAAATTTTTAGTGTCCATTACTTAACAATTATCAACATTAGAATGCTTTTTTCACGGAAAACAGAAACAGGTGAATTGTTACAGGTAAATGGAGAATTCAGCAGGAATTTTTTAAATATTTATGACATATTATCAGAATATATAATTATTAGTTCAATAAATACAGAAGTGACTTGAACTAATTATTTAATTTGGGTCACAAAAATAAAAATGAATTAACATTATGATTGAACAGGAAACAATATCTGACATGACTTGATATAAAGAGTACCCTCCCTTCTCACTCAGTTTTTATCTTTACCTATATTATACTTGATACTTTTAATAACTGTAAGTATTCACATGAAATCTTGGTAATATTTCAAACCTGTTAAATGGCCTAATAAAAATATAAGTTTAAGGCTCTAGCTGGTTAGCTCAGTTAGTTAGAGCATTGGCCTGATATGCCAAGGTTGCAGGTTCGATCCCTGGTCACATACAAGAATCATCCAATAAATGCATTAAGTGGCACAACAAATCTCTCTCCTCTCTCTCTCTCTCTCTCTCTCTCTCTCTCTCTCTCTCTCTCTCCTCTCTTTCTATAATAAATCATTGAATAGAACTTAAGAGATTTGAAAAAAATCACAAAGTCTAAAACTGGGAGACTGCCAATGATTCTATAGTTAGCAGCATAAGCTCAGCATAAACTTGAAAAGTTAAGCCAAACTCCCTATCTAATTTAAAAGTCATCATTAGCTTAAATATTGTTTAAGATTAGCTACTGTTATATGAAAGTGAAGTAGGTAAGACTGGGTAGGGTAGGCATAGAGTTACAATTTTACAAACCCCAAAATGGAACACATTGACACAACAACCAGACAGGATATTTATTATAATTAGTGTTCATTAGAGCGATTTTAATCACTTGGCCCTTCTACATGACTCATTGCCCAATATTTACCAGGAAATAATTGGATAGAGTACCTGAAATGGTAGAAGTTGGGTGGACATTATTATGGTCTATGGTAACATCAGAACTTATATTTTAAAATTGTATTTATTTAATTTTGATATGATAGCTTAAAAGGACGCATACTGGATTCTTTTAAAGGCAATGATTATTATTTTATATTTAAAGATCTTTTTTTTCACATTCATGGTTAAGGCAGGCAACACATTTTCTAAAATAAGCAGAGTAATTTCTAGAACCATCCAACTGTATGGGTTATGAATTATTTTCTATATATTTTTATCATTTTTCATTTGAAACAATAAAAACAATTTCAAAAAAGCATCTTAAGTATGGTGTAGGGGATTATTGACTGTATACAATTTCATTCATTTAATTTTATTTCATCCTATTAGCCTTTAACTCCTATAGATCCAGATGACTTGTTAGGGTACATTTTGTCTGTGTCCCATGGGAGCTATGAATTTTTCACTGTAACTTAAATTTAAGAACTCTAAAACCTGTGCCTCTGAATTTGACATCTGATGGGATGTCTTTAAATAAGCAAAAAAAAAAAGCATTAATTACCTGGATTTCATATATTAAACCATCAGTAAAATGTTGCTGTATTGTCACAGGAGAGGGCAATATGTAAGAACAATAAAAAATATGTAAGCAGGTATGTCAATTAGGAGCTATTTGTTTAGTGCATCAGTCAACAACAGAACAGTAGGTAACCACAGGGGGTATAGACAAGGAAGGTATAAGGAAGACTGAAAACAGACCCAAAGTCAAACATGGGACTGTGATCTAATGGGTGTGATTGGGAATAGAATTTGTTTCATGAAAGCAATTATAATGATCTAGGCCAAGCATGTCAAACTCGAGGCACTCGGCCTGCTAGCCAAGAATTTGACATGCTTGAAGATGTCTAGGAGCCGGACTGCCCCCAAAATTGCTGAATAAAGTGAATGAATCATATAGTTTCTCAGGAGGCCATGAAGTGGGGTCAGCAAGTTAGTATACCATAAAGTTATCAAGGACTCACCAAAGCAAATAGATTCTGGTATCACAAATATTATTGCAGCTCCTGTGAAAATCTCAGTAGAAATGATAGATTCTAAACTTCCCACAGTGTTTAACCATGTAACACTAAGGTGGTAAGGACTTGGGCAGCCTAGGGCTTATTTTGTGAATAAATAAATTAGTGCAGTCTAAAAAATAAACCGCTGTCATTTGTATTATGCTTCCTAAGAATATCATTTGGTAACCTTGAAGACTGTAAAAATCTGATATGAGAAGGCAAATATATTACCTGCTCTTTTCATTTTCTATCTCCATTTTCTCTTCAATGATAAGTAGGAAGAGAAATATTTAAAGTTGGAAAGCTGATCCAAAACTTGTTAGTGGTTGCTCTAAAATTGATTTCTCATTCTCTTGGCATTTAGTAGAATTATTTAACTTTCACAGCACAATCTAAGAACTCTATGAGATAAATCACATTGTAAACAAATTATATTACCATGGGCTTACTCATTATTTGTGCAAGTGGCTATATTTGCCTTGCTTGCTATTAAATATAGTTTATGGACAACATGACATGTTATTTCTCCCCTACTTGATTTTTGTAAATTACTCTGCATCTTGAGGGTTTGAGTTCTGGTATATGTGACATGATATGTAATAATAAAACTCTTTGTTTCTCAATGATATATTTTTCTTGTTATTTTAATTTCAATTGGTTAACATATTTTCACAATACTTTAAAATTCTACTCTTTTATTTGAGATTTTAAAATTAATGTTCCATTTAGCAATACTTCATATAGATTAATTTCCTCTTTAAGAGGCAATAGTCTAGGGAGAGATCTACAGCAATATGATCATAGTAGAGGACTTTAATGCCCACTGACACCACTGGATAAATCCTCTAAACAAAAAAATCGGCAAAGAAATGGCAATCGTAAATGACTCACTAGATCAGATGGACTTAATTGACATCTTCAGAACATTTCACCCCAAAGCTACAGAATATACATTCTTCTCAAGTGCACATGGTGCATTTTCAAAGATAGAACACCTATTGGGACACAGTCAACCTCTCTTCAAATTCAAGAAGATAGAAATAATATCAAACATCTTCTCCGATCACAATGGCATAAAATTAGAAATCAGCTACAATAAAAACAATGAAAATAATCAAACATTTGGAGGCTAAATAGCATGCTATTAAACAATGATTGGGTTACCAAAGAGATCAAAGAAGAAATAAAAAGCATCCTGGAAACAAATGACAATGAAAACACAAAAATCTATGAGACACGGTGAAAGCAGTCCTGAGAGGGAAGGTCATAGCTCTACAGGCCTACCTCAAAAAAGAAGAAAAAATGGTAATAAATTATCTAACCCTGTAACTTAAAGGATTAGAAAGAGAGCAACAAGAATAAAAAACAGAGTAAGCAGAAGGAAAGAAATAATAAAGATCAGAGCAGAAATAAACAACATAGAGATAAAAAACACACACAAAAACAAACAAACAACAACAAAACAACAACATCATAATACAAAAGATCAATAAAACCAAGAGCTGATTCTTTGAAAGGATAAACAAGATTGATGAACCTCTAGCCAGGCTCACCAAGAAACAAAGAGAGAGGACCCAAATAAACAAAATCAGAAACGAAAGAGGTGAAGTAACAACCAACCCCAAGGGATTGTAAAAAAATACTACAAACAACTCTACTTCAACAAACTGGACAACCTTGATGAAATGAACATATTCCTAGAAAAATACAAGCTTCCAAAACTCAATCAAGAAGAATAAAAGAAACCCTGAATAGGCCAATGACTACTTATGAAATTGAAACAGTAATCAAAAAACTTCCAGTAAACAAAAGCCCTGGACCAGACAGCTTCACAGGGGAGTTTCACCAAACATTCAAAGAAGAACTAAAACCTATCCTCCTCAGACTATTCCAAAAAATTCAAAAGGAAGGCACACTTCCAAGCTCTTTCTATGAAGCCAGCATTACCCTAATCCCCAAACCAAATAAAGACATTGCAAAGAGAGAGAGCTACAAGCCAATATCCCTGATGAACATAGATGCTAAAATCATCAACAAATTTTTAGCAACTAGGATCCATAATTACATGAGAAAGATAATACACTATGACCAAGTGGGATTTATTCTGGGGATACAAGGATGGTACAATACCCGCCAATCAATAAACGCAATACATCACATAAACAAATTGAGAAACAAAAATCACATATCAATTGATGAAGAAAAGGGACTTGACAAAATCCAACACCGTTTCCTGATCAAAACTCTCAGCAAAGTGGGATAGAGGGAACATACTTCAACATAGTAAAAGCCTCATATGATAAACCTATAGCGAACATCATACTTAATGGGCGAAAACTAAAACCAATTTCCCTAACAACAAGAACAAGACAGGGATGCCCACTTTCACTACTCCTGTTAGACTTAGTGCTGGAAGTGTTAGCCATAGGATCAAACAAGAAGAAGAAATAAAAGGCATCTAAATTGGAAAAGAAGAAGTAAAATTGTCATTATTCGCAGATGACATGATATTGTACATAGAAAACCCTAATGACTCCATCAAAAAAATACTAGACTTCATAAATGAATTCAGCAATGTAGCAGGATACAAAATTAATACCCAGAAATCTATGGCTTTTTTTATACACCAATAATGAACTCACAGAAAGAGAAACTAAAAAAAAAAAAAAAAAAAAAAAAAAAAAAAAAAAAAAAAAAAAAAAAAAAAAATCCCATGTACCATTGCAACAACAACAACAAAAAAATAAGATATCTAAGAATAAACTTAACCAAGGAGGTAAAGGACCTGTACTCAGAAAATTACAGGATGCTGAAAAAAGAGATAAAGACTTAAACAAATGGAATAATATACCATGTTAAAGGATTAGTAGACTCAACATCATTAAAATGTCCATTCTATCCAAATCAATCTATATATTCAATGCAATTCCCATTAAAACACCAATGGCAAAGGACTTGTATGCATGAGCCTAACCAATGGACACAGACCCCAGGAGGGTGAGGGCATGTGTGGGGTGTTGGGAGCAATGGGGAGATAAGGACACATATGTAATACCTTAATCAATAAAGAAAAAAAATACCACTGACATATTTCAAAGACCTAGAACAAACTCTCCAAAAATTCATATGGAATAAAAAAATACCCCAATTAGTTCCAGCAATCTTGTTAAAGAAGAACAAAGTTGGAGAGATCACAATAACAGATACCAAGCTATATTACAAAGCCACTGTTCTCAAAACTGCCTGGTATTGGCACAAGAACAGACATGTAGACCAATGGAACAGACTAGAGAACCCAGAAATCAACCCAAGACATTATGATCAAGTAATATTTGACAAAGGAGACAGAGCATACAATGGAGTCAAGACAGTCTCTTCAATAAATGGTGTTGGGAAAATTGGACAGATACATGCAAACAAACAAACAAACAAAAACAAACAAACAAAAAACCGGTCCACTAACTTACACCATACACAAAAATAAACTCAAAATGGATAAAGGACTTGAAAGTAAGATGGGAAACCATAAAAATCTTAGAAGAAGCCATAGGCAGCAAAATAGCAGACATTTGTCACAGCAATATCTTATCCATAAAGCTCCTAGGACAATGGAAACTAAGGAGAAAATAAACAAATAGGACTACATCAAAATAGAAAGCTTCTGCACAGCAAAAGAAACCATCAACAAAACAACAAGAAAGCCCACTGCATGGGAGAACATATTTGCCAAGGTTATATCTGATAAGGTTTTAATCTGCAACATTTACAGGGAACTCATACAACTTTAAACAAGGAAGATAAACAACCCAATAAAAAAATGGGCAAATGACCTAAATAGATAATTTTCGAAAGATGACATGCAGATGGTCAAGAGACATGAAAACATGCTCAAAGTCACTAATCATCTGAGAAATGCAAATCAAAAATGACAATGAGGTACCATCTCACACCTGTCAGAATGGCTATCATCAACAAATCAACAAACAACAAGTGCTGGCAGGGATGCAGAGAAAAAGGAACCCTCGTGCACTGCTGGCGGGAATGCAGACTGGTGCAGCCACTGTGGAAAACAGTATGGAGTTTTGTCAAAAAAAAAATGGAACTTCCATTTGACCCAGTGATCCCACTTCTAGGAATATATTCCAAGAAATCAGAAACACCAATCAGAAAGGATATGTGCACTCCTATGTTCATTGCAACACTATTTACAATAGCTAAGATTTAGAAACAGCCTAAGTGCCCATAAGCAGATTTGTGGATTAGAAAACTGTGGTACAAATATGCTGGAATACTATGCTGCTGTGAAAAAGAAGGAATCCCTACCATTTGCAACAGCATGGATGGAACTGGAGAGCATTATGCTAAGCGAAATAAGCCAGTCAGAGAAAGATAAATATCACATGATATCACTCATTTGTGGAATATAATGAACAACATAAACTGATGAACAAAAATTATAACCAAAAACATACAAGCATTGAACAGACTGTCCAACATATGAGGGAAGGTCAGGGGTAAGAGATCAACCAAAAACTTGTGTGCATGCATATGAGCATAACCAATAGACACAGACTATAGGAGGGTGAGGGGATGTGCTGGGGGGTCGTAGTGGCTGGGGAGAGGTCAATGGCAGAAAAATAGAGACTCATGTAATACTTTAAACAATAAAGAATTTAAATTTTAAAAAAGAGGCAATGATCTAGTGAACAAGGATTTTTGTATTTTACTCCTCAATAATGCCTTCTAATTAGAAAATATGCTTTAGAGAAGAATTTTCAAAACCCAGAGGGGACCACATTCATTTTGTTCTTTCTTGAGGAATAATTTTCTTGAGTGTTATTTCAAGTAAAGTTCTAAGTAACTCTTAATTTCTTACCCATTTTTTTTCAAAATAGCATTTAAAATATATTTTATTCTCCATAAAGTAATCTGGGATATGGTCACTAATTATCATGTATACACTAAGAAAATGTGGCTTGGGACAAGCTATCCTCTGATGAAGTCTCCCAGCATGTTTGATACTCCAGTAATTGCTCACTAGAAACCAAGGAGCAATTTAGCCATTTTTTTGGAAAATTTTATGTAGCCTGGAGAAAGAATCTCCCAAGATTTATCTTCTATTCTTATTTTTTCCTTTTTTTAAACATGTAACTTTATCATCTTATAGTTTTGTTAAATTCTATTTTTAGTATTTTATATTCTTATCAATAATTCCAACACAGTAGTCTTTGAAGTAGGTAGGGCTGCAATTATTAATTAATGTTGTGGCCTAAAAAGGTTCGGAATTAGCCCCAAATCAACCAACAAATAAATGACATGGTTGGTACTAAATTTGATGGTGATGACAGAAAAAGATCACAAGACCAGTCGTCGAAATTCATATATTACAAAAATATAGTCATGATTTCACTTAGTATTTCCTAAACAAAGATCCAGGATGTATAGAGATTTTTGAAGTAAGAACGAAAAAGCAACCCTCTTAGCTCCTTTCTTAGTACTCCTGACTCTGAGCTGTAGATTGTTTTCTTTCTTAATTGACAAAATGCTGCAGAGATTTGCAGCCCTTCATTGAAAGTTACTTAGGAGGAGACATTAATTCTTTTGGTTCACTAGGGTATCATTTGCCAAATTACTCTATGTGAGCAATAAATCACAGAGTTGGAAGATGCACTGAGAAACTCTCTAGCTTTATTCTTTTGCCTTCTGGTAAATTAGAAACTTATTACATTTGACAAGTGGGTGCATAGTTTCATATTCTAAACATCATGATTGCAAAATTTTCATGGATAAACTATTATTATTTCACAGTCCAAACTTTTTGAAAGTTTGGCTAGGCATATATGGTATTTATTTATTTTTCAAAATGTGGCTAAAATTTGTAAAGGACTACAAAATAAACTCAACTATCCTACTGGCAAGCAGATCTGATAGCTGCTCTTACTGAATACTCCTTTAATTTTTTAAATAATGATAATCAAAGGTATTATAAAAACACAACACCGATATTTTTTTTGTAACTTAGCAGAATGGAATAGGTTGAGAAAATTTATGCTAATTGAAATGGTGAACTAATATTTTGAGTTGATACTTATATAAAATTCTGATTTAGACACATTTTCACATCTCCAAAAGAAGAGCATAGCATTAACTATAAGAATCCTTTCCAAGCATTGATTGGCATAATTATTAATTGATTTTATAATACAAAGTTACAAAATATGAGAACAATTTATAACTATTTTGGGGAATTTGTTACATAAAATAATTGCTTAGTTATACTCCATAGAATAGATAAAGGAAATTTTAAGATAAAAGCCTATATAGCAAATACCTATTTTCCCCCTCAAGCATATTAATAGATAAGCACATGAAACATTTGAAAACTCTTCCTTTTTTTAAAAAAAATATTTTATTGGGTTTTCACAGAGAGGAAGGGAGAGGGATAGAGAGTTAGAAACACTGATCAGCTGCCTCCTGCACACCCTCTACTGGGGATGTGCCCGCAACCCAGGTACATGCCCTTGACCGGAATCGAACCTGGGACCCTTCAGTCCGCAGGCCGATGCTCTATCCACTGAGCAAAACCAGTCAGGGCTCTTCCTTTTTATAAATCAGAAAAAATATGATTTACTTTATCACATAAAATAATATCTTTAAAGAGTGTCAGATCTAAACAACAGTCACAAAATGCAATATTACTTAGTGATGCTATTTATTTGTTCACATACATGTCCTTCCTGCATATCCAATGCAATTTCAAAATCAAGGAAAATTAGGATTAAGCCCTCTGCACTCCTTAGCATCTCATATATTAGAACAATATGTAATATATTCTCAAAAAATGTGGGACAAGGAAGAAATTGCCTTCGCTACCTAAGGTATGGATAAAACTTATACTAGTGGAATATTTTGAAAAGATAATTATTACTGATATTTCATGTAAGACAGGGTCAGCAAACTACAGACTGAGGAGCAACTCTCATTGCCACTTCTGTTGGTATGGTAGACAAATTAAGAATGGTTTCCCCATTTTTAATGGTTTGCAACTATCAAAAGAGTATTTTGTGACACATGAACATTATATGAAAGTCAAATGTCAGTGTTTAGAATTAAAATTTCATAGGAGCAAAATGCATGTATTGGTTATGACTGCTTTCATATTACAATAGCACAGTTGATTAGTTGCAGCAGAGACCAGATGGCCTGCAAAATATAAAAAATCTACTATCTGGTTCCTTATAGAAAAGTCTGTTGATTCCTGCTTTAGGAGAAAGCATGAACAAGGATGTAAAAACAAAAAGATTCTAGTTGGACACTAAGAGTTCAATTATGTGGGGGGAGAGAAGAGAGGGAGAGTTAAGTGGAAAAAAACTTTGGAAATTTAGTCATAGAATTCATATTTATACCCTCATGTTGTTATCAAATGTCAGAAAGGGGAAATTTCTGCATTCAGAGAATTTTTTAATAAAATGGAGAGGGAAAAAAGCAATGAAGATAAAAAAGAAAGAAGGGGAATAAAACTGCTTAGAGAAAGCTCTAATATTGGAAATATAGAGAAGTTAATGTCACTTCATTGTTCTGACCCATTTCTTTAAATGCTAAACATGAATAAGTTTTAATGGTAAACATTTATTCCCTCTCATTCCAAAATAAAAAAGAGGGAGAAAGACCACCTACTAGTACAAAACTCAACTTGGACTGTAAGAATCATTTTTCCATTTATAGGATTTTTCAATGGAAGAAGCCACTCAAGCCTAAAGTGTACTTGCAGAGTTTCTACACTAATAATGGGATAGAAATAGTCACAATTAAAACACACATATACTCTCTCTCACACACCCCCTACACACTTTCATGCTGTCACTAAAATCATCCCTGTGAACAAATCATATCACTTCAGTGCATTGGTGGGCAAACAAAAGATGCAAATCCTTATTTTTGGCAAAGTCTTATTTATTGTGATGTGTTAAAACTCGTCTAAAAAATTAAATTCTTACAAGGTCTTTCTTGTGAAACTATTATTCATCTTCCAAGCTCTTACAGATACTTAATTCTACAGGCATAGTTTTCCTATCCCTCTAGCCACTGTAATATTTCAACAGGAAAAAAAATGTATCCTTTGGGATTCTACATTTAATCTTTCAATTATTCCAAGGAAATAATGTCTTCTCAGTGTTCCAGGATTCCACTCAACATATAGTTATTTAGCACTCACTATATGCAAGGCACTGTGCTAGGTGCTAAGGGAAATACAAAAGAATGAAAAGTGATGGCCCTCTAGAGGATCATAACCTGGGCAGGAAGACAGGCAGGTGTGCAAGTAACTATGATTCAAAGCAGATGGAGACAAATGCTTTCATAGAGCTAGACGGGGAGAGAGAGATTATCTCTGGTGAGAAATTTCAGATGGCTTCATGAAATTTAGGGCTCTGGCCATCAAGGAAACATAAGACTTCCTTAAGAGGTCCAGCAAAGAACATTCTAGGAAGACATTATGAAATTACAGAGGCATGAGAGAGTAGGTGTTATCTGCCTCACCAGATACATACACCATGGTAGGGGTTCAGAGACCTGCATTATTAGCAAGCTCCCTAGGTGATTCTGTGGTAGGAGGTCTGCAAACTTTATTTAAGATCAATATGGGATAATTATTTTAAAAATGTAGTAAAGCACAGTTATGAGGTATAGTGTGAAAACCATTGGCTTTATGATAATAAAGTGAAAAGGCAAGTCTAAGGTTGTGTGATGAGGAGGGAGGCAAAGAGGCAGTGTAATCATCACTGTAAGACTATGAGTGTCTTACCAAGTCAATTCTATATATTTAAAATCAGGTTAAACGGATTCCATTTATTTAAAGTTCAAAAACTGGAAAAAAATGAATCTATGCTGTTAGAAGTCATGATAATACTTATCCATGAATGTAGCATTGAATGACTAGATAGGGGCACGATGAAGTCTCTGGAATTTTGTTAAGGTTCTGCTTTCAATCTAAGTGCTAGTTATTAGTATGTAATCTACAATAATAAAAGCGTAATATGCTAATTAGACCAGACAGCTGAACAACCTTCTGGACGTCATTCTGGACATCCTTCTGAATGAAGCCACAGTGGCAGAGGCAGAGGCAGAGGTGGTTAGGGGCAATTAGGCAGGCAGGCGAGCAGTTAGGGGCAATCAGGCAGGCAGGCAGAGGTGGTTAGGGGTGATCAGGCAGGCAGGCAAGTGGTTGGGGGCAATGAGGCAGGCAGGAAGAGTGGTTAGGGGTGATCAGGCAGGCAGGCAGGTGAGTGGTTAGGAGCCAGCAGTCCTGGATTGTGAGAGGGATGTCCGACTGCTAGTTTAGGCTTGATCCCACAGGGATCCCTGATGTGCACTGACCACCAGGGGGCAGACGCTTAGACCAGTAGAAGCCTGCACCCTCTCGCAATCCCGGACCCCTTGGGGAATGTTGAAGAGCCAGTTTCAGCCCAATCCTGCAGGCCAGATTGAAGGACCCCACTGGTGCACAAATGCGTGCACCAGGCCTCTAGTCAGTTTATAAAAACTCATCAAGCTGTACCTTTCTGTTGTACATGCTTTTCTATTGAAGTATACTATACTTCTCAGTGTGTATATTTCAACTAAAGAAAACATCCTGAAATGAGCTTATTAATCTCATAAAGTTTAATAATGATATCTCTTTCAATTACCTTAAAGTAATATAAATATAATACAGTGGAACATAAAATAGTAATGTTCAAAAATATTTTCAGATCATTTGAGTGGGGAAAATAAGTTATTGAAGTCTCCTTGCTAACATTTAAAAGTCATCAGATTGAGATTCATCATTCTAAACTCTATTATTTATCATTGTCTCATGCTGCTGTGCCTACTTACAGTAAAACTTGAAAGAGTTGTCTATACTCTTTGTATCTATTTCTCACTTCATAATATCTACCTAAACTGCTCCCTGGGCCTCCAACTCTGCCATTCCACTGATACTACTCTTTGTCCAGATCACCAAAAACTGTATATTGTCAAATCCGATAATTACTTCTCTTTTCTCTCTCTCTCTCTCTCTCTCTCTCTCTCTCTCTCTCTCTCTCTCTCTCTCTCCTTTTTTTTTTTTTTTTTGGTTGGGGGGGATTGTTTATATTTTAATTTTTTCAATTATGCTTTACATTTAATATAATTTTGTATTAATTTCAAGTGTACAGCATAATGATTAGACAGGCATATAATTTACAAAGTTTTCCCCCTGATACTTACAGTACCCACCTGACACCATACAGAATTATTACAATATTATTGACTATATTCCCTATGCTGTACTTTACATCCTCATGACTATTTTGACCAATCTGTGCTTCTCAATCCATTCACCTTTTTCACCCAGCCTCTAAACCCCTTCCCCTCTGACAACCATCAGTCTGTTTTCTTTATCTATGATTCTGTGTCTGATTTGTTTGTTTGTATTGTTCTTTAGACTCCACATATAAGTGGGATTATACATGATGTGAGCCCCTCATAACATTTCATGCTGTTAGTCACTCCCTCTTCCCCTAACTTTTGTGTCTTCCATGTTATCACATTTCCCTGATTCTCCTAATTCTCAGTATTCTATATTGGATGCTCCTCTTCTTTTTTTAATTTTTAAATATATATAATTTCAGAAAGGAAGGGAGAGGGAGAGAGAGATAGAAACATCAATGATAAGGGATGGTCATTGATCGGCTGCCTCCTGCAAGCCCTCCACTGGGAATCGAGCCCGCAACTTGGGCATGTGCCTTGATTAGGAATCAAACCATGAACTCCTGCTTTATAGATTGACACTCAACCACTGAACAATACCGGTGGGCTGGATGCTCCTCTCCTGTTCCATTTATAAATATTTGAGTCCTCAGGACTTTATTCTAAGATCATTTGTCTTCTTTATCTACACTTACTCTTTGAGATCTCTAGTTCTATGACTTTAAATAGGTCCTTAATATTTATTTCCAGCCCCAAGTTCTCCCCTAAAATCCAAATTGATATTCAGTTATCCATTCAACATCTATTCTAGGTTATCTAATAAACATTCCCAAATTAAGTTCCATTAAAATAAATTAACTCAATTGTTAAACGCCCATTAGCTTAATGTCCAAATGAAAATTTTTGATATTTGGACATTAACAAGTGAAAATTCTTGATATTTTTCCCAAATATGCTCCTACTCAAATACTGCCCATTCAAAAAACAGTTACTATCATCGCCACAATTGTTCAGGTTAAGCATCTTAGTGTTGTCCTTGATTTCTCTCTTCCTCTTACTAATCAAGCATTGCAGACTCTGAATCTGAAATCTGTCGCTTCAGACTCTCCACTATGACCAAGCTTGTCCAAAACCCCATTATCTGTCACATGGACTGCTAAATTTAATTATTGGTTGGTTTACTTCATTCTCACTCCCTACATTCTATTTTCTATAAACCAGTAAAAATGATGTCAATACTCCAATCACTTGATACTACAAATACAATAAAATCTAAATAATGTACTACAACTAACAAGGCTTGATATAAACTGGCCATCGCACATTTCTCCAACCCCTTCACCTACTATGCTACAGTGATAATGGCTTTTTATTGCTGTTATTGTTCCATGAATATGCCAACTCATCCTCACCCAAGATACTTTGTATTAGTGTCTTCCCTACCTAGCATGCTGCTTCTTTTGATAGTCACATAGCTGATCCCTTCTTATCATTCAGATCTCACTTTAAATATGATATTTGGAAAACATTTCCTTGCCAATCCAAATTAAAGTAGCCACCCAGGCACCAACTATGATTTTACCCAATTTTCAAGTCTCTCTGTATTTTTCAAGTTTTTGCTTGCTTTTTATTTTTTATTTTTATTGTTTAAAGTATTACTATCGTATTATATATGCCTCCTTTTTCCCCCATTGACCTCCTCCCAGCCACCCCCCCAATCACATGCCCCCACCCCTCTAGTGTCTGTGTCCATTGGTTATGCTTATATGAATGCATACAAGTCCTTTGGTTGATCTCTTACCACCCCCCACACCCATCCCCTGCCTTCCCACTGCAATTTGACAGTCTTTTTGATGCTTCTTTGTCTCTGTATCTATTTTTGTTCATCAGTTTACAATGTTCATTATATTCCATAAGTGAGTGAGATCATGTGATATTTTTCTTTCTCCAACTGGCTAATTTCACTTAGCATAATGCTCTCCAGGTCCATCCATGCTGTTGCGAATGGTAAGAGTTCTTTCTCTTTCACAGTAGCATAGTATTCCATTGTGTAGATGTACTACAACTTTTTAATTCACTCATCTACTGATGAGCACTTCGGTTGTTTCCAAATCTTAGCTATTGTAAATTGTGCTGCTATGAACATAGGGTGCATATGTCCTTTCCGATTTTTATCTCCCACAAGAGAATATAATTTCCATGACACTACAAACATTATCTGGACTGTTAAGTGCTGCATGCCCAGTGCCCCAAATAGTGTGTGTCTTACAATCCCTATTGAATGTTAAATTGTAATCCTTTTAACAACTGACTGGACATAATGAATAAATATTCCTGGGTTTAAGGACAAAGAATATTTTCCATTCAGAATTTTTTACCTAATTCACAATGACCAAGACTTGCCAGTGGCTATAGAGGCCACCACAAACTAGAGAACTCTTCCTTCTAATCTCACAATATAAGAGGAATCTATGTTACTAATGGCTATTACTATAATTTTTAAAAATATGACTCAAATCTAGCGAGTAGATGAGTAATGCTTACTGCCAAGTATAACTTCTGTTTTGCTAATAATGAACTTATTTTTCTTTATAGGCATATGGAATTATAAGGTTGCAAACAACAAGAAGTACCTCTTTCTATAATTACAGCATTGCTTTAATTACAGATAAAGGTTTGTCAGCATTTCCATTAAAAGAACTTAACTCAGCTGTTAAATGTCCATTAGCTTAATATATTACTTATAATATCTTAGCTTAACTGCCTATTAAAACCATTTAATTAAAAATGGATTGATATTTTTTATAAAATTATGTAAATACTCAGAAGAAGCCAGCCCTACCAGTGTGTGCATTTCTGTAACAATTAAAGTGTGAGGTTTTTTTTCAATATTTAAAATTTCTACTGGCATGCACACTTTTTAAAACTTGACCTGATTCTGTTTTGTTTAGCAATTTATTTTGTTCATTAGATTCCACATATAAGTGAATTCATATGGTGTTAGTCTTTCTCTGATTGGCGTATTTCACTTAGCATAAGGGCTGAGTGAAAAACGTGAAGGGATTTAGCAAAAACAAAACACACACCACCTCATAGACGCAGACAACAGTATGGTGATTACTGGAGGGGAAGGGAGGGGAGTAGAAGAGGATAAAGGGGGAATAAATGGTGACAGAAGGAGATTTGACTTTGGGTCAAGATACACAGTATGCAGATGATGTATTATAGAATTGTGCAGTTGAAACCTATATAATTTTATTAACCATTGTCACTACAATGAAGTCAATATTTAAAAAAAAAACTTGACCTAAAAAGTTATGGAAAATGATTACTTAGAGATAAACATAAGTCACAAGGAGGAACAATGGCTTAACTACTGGAGTGGACACTGATGAACTATTATGGCTCTCTTTCAACAAAGCACTTGTTGCCTCAACAGCTGGGAGTATTGCTGGCAGACTGCTTTCAGATGTCAGTCCCTAGGGGTTGCCTCATCTGAAGAGAGTCCCCTTGCCCAAGGTCATGACCCTTTCTGAGGAAGAATGATTAATGCAGGAGTATAAAGATCCAGTAATCTCAGCCCAACTCAGGATTACTTTGGAGGGCCATTCTAGTTCCAGAACATTTTACATGGTTGGTCAACTATTGGCAGATAGCTCCATGGAAGTGCTCAGTGACATTGCAAGTATCCACAGAGGCCAGCCACAAAGACAAGGCTCAATTCCAGATTTGTGATCTGCACAAAATATGGGGAGATATGTAATCTTGCAAGAAGGGATACCTTTCTTGAGGGAAAGCCTCCATAGGACAGTTTCTCATCTGCCTCTCTGGTTATGGTAAGACATGTGGCTTTCCAGGGCATCACCCTTCACAGGCTACAAAACTGTCCTAATAAGTATCCTGCACACTAAGCTCCATCTAAGAGTCTGATTCCCAGGGAATCCAACCTGTCACACCTACCCAGTATTTCAAAGAAAGCAAGGAGAGCAATTTTATGTTGTATTTTTTCACCTTTTGTTTGGCTGCCAGGAGAAGTTGTGTTTATTACTCTAGCTTAAGAGTCCATGGTGTTATTTCATATACATTATCTCCCTTTCAAATTGTATAATGCATGTTTTTAAATGCTATAGTAGGTGACTGCTGAGCAGGCACCTAGGTGATCTCTATCAGATCATCCTGCCTCTTCCAAAACAATTCCAGTAGTCTACCAGGTGTGGAAATACTTTATTTTGTGAAATCTAAGAAATCTGTCCCCTTGATTATTTCTACTCATTTACTTCTCTTTTTCTGAGCAAAAATTGTTTTAATCTCTTTTGTATAAAATAATTCTGGATGCTAATACGCATCTCTTTCTCCTTTTTGCCCAACTAGCTATTTCTACCTCATGGAAAAACATTCTCAATTACAACGAATCCTGAAATTAGCTGTTTTTAGGCTACTTTACTTTTCAAAGTCCCATTAAGACTTGAAGACCAAGGAAAGAAAGATCCTTCATAGTCATGTCTCCCCCACTTATGTGATGAAAGTTTCAAGTGTGCTAGATGGTTCCTTGAATAGTATACATAATTAACTAGAGGCCCGGTGCACAAAAATTTGTGCACTCAGGGGGGGAGGGGGGTCCCTCAGCCCGGCCTGTGCCCTCTTGCAATCTGGGACCCCTCGGGAGATAACGCCCTGCTGGCTTAGGCCTGCTCCCAGGTGGCAGAGGGCAGGCCCAATCCCTAGGTGCAGCCCCTGGTCGGGCTCAGAGCAGGGCCGATTGGGGAGTTGGGGCACTGCCCCCTGTCATGCACAGAGCAGGGCAGATTGGGAGGTTGCGATGCCATCCTCAGTCATGCTCAGGGTAGGGCTGATTGGGGGGTTGGGGCACCGTCCCCTGTCACACTCAAGGCAGGGTTGATGGGGAGGTTGAGGTGCCACCTCCTGTCACGCACAGAGCAGGGCCCATCAGGGGGTTTGGGGCTCTGTACCCTGTCACGCACAGAGCAGGGCCAATCAGGGGGTTGGGGTGCTGCCCCCTGTCACACACAGAGCAGGGCCGATGGGGAGGTTATGGCTCTACCCCATCACACACAGAGCAGGGCCCCGGGGGGGGGGGGGCACCACACCCTGTCACACACAGAGCAGGGCCAATCAGGGGGTTGGGGCGCTGCACCCTGTCACACATAGAGCCCAAGGGCGATCAGGGGGTTGGGGAGCTCCCCCCTATCAGGCACAGAGCAGGGTTGATCAGGGGGTTGGGGCGCCTTCCCCTGTCACGAACTGAGCAGGGTGGATAGGGAGGTTGTGGCCCCACCCCCTGTCACACACAGAGCTGCAGGGCGATCAGGGGATTTGGGCGCTGCCCCCTGTCACACTGATCCTGGTGCCGGGAGGCCTCGCGGCTCCGCTGATCCCGGTGCTGGGAGGCATATTACCCTTTTACTATATACGGTAGAGGCCTGGTGCACGGGTGGGTGCCAGCTGGTTTGCCCTGAAGGGTGTCCTGGATCAGGATGGGGGTCCCCACTGGGGTGCCTGGCCAGCCTGGGTGAGGGGATGATGGCTGTTTGTAGCTGGTCACACATCCTTCAGGGTGGGGTCCCCACTGGGGTGCCTGGCCAGTCTGGGTAAGGGGCTGAGGGCTGTTTTCAGGCTGGGGGTGACTGAAGCTTCCAACCACTCCTTTTTTTCTTTTTTTTTCTTTTTTATTCTGGGCCAGCTTTAGCTTTGAGGCTTGGCTCCAGCTCTCAGGCCTCTGTTGCTGAAAGTAGGTTTCTGGCCTTTGCGTACAATGTTGCGATCCTGCTGGCTGAAGCCCGGCGGACTAAAGTAGGTTTCTGGGGTTTTGTTTAGCTTCTATATTTGTTACATAGTTGCTTAGGGTTGCAGCTCAGAGGCCTGCAGCGGCAGGCGGGGAACGTTGGAGTCCTCCGTCACTGAAGCAAGCAAGCCTCATGTTAGTTTCAAGCTGCCTGGCTGCCGGCCACCATCTTGGCTGGCAGTTAATTTGCATATTGCCCTGATTAGCCAATGGGAAGGTTAGCAGTTGTACGTGAATTACCATGTTTCGCTTTTATTAGATAGGATACCAGCTCTTTATAGTAGGGAACATAAAGGAGCCTCCAGAGGGATCTAGGCATGGGAGCCAATATCAAATCAAAAGCAAGCTCCATTTTATTCATATGTTCCTGGCGGCTTTCTAATTTAGTCAGTCTAATGTTTATTATGCACCTCTTATTGTGTAAGCTACCACCCTGGATGAAACGTATAGAAACCACTGTATCTATTTGATCTCAAAAACATAGTACAGGGCCTCTTCTGATTTTTATAACATTTTAAAAAATCTGTATAATTTATTTTCTGTTATCATATGAACATAGTCCATGACAGCTTCTAACTATCATCCTTTGAATTTAAACTAAGGCTCCTATTTAATGAATCCGATGGTCAGCTGAATCAAAGGCTTTTATGTAGATAAGGGAAGCCCAACAGTATTGTGGAACGGGGCCCAGAGCTCTCTTGTGGACTGAGGTAGTTTACAAAACAAAATAGCAGGGACATTACACAAAACATTTCAATACTTGACTGTATTCTTTCAACTAAACCCTTGAAGAGGTCTCAAATCTTTAATACTTAGGAAACACGCCATTTAAAACCAACATTTTATCCATACCTTCTGCCTGTTTTTCCGTTCTAGTCTTCATGACAGCCACATTTTTAAGTTTAGGTACCTAGAAACTTTAACATATGGAATATATGCATAATTATTTGGTTATACTTCTTGTCAGACTCACAAAACTTTGCTTTTTCTCTTTCCAAAGTTCTCCTTGTACTCTTTCACCAATAGGGCTACAACTTCCACCTTATATCTTATATATTCTGAATTTTATTGTTTGTCTGCAATTGGATCTTGTCAAGATATTTTTTTCTAATGTTTAAACTGAAGTAGAAATAGCTCTGAATTTAAATACTGAAAACCCCAAACATTTTGCATGCTTACCTAAGGTTAATGAGAATGCTTTGGAGTTTGATTTAATTAAAACAAGAAGGATAGAGTCCAAAAAGGGACAATACATTGAGTGTGCGCGTGTGTGTGTGTGTGTGTGTGTGTGTGTGTGTGCGCGCGCGCGCGCACTATTTAAAGACACCTAGCCCAAAGAAGGACAGGGGATGTGAAAGACAACATATACTTCCCTCCATAGATCATGGGCCTTCATTCAGAGCTGTACCCCATCCTGGGTAGGGGTGCCTTTCAAATGTGTCTGTCCAAAGAGGGAAGATATTTTTATTAAATAATTGAGCCAAAAAATGTTATTCACAGACTATGGATATGCTAAAAGCAGACCTTCAGATGGGTAAGGCCTATTTTCAAAGATTATTACTAGGATACTTATTTGGTACTAAAGTTAATAGGCACACACAGTGCTTTATAAATAAGGGATGATTCCAAATGGAATTTGAATATCAATTGTTTGCAATAAGGAACCAATGATTAAATAGTAGCTCAGTTGCCATCTCAAACACAGAATCTAACTTAAGCTATCTGAATAAGTAAATTTGACCTGCTATAGGAAATATGGGATTCAAGGAGCAAAAAATCCACTTAGAAAGCAATGGTGATCTTCAAAATGGGGTTTTTGAAAGTAGGGAGAGTAATAAACAGGGCCACCCAATATGGTGGCACAGGTTGTAAATTGAACCCAAATGCTCCCAGGTAGAGGGATAGAGAAGCTGAAACATTCAAGCTGTGGAAACTGGTCCAGGGTTCTATCTGCGTAGGTGATGAGCTACCATATTCTAGTTCTCCAAGGATCCATGTGGGCTCACAGTTGTCCTGAATGTTTGGGTTCTCATTTTGACGACACATTCCAGAAAGTCAAGACAAATTATTCTGGGAGACAGGGTACTTGCATATCCAAATCTTCAGTAACCTGAGCAAACATTAATTGCAGAATCCATGCTTATATATAGTTCTATATAGACAGGTATATATGTACACATCTATTACAGCATTTACAACTGTGATATTTCTCTACTAAAAACATAAATAACTAAATTTACCAAGTTGTATATTTATGATACCTGGTACTATCTACTAAATGTGTATAACATACCCTAAGACCTGGCAAACTCATTTCTCAGTATATATTTATCAGAAATTTATAAGTTTTTGTACCAAAAGACATTTTGGAATGCCATCATAGCAGTATTTATACTAGCTACTAATAATTCAACTGTAGAAGTATTATTCCCAATGGAATATTATATAGCCTTGCAAATAAATGTTCTCCCGGATGGGTTGCTCAACTGGTTGAGCATCTTCTCATACATCAAAATGGTTGCAGGTTCGATCTCTCATACAATGATGCCCCACACCCTTCCTCCCTCCCTCTTTCTCTCTCTAAAATCAATGGAAAATATCCTTGGATGAGGATTTTTTAAAAAAGAAAGTGAATGTTCAACAACGACACACAAGAGAATGGATGAATCACACAAATAGAATGAGCTAGAAACCAGACAAAAATATCACATATGGCCTGATTCAACAAAACAAACAGGCTAAAACAAATCTATGCTGCAACAAATAAGATCAGTGTTTACTTTTAACAGGGGGAATTACTGGATGGGTGAAGTATGAGGCTTCTTGAGTGTGTCTCCTCCCCCGCCCCCCCTTAAAGTAGGTTCTGTTTACATAACTGTGTTTGGTTTGTGAAAATGCATGAAACTATATACTTGTGATAATCTACTTTTCTATATGTATATACACTTTAATTAAAAAGTTTTAAAAAGTATAGGTCTCTAAAAATCTAGAATATCATGGTCATTTTCCTTTTTTTTTTTTTTTCAGTGTTGCTATATGAAACACATTTTGAGTCAGGTATCTTATAGATATCTGTAATCCACACAGTTGGCCTACCCAGTCATCATAACTCACTGTCCCCATTGTACAGGTAATTTAAGCTTTCACAGAAACTAAATACATTCATTGATACCCATACTTTGTGGGGGAAAGGTGAGTATCAAAAATGTGAATGTATTAATATAAACAGTTACCCCAGATTCCTTGATTCTTTAGGAGTATAGAAAAAATGTTCTTACTTGAGTGCAGTCTTCCTAGAAGCAGTCTAAAGAGGCATGTGAATAGTGGCAGTATACTCTAATTTACATGCTTATTTATCTGTCAACAATCTAATGTTTTTTTTCTGCATAGTAGATTGGTCTAATTTTAACTCATAGTGCCAAAAAAGAGAACCTTCTAGTAAACCGAACAAAAAATAGCTTCAGAAAAAAAAAAATTGGTAGCTTATAGCTACAATCAGCCAGTTGACAAGGAATACTTTGTACACATCAAACATTATCTACCAACAATCCTCCAAAGCCCATTACAATTCTCTTGGTTTCCTAGATATTTTATTTCATAGACTATTTGTTTTTAAGATTTTTATTTTTAAAAATAACATTCTAAAGCACTATTGCCTATAATGACCACCACTCACTTCCTAATGACCAGGAAAAAATAAAACCTTTTTTTTAAAAATATATTAAAAATTTGTGACCATAGCCCTAGCCAGTTTGGCTCAGTGGATAGAGGCCTGCAGACTGAAGGGTTCTGGGTTTAATTCTGGTCAAGGGCACATACCTTGGTTGCAGGTTCTGTGGCCCTGGTCGGGGTACATGCAGGAGGCAACAAATCAATGTGTCTCTCCCACACTGATGTTTCTCTCTCCCTCTCCCTCTCCCTTCCACTTTCTCTAAAAATCAATGGAAAAATATCCTTGGGTGAGAATTAATAACAACAACAACAAAGAATTATCATTACAGAGTCCTCCCTCTTAATTGTTTCACAGACATAGGAATGTACATATAATTTTTTGAGAAAAAGGGTAAAATGATGTTGACAATATTTGCAAAAGAACTTAAAAATGTGCAAGTTAAGTTAGCAAAGCTGTCACTGAGTCATTATTTCAGGGTCTTTTTCCTGGGATGAACCTCTGACTTATATTTTTTAAAATGCTACTCAGCAATAACATTTATTTCTGAAAATTATTAACTAAGTTATTAGCTTATAACTCAATATTTTGTAGGATTACTAAAGGACCCACACAGAACTACCATTTTAGTGAAATAGAAGAAAGGGATACATAAAAGTAGACATATGAACTGAATGTTAAAAAAAAATGTTGATGTGGAACAACAGGAGCTTTCATTCATTGCTGGTGGAAATGCAAAATGTTTTAGCCACTTTGCAAGACAGTTTGGCAGTTTCTTTCAAAACTCAACATACTCTTATAATATGATCCACCAATCATGCTCTTTGGTATTTAACCAGAGGAGCTGAAAACATGTCCAAAAACCTGTATATAAATGTTTGTAGCAGCTTTATTCATACTTGCCAAAAGTTGGAAGAAAACAAGATGCCCTTCAGTAGGTAAATGAATAAATAAACTGTGGTATATCCAGACATTGGAATATTATCGATCACTGAAAAGAAATGTTCTATCAAATATGAAAATACATGGAGGAAAGTTAAGTGCATATTACTAATGAAAGAAGCCAGTCTAACAAGGCCAGCCAGTTGCCCTTTTTGATTGCTCTGCTCAAAGGCTTCATTGTCAGCAGTAGCTATTACAAGAGTGAAATATTCTCTGTCATTTTCCTATATTGAGACAACCAAAGTAGCCTAACTTTGGCTTAACAACTGCTCTTCTAACCAGAGCCCATGCCCTTTCCTCATGCCACACATCTTCCAAGGCACAACAGGAACACAGCTGTGGCCTGATGGCAAAAAGATGCTTTTTTTTCAGAGAAAACATCACTGATTAACTTCTAGCCAATGGCTTTGACAGACTATTAAGAAAAAGCTGCCGAAACCGGTTTGACTCAGTGGATAGAGCGTCGGCCTGCGGACTGAAGGGTCCCGGTTTCGATTCTGGTCAAGGGCATGTACTTGGGTTGCGGGCACATCCCCAGTAGGAGATGTGCAGGAGGCAGCTGATCGATGTTTCTAACTCTCTGTCTCTCTCCTTTCCTGTCTGTAAAAAAATCAATAAAATATATTTTAAAAAAAGAAAAAGAAAAAGCTGATGTTCTTAGCTTTTCTTTGCAACATCTCTGTTATTCTTGAATTGAATTCATATTCCACACATCTAAAACCACATCAAAGTAGCATCAAGGAGAATTCTTCCAGGGGCATGGAAACATATATTTTTCAATGATAAGCTGTTTGATTATGAAAGGTATAAAATATGGCTGATAAAAAACATGGCTTAGAATTTGAGTAAATATTGTAGCTAAATCCTAAAAGCTCAACATAAAGAAATAATGGAAGTTTTAGAAACCAATGCTCTGGAAAATGTCCCTATTTCAGAATACTCAATGGGCTGCTTAAGCTATTTTTTTTTTTTGGCAGTTATAATCTCCACAAGTGATGTATAGCCTGAGCTAAACTTAAAGCCATCAGATATCCCAACTTTAAAACATTTCAAAATGATCCTAGTCACAGATATAAAAAGTGACAGTTAATAACCGTTATTAAAAGAGATATGATAGAATTAAAAAATACTGTCCATATATTGAGGATATGAATTGATTAAAGAAAATGAAAGAAACAAAACTCATCACATAAACTTGTCAAGAAATTCTGATAGATAGTAGTGAACATATTGATGAGTGTAAGGGCTTAGGTTTAGTTAATAATTCGGAATAGTGACACTTCTAAAGAGGCAAAATTAAATCTAATAATTTATCAGAGTCTGAGAAAATATTAATATCATCATACGTAAAATGACTAACTCTCCTTTGGTATGCATAACTTTCAAGAAAATATTAATCATTATTTCAACATCTACATTTGGCACAAAGAGATGCATCCTTGATACACTGGCTTCTGCTATGCTTTGGTGTCAAGATGAAAAGGCCGGCATGGAGATATGTTCTGGGTTCACTTTCCAGTGGTTCAAAATAATTTTTAGGATTAGATTATGCATGATAATGTGCCTCAGTCTAGAGATGAAGCATGGGCAACTCCCAGCATGCCAAGAGGGATCCTAGCTAATATTTGAAAGTACTCATCCACATGATAATCTATTGGTTCATTCCACCTTTTGGAAAGCCCTATTGCATTCATTACCTTCTAATCAAGCAGCAATAGCATAAATGAGGGACACTTCAGATATGGTCTGTTCTAGGTCTCTGTTACCTTCAGTTTCACATAGAAAAGACACAATAGCAGCAAAATCAATGAATGGGATTTGTGTTTTAATCATCACTAAATAGCTTTCAGATTAGAAATGAACTTCCTTTGGTTTATTTGTCTTAAATAGTTGAAGGGGTTAAGCTGTGAGATTTACACATGCCATTACATTTATTTCCTATATATGTATGTGTTTAATTTAGAACAATGATGTAACATTAGATGAATGTAGAGACTCCAAGCTGAAAACTAAACTATAACATTTCAATTATATAATAGCATATATCTCTATCTATCATCTATCTATCTATCTATCTATCTATCTATCTATCTAATGCAAATTAGGCCGGGACACCGTAACGGGTCACAACCAAACAGGAGGAGGTTGCATGTGCAGGTGAGGCCCAGAGCGTAGATGGAGACAGAGACAGGGGGGCTGATGAGCTGCTGCACCCCAGCTCGGGCTGGCCCCCTGAAGCCGGAGCAGACATGGACAGGGACGGGGGTGGGGGGTGGGGGGAGGGCTGGCCCACAGCCTCCAAGGCCAAGCGCAGACCAGAAGAGACAGCCGGCCCGCCTCCCTTGGAATCAGCGCGCGGGTCCCTCCTGGCTCCTGTGGGCGTCAGCGGCTCGCTTCTGCCTCCTGCGGAAGCTGCACAGCTCCTGTGGAAGCAACGCAGCTCCTGGTAGCACACCGCAGTTCCCGCTGGCTCCCGCGGAAGCGGCGGGTGGCCTACTGTGTGTGATATCACAGGATGGACTACTAGTATTAACATATTCTAGTATATATTCATATTATTATACTATCCATAAAATTGTTATAGAACTAGCTATGTGATTTTGTTTCCTATGTAGTATTTTGTCTTTATATTTTCTCAAAATATTCATTGTATTCTTTTCAATCTATTTTCTTTAAGGAGAATGGAACTGGCTTTAGAATTAATTAGGGAGAGTTCCTTTGGTCTTTGGGAAGGCTTCCTGGCTAATTCTTTTAACAAATAAAAAAATCAAGGTCTAATTATCTGTATATATAAAGAGGTAATATGCAAATTATGACCCGATGCTGTAATGGGTTGACCAGACAAGAGGAGGTTGTGCACGCAGCGTCCAGGGTGGGGAGGCAGGGGCCTCCACGCCTGTGCTCCTGGAGGGCCTGATCAGCAGCGACTGCAGCTGCTTCAAGGGCCGGAGAGGGAGGCAGGGCCAGACCAGCAGCAACCGAGGCTGCTGCAGGGCCCAAGGAGCGAGGCAGGGCTTGACCAGCAGTGGCCTGTGGCTGCTGCAGGGGCAGGGGAGCAAGGCAGGGCTGGACTGGCAGCGGCTGCAGGGGCTGCTGTGCTGTGGGCCCAGGTCAGGGCTCATGCAGGAGGCAACCAATTGATGTGTCCCTCTCACATTGATGTTTCTCTTTGTCTTTCCTTCTCTATTCCATGCTCTCTAAAAATCAATGGGAAAATATCCCGAGGCACGCGATTTCGAATCACGCCATGGGCTCCTAGTATAACTAAATAACAACACAAACAACAGAACCAGTCATTTTACCATATTTTGGTTTTTAATACGAAGGCACCTTGTGCCCATTTACTGTGTTTCTACTACCCACTTTTTATTTTTTAATATTTATTTTTTATTGATTTCAGAGAGGAAGGGAGAGAGAGAAATAGAAACATAATGATGAGAGAGAATCATTGATTGGCTACCTCCTGCACGCCCCCAACTGGGGATAAAGCCCGCAACCCAAGCATGTGTCCTTGACCGGAATCGAAGCTGGGACCCTTCAGTCTGCAGGCCAACACCCTAGCCATTGAGCCAAACCAGATAGGGCATTTTTATTCCTTTTAGTAGGAACTTTTCCTTTATATGCTGTACCACCTTTTGCATTCAAGTTCATTGGGGAGAGCTATAAAATATATGAAGTTAAATATAATGGAAAGAATAATTTCTTATGTTAATATGCCCTTTAGTCTTCACAATAGAATTATTTAATTCTATGACTCAATAGTTAACAGCTGAAAATAATGAGTGTATTTACTATAACGTACCAATTTCTTTTTTATTAAGAAAGCATTTATAATGCAAATGCTTAAGAACATTCAACTAGCTCTATACAATGCCATTTAAAATCTATTAGAATGTTACAAACACTATGTAAATTATTTCATCAAAAACTAAAATTAAAAAATCAAGACAGACCAACAAATGGCAAATTAGAAATTACCATTAAAATATTAAAGTTGTAAAACACTGAAATCTTTGGGATGCAATTTACCACATGGGATTTATGAGTTAGCAAAAGTCATATTATATAGTACATCACATTTGTATTTTGAGCAAAGTACATAGTTCTATTCCTCTTTATCAGTCGGATTAAAACAGTTTTGCCATTAGAATAAAGACAATGGCCTACGGTATGATGAATATGATATTGTATGAAATTATCTCTACATATAATTAAAAATAACACACAATTATTTTACAGATATTTAGAAAAGCACAAAGTGGTTTAAAAATGTCATTTTTAACCCTACTTTTTAAAACAATGCATCTAAATGTATTGGAGATAGCCTTGTTGGGCAGCTCAGTTGGTTAGAGTGTTGTCCTGATACACCAAGATTAGGAGTTCAGTCCCCAGTCAGAGCACATATAAGAATCAACCTATCTATCTATCTATCTATCTATCTATCTATCTATCTATCAATCATCTATCTATCTATCTATCTATCTATCTATCTATCTATCTATCTGCCTAAGTGACCAGCTGACAAGCCAGTAGCTATAACAAGCACTGACCACCAGGGGGGCAGATGCTCAACACAGGAGCTGCCAAGCTGCAGTGGTGGTTCTTGGATGACACACCCAGAACCAGAGAGGAGGGAGCCCAATTCTGGGGTGCGTCACCTGAGAACTGCCTTCTCGCAATCCGGCACCCCTTGGGGGATGGCGGAGAGCCAATTTTAGCCCGATCCCCACAGGTCAGGCTGAGGGACCCCACCTGTGCACGAATCAGTGCATCGGGCCTCTAGTGAATGCATAAAGAAGTGGGACTTGCCCTAGCCGGTTTGGCTCAGTGGATAGAGTGTCGGCCTGTGGACTGAAGGGTCCCAGGTTTGATTCCAGCCAAGGGCACATGCCCGGGTTGCGAGCTCAATCCTCAGGAGGGGCATGAAGGAGGCAGGCAATCAATGATTCGCTCTTATCATTGATGTTTCTATCTCTCTCTCCCTCTTCCTTCCTCTCAAAAATCAATAAAGAAATATATTTTTTAAAAAGCAGTACAACAAATCGATGTTCTCTTTCTCTCTCTCTCTCTCTCTCTCTCTCTCTCTCTCTCTCTCTCTCTCTCTCTCTTTCTTGCTCCCTCCTTAAAATATACATATATATTATTGCTCTGCCAGTGTGGCTCAGTGAATGAGCATTGACCTTTGAATCAGGAGGTCAAGGTTTGATTCTCGGTCAGGGCACATGCCCGGGTTGCTGGCTCGATCCCCAGTAGGAGATGAGCAGGAAGCAGCTGATAAATGGATTCTCTCTCATCATTGATGTTTATATCTCTCTCTTCCTCTCCCTTCCTCTCTGAAATATATAATCATAATAAATAAATAAATAAATAAATAAATAAATACTTAAATATATAATTTAAAAAATAGAATATTGATAGCTTTAATGGAATTCAGTTTGGATGACTTTAATAGCAAAAAATATTATCAAAAAAGTATTCAATTATAGTCCACTTAGAGATAATCGGTTAACTTCTACTAACAAATATTTATAAAGATCAAATTTTCATATCCTACAGACAATTAGATCCTTCTATAATGAGATAAAAATATAAAATGATTTAAACAATGAATAAACTCTGAGTTGAAAATTAAAGAGAATTTTATATAGATAGATATAGATATAAATTATATGGAAATACTACAATAACTAAATTACAAAGGTTGACCTAATAGTTAAAACTGCACAGAGTCTTCTCTTTTTAAAAATATATTTTTACTGATTTCAGAGAGAAAGGGATAGGGAGAGAGAGGCACCTGATCAATGATGAGAGAAAAATCATTGATCAGCTGCCTCCTGTAAGCCCCTTACTGGGGATTGAGCCCGCAACCTGGGCATGTGCCCTTGACTGGAATCGATCCCGAGACCCTCAATCCTGCAGGCTGAGGCTCTATCCACTGAGCCAAACCGGCCAGGGCACAAAGTCTTTTCTGTATCATATAATTTAGTCATGTTAACAAAGCCTGTGAGGTAGGCATTCTGTGTGTATCGCAGTTCAGAAAATATTTTTTTTCCCATGTAAATCTGAATTAGAAAGTGATGGAGCTGGGGTTTCAACATCTATCTTACACTCATGTTCAACATGGGCCATGTCATATTTTCAGCTCCTTATTATTAACCAATAAAAGTCACTCTGGATTCAGGCTTGCTACCTCTTCCTCACACTGCTATCAATGGGTCCATGACAGCCTAATCAAGAGCAAAAATACTCAAAGAACACAATTAAAAATTGAAAAGCACATTTAGATAATATGATCTTTAAGGGAAAAAATCTAAAGGGAGCCTTAAAGATTATGTGTGTGTTTGTGATATATACGTGTGTGGGTGTGTGTACACATGGTGCTTTTCTAGGAAAATGATAAAGCTTAATTACTGATAAAAATCAAAGTTAGCTATACTTCAAATGTCAGTCATTATACAGAAAATGTATTCATTTGTTCTACCTTATATCTTACTGATTTTATAATGAAAGCACAAATGATAGAAATTACTAGTTTTATGCCAAGTAGTACATTGATGGCATGGCCATTCTAATAATAATGGTCTAATAATAATCCAGTTTAATAACAATCTATTGATAATTGAAACTTCATAAACTACCTTGTTTGATTCAGAGTATTTTCAAATGATGTCAAGTGTCTACATTAAAGAACACTGAGTTTTCTAGTTCATTCTAGATCTATTCATGTTCTCTTTTGACCACATGAAAAGTATTCACCATATAATTTTAGCATCATTTGCTCACAGCACAATATTTGGCACGTAGTAGTTCCTTAATTCAAGGATGTTAAACCAAACAATATAATCCTTTCAATCAATTTTGGTCCATACCCATACTTCACCTTCTATTCTCCCTGGGCTAAATATAATCATCTCAATGAAAACACCCATACAATAGAATCATTTGATTAATTTTATTTATGTTTTTTATGAAATTTAAATCAAAATAATTTTGTTTCATTGCTGCATTATAAAACCCCTTTAAAATAGATTAGTCCACTTTATTGCCTTTGTAAATATAGAAGGTTTAATTTTAATCTCTGCTAATGATTTGGGCCATTAAAAAGTTCCAGAATTATCATTTTTACAATTATTCTCTGAGTTTATTGCTGGGCATGTAGAAGGTTTAGGCTTTTGCATTTGTGAGGCGCATCTGCGGCCTGCAGTGTGCCCTATGAAAATGGCTTTTAGGAATACATTGGCATTGAGAATATCTCCTACAGTGAGAGCCTTTTACTAGAATTTGCATAAAAAAACCAAAGCGGACTAATAAGCTATTTCAGTTTATCCTCATTTTATCACTATCTGATCTCATGTACAACTAAATATGATCTAATTTTATGTTACTCCTGAATTCAATGCATATACTGATCTCTAAGATCTATTCCTAATCAAATTTGTGAGTTAATTCCATTCTGGAAATAAGAAATAAGAAAGGACAAAAATAGCATCTTTAAAATACTCCCTCCAGGAGAAAATGCTATTAAAGACATGTTTTGAAAACTACACAAGGTACATACACTACCTGCTATTTACAGTTATTTATAAGATTACTTAACTTTCTCATTTATTTGAAAGGCTTCTATTAGATAGCCTAACTTTTTTTCAACTGAATATATGAAAAAGTGAAAATTATATTTTCCCAGATATCCTTCTTTGGCTACTAGAGAAAAGGTAAATGTTATGTAGTCGGGGGTTTTTTTGTTTGTTTTTTGTTTTTATCTTACAAGGAAGCTAACAATCTCAGGGCCATCTTTCCTGTATTGATGCATATTTTCATCGCTCCTTCCTCTACAATTGCTTTTTTAGATTTATGTTTTTTAGCATAAATTACACTACCTTGCCTTCTGCTGCAACGAGAAAATATGGCATGGTATGTATATTTTGCCATTTGTCAATCTGCTTGTTAAAATTTTTTTTTAATATTTTCTTTGGAGGCTTTTTCTTTGTCTCCTCTTTCCTGACTAAAGTTTCTTACCTCTTGTGCATCCTTCAATGTTTTAGCCCTTCTGTGTTGTTTGTTCTAGTCCTGCCTTTGGGGAACTTGGACCTGTCTTTGCTTCCCTACTGCTACCATCTCCTTCTAAGAGTTGTTTTTGACTTTATGTCTCCCTGCACTAAGCTCCTTTTGCCTAGATTTATAACCGTGGTCGGCAAACTGCGGCTCACGAGCCACATGTGGCTCTTTGGCCCCTTGAATGTGCCTCTTCCTAAGCCTTAGGAGTACCCTAATTAAGTTAATAACAATGTACCTACCAATACAGTTTAAGTTTAAAAAATTTGGCTCTCAAAAGAAATTTCAATCGTTGTACTGTTGATATTTGGCTCTGTTGACTAATGAGTTTGCCGACCACTGGCCTAGGACAATAACCCAGCCGCAAGTGTCTCAATTGCTTTAGCAAGACTTTACATTGTACCCAGTTCCCTGTTCCTGTTCATCCATTCATCTTTAGTTTTCAAGTTTTTTGAGGCAAAATTTAGTTTTCTGTATATATGTCTACAACTCAAAGCTTGGTTGCCAGAGTGTATCAAACATATGCACAGCTCACCATAGATAATATAATTAACACTTTTCTCCATGAATTATGTAAAATGTTTATATCAGAGTCTTTTTATGGCAAAGATATAAAGACATAATACTAGTATATAAGTGTTTACAGAATTTATATTTTGTTATAATCTGTTGTATAACATTTTCTCTTTTAATCTCTCTTCTTTCTACATAGATTTAGAGCTTTATATTGGCAAGGCAGTGGTCATTAAAAGACCATATTGATGTCAGGGAGGCTGTGATTCAAATCTAGATTTTAATACTCAATGATTATGTGACATTGGGAAACTTATTTAACCTCTTTAAACCTCAGGTTAGAAAGATTGCTATGAGGAACCTTGCAAATCTCATACATGAGAATAGCATGTAGTAAGCTCAGCACAGGACAGGAACATAACATGTCCTCAATCCATGCTCACTGTTATTCTTGTTTTAACCTTCATCATTGCCAGTTACTGTTTTCTCCCCCTTGAAATTTGTTCCTTGAACTTCACATAAACTTTGAACCAAGTTTGTATTTAATATTTATTAAATTATTTTCTTCTCAATGTTTCCATTTTTCCTATTACTCAAAATACCTAATGAAAATTATTCCTCCATACTGAATTAGAAAGTTAAAGCTATTCTAAGCTGAAATTTCATCCCCATATTTAGAGTAATTAACACTTTTACAGGCATAATAGTGAAAACACTACTTTCATGCAATATTTTACTATAATTATTTCAAAGTATAAGATTATATTGGCACATAGTAAGTAGAATGAATAATAGAATGATTATGTTTCTGTTTATTAAATTAAGTTTATACTAGATTCATAAATGTTCCTAACTCATTTAAAAATCAGATGGATGAGGGGAAGACAGGAAAAATAGATGCCTGTGCCACTAAAAGCCATGCAGTTAAATGTGTATATACATTTTTAAAAGTACATTGATTAATCCCTTCACTTCTTTCACCCAGCACCCAAGAAAAGAAAAACAACAGCATCACTCATAGACACAGACAACAGTATGGTGATTAAAAGAGGGAAAGGGGAGTAGGGGATGGTAGGGTAGGGTAAAGGGAGGATAAATAGTGATGGAAGGAGACTTGACTTGGGGTGGTGGACACAATACAATATACAGGTGATACAGTATTATAGAATTGTTCACCTGAAACCTATGTACTTTTATTAACCATTGTCACTCCAATACATTCAATAAATAAAAAGCATACATTGAAATTCTATTTTATAACATAGTTTAGTTTACTTTAGAATAAATAAATATATCTATAATATTTAAAGCAATAAATAGTACTGAGGCTACCTATGAAACGGAACACGACAAAAAGTTAGAATTTAGATGCTGACTTTTTCCTTATTGATTTAAATGAGCAATCTGGGGTGGAGAGAGTCAATAGGGAAAAGGGGGACATCTGTAATACTTTCAACAATAAAGATATATTTCAAAAAGAGAAGCAAGGTCTATTGACTGAATAGAAGATTGCTTTAAAATATTTTAAAAAATGATGGTTGGTGTAAAGTATAGAATATTAGAACATGTTTTGATACTTTTTAAAACTGAGAAATTTGATGTGAAACATTATGTACTCCTATGAGGATAAGGAAGAAAAAACAATTCATTTCAAATGGAACTGATAAAGGCATTAATAGAAATAGAAAATGGCTGTAACATATACAAATCTTCCTATGCACTGAGCATGCATTTAGTTTTTTATGAAAAAGGAGTTATTCTAGTTATTCTCAGATGTATAAGTAAGACTAAATCTCCTTATTTCAATCATAAATATATTAGTAAATGTCTTAAAATGCCTTCGGAAAATATTGGGTTCCTTAAACACGTGATTTATCACTGATCACTTACAAAAGCATATTATCACCTGGCATAAATTGATCTCAAAATCATGGAACACATAATTTAGATAAACAATTTTTAGCCCAACTAAACTTAATTTAGGTTAATTCTTTTGATTACTGTTGAACTTACTACCATTCCTCTATTGTAGCAATGGTGTTTTGGGACAATTGCATAAGGCTTATCCGGTTGGACATGTCCAGTAATTCCTTGATAGCATTCAAATGATTAAGAAGTAATTACTATTCCAACAAATTACAGTGCACTCTTAAAATTCACTATTGAATTTGTGTGTGTATGCTAATAAATGAGAATTAATCAATGGCAGATATTATGAGAACTATAATGTAGGAGTAAAGTGTTTCATAGCTGTCTCATACTAATTAGCACTTGAATAAATGTGGATATAAAGTAGAGTGAGTGAAGAGATTACATATCAAGTGTCAAACTATCATTAAGTGATTTTTAGTAAGAGATGAATCTTTCTTCTTATGATGACTCTATAGATTAGCTGAAAACAAAAGCACATAAGAGGCTCTCTTGAAAGTTTGTCTTACACTCCTTCTGATGGTGTTTCCATTATAATGTGAAACTCTAGAAAGTCATTGATTTCTGAGGTTCTATTGATTGATAACTGCAATGTGAAGTACCTCTAATAACTAGAGTTTATAAATATTTTGCTTTCAAAAAGAAAACACACTCAATATTTTGCTTAAATAGAAAAACACAATTTTTCAAAATATTTATCATGCAACTACTGTTCCTGACTTAGATTGGATTAAGATAGACATTACTTTTTTAAAAGACATAATCTCAACACAGCAAAGTGGAGAAACTTGTTTCTTGTTTCTAGGTTAAGAGAAACTCAGCTGGTGGATCTGCCTGTATCGGTTTCTCTCTGTGCACAATCTTTATAACCATTACTTTTTTTTCTGGTGCCTGTTCATTTAGGTTATTCTTAAAACAAAATAATAGGATTTAGTGTCATTTATATTACCAACAGAAAGAAGGAAGCTAAGATGGCAGGCATAGTGCTCCCTTAAAGTATTTTCATCATTGGAGAGCAGTTAGGACAGAACTGGTCAAGTAGCACTCTCCTCCACGTTCAGGGGTGGGGTGGGTTGAGCAACAACTGAGGACGCAAAGCTAGAGACTATTTTTTTTTTAAGTTTTTCTATTGATTTCAGAGAGGAAGGGAGAGGGAGAGAACTATAGAAACATCAATGATGAGAGAGAATCAGTGATTGGCTGCCTCTTGCACGACTCCTACTGGGGACTGAACCTGCAACCCGGGCATGCTCTCTGACCAGGAATTGAAGCCTGACCTCCTGGTTCTTTTTAAAAATTTTTTTATTGATTAAATTATTACATATGTGTCCTTATCCCCACGTTACCCCCCCCCATACCCTCCACTCATGCCGTCACCCCCCTATTGTCTGTGTCCATTAGTTAGGCCTATATGCTTGCATATAAGTCCTTTGGTTGATCTCTCCCCCTTACCCCTACTCCCTCCTGGTTCTTAAGTCGCTGTTCAACCACTGAACCACGCCAGCCGAGCAAGCCAGAGACCTTTTTAGCAAAAAGGGAGGAGAAATTAAAAATTATTTATCCTCTCTCATTGACCTACTGCAGTTCTGTTAATTTAGGCATGATTGTTGTTGTTTTTTTTACTACTTACTCTTTGATGTAGAAAATCCATTTTTGATCTCTCAGGGAGATAATATAGCATACTGCTGATATGTAATATTCATTGATCCTTTTATTTGCTGTAGTCATGTTAGGTGCTTTATTATCTCCACACTAACCCCGTGATAAATGCACTATTAATAGGCTCATCTTACAGGTGAAGAAACTGAAATCTGGAGAGGTAAAACAACTTGCCCAATCTCAAATATATAATTAAGTAACAGCCTGGATTGGAAGTCAGAGTTGTCTGGCTGTGTCCTCTAATACTAAATAAAAGTACATAAGACTTAGAGCTGTTGTTCAGACCTGTAAAGACACAATGCCTATCTTTTTAGGACAAATATTTTGTAGCACCTACATTTACTACTCTGAAATGGAATGGATAGATCACATAACCTAATATGTAGAGTGTTCTAATTATAATAGAAGGGAGAACTAAAATAATTTCTAATACAATATTATTGAATTTTAAAATACTTTTGAATGAGTAAACATTTGCATGGCAACACTAGAAGAAGTCCAGACACTTGCACCAATGTGTAGAATTCCCTTGACTGTGGACATTTCCAAATGTCAACTGAATGCAGATGACTTATGTGGAACACTCAAGAACCAGAGGTGGCACTGCTCTGCAATAATTAGTTTTCTAACATGAGAAACAGCTCCTAGTGAAGTTCTGAAAAATTCAGCAACCATGAAACTGTTTCCCCTCCCTCAAGAAAGAAACCCTCTCATACAAAACACACTTTGTGTTTATATGTAAAATGGTTTTAGGTACATTTAACTATAAACTGTGTTTCTACCTATTTGAAAGTCCTGGAGCATTGGTAGGGACTGATCATGCATCTCACAAAGACTAGCCCTTAACACACAGCCATCAGTTCTAAGTAGTTAGTGTCCACCTCTCATTACAACAACCAAAAATGTCTGCTTGGTTCACGTCAGAGCGGATGGGAGCACATGTGATTCAAACAGTAAACAGAACGATCTCAGCTGAGAATTTTAAGATTAAATGAGAAAATATATGCAAAGATCTCAGTGCAGCATATTTGTGCACAATAAGCACTGAATAAACGGTAACTAACATTAGATAATGAAAATTTAGCATTTAAATAGAATCGCTCTAAGAGGGCTTATATTAAGACCCTAAACACAATTGCAACATATCGTTTAAAATTAATAAGCCTGTGTCTGACACATCAAGTGATTTAAATCTTTTTAAAAATGTGAGAATTAATGTAGAAAACTAGTTTTCACTTTAATTATTTTACACAATACAAATGTTTGCATTCATACACATCTTATTAGCTGCTTGATAGATGAGGACTTTCTTCTAAAACAAGCATATTAATGATTTAACCAAAAGCTTGAGTTTAAAATGCTTCATTATTCATATTTCATAACATAAAACGCTAACCCCATCTATTCAAATTTAGCTGTCACTCAAAGCTCAGTCCTTTTTATGGTTATAAATTGCATTTCAGAACTTTGTGCCTTTATGCTGCCAATAAGTCATATTTTATAATCTGGCATATAATGAAAGGATAGTGTACAACATTAATTACAAGGTCAGTTCAGTGTCAAAGCTGGAACTCATTGAATAGTATTTTCATGGAAGTAGCTAGACTCTATTATGTTTAAACTTCACTATAATGAATATTCTGAATCAGACTCAATTCATGAGAGAAAAATGTAACTTCTGTGGCAAAGTGACTTTTTCCCCCTGAAATAATGTTAATAATTGAAGGCTTTCAAAATTGTATCCTGCAAATTTCAGATGTGATTAAATGTTGACTTTTTGAAGGCTGGAAACATCAAATGTTTTAAAGTAAAATTATATTTTCATCTTAACTTAATGATGAATACATTCTTATGCTGTCTAATAGATCTAACCAATACATCTTGTCCATTTCTCTGCATATCTGTATATTTTCCGCCATACTTTCTGATATTCTGGGGATTTCTTTTTGTTCCAACTCTTCACTTCCAAGTCTTCACTTGAGTAAAAATATCATGAAGTAGAGGGAAATATTTCTTCAGGACCTAGGCAAAGCTGATACTTTTTCCTCTGTGCCAAATCTTACACCAAAATGGACTTGCTTAGGCAAAGGGAGGAGGCATCTTTCCTCAACTCTGCAGAGATACTTGAGAAGGCAGGTAAATTTATGAAACTGATGCTTTAATGGTACATGCCCCATTTGGGGACACACTGAGGATTTAAAGAAAAACATATTTGATGAGGCACTGACTATTGATATAAATACTTTCTGGTCTGATCCCAAAGAGATAGAGTTCATGTTCTTCAGTGGATGAGACTGTAAAGCTTTATGAACAAAATTATTTATAGGTGACCTAAATAACTATTATCTCATAATTAAAGGGTAGCAAAAAGAGCTGGTATCACTAGGAGTGTAGGGTTATGCCCTTAGCTTTGGAGATCTCTAAGGAAGCAGAAAGGGATATAGCGTATGTATGAGTCAGGGCTCTTCAGAGAAATATAACCAATAGGATAAAAAGAGATTTATTATAAGGAATTGTCTCATGCAATTTTGGAGGCTGACCAGTCCCAAGAACTGGAGGGTGTCAGCAAGCTGGGAAACCCAGGAGAGCTGATGGTGTAGTTCCAGTCTGAAGGTCAGCAGGCTCAAGACTTAGGAGGAACAGATGTTTCAGTTCAGATTTAAAGAAAAGAAAAAGCCAATGTCCCAGTTTGATGGCATTTCAGGCAGAAGGAATTCTCCCATACTAGGAGAGGGTCATCCTTCTTGTTCCATTCAGACTTTCAAATTATTGGATGAGGCCCACCCACATTAGGGAGGGTAGTCTGATTTACTCAGTCTACCTATTCAAGTATTAACATCATCCACAAACATCCTCACAGACACAACCAGAAAGTTGTTTGATCAAATATCTGGGCACTCCCTGGCCCACTGAGCTGACACACAAAATTAACAATTGCAGGGAGTAATAACAAACCACGAAAGCAGTGACAGTAAGTGCAAATTGAGCAAAAGTACCATGAGAATGGTTATATTTTAAATTCTAGAAATAATACTGACCAGGTTTATGGTCCCATAACTTTACAAGTAATACCTAACCCAGATGATACTCAATGCTCATGTGACTTGCCTTGGAGGTAAAATGGATACCTCCCCGCAACCTTAAGTTAAAAAAACAAACAAACAACAGTTTCTGTACTGAAATGATAAAGGATGAACTGTGACCAGAAACAAGACAACAACAACTCCTGGGGTCCAAGCAAGATGATAGCTAACTTTTTGTTGTTTAGTTTTGTTTGTTTTAGATTCTTAACACCTTAGTGATCTTGGCTCTGCATTTTCCTAATTGCAAAAGAAATGGAAGCAACTTATATGTCGAACAAGGTAAGAATGATTCATTAAACAATGAAAATGCTCTACATTCTCATAAATAAAATTCAAAATTAATTAGGAAAGATAGTTTCTAAAACTCCATTTGTCACAGGTTATGATCCTATAAAATCAGCAAAAGAACAAAAGGACCAAAAGAAAACACAGAAATGTGCCTTGTCTTAGTGACAGTTGATAAGTGTAATAAAGTGATGGCATTTATAGGAAAATGGGTTAATAAGATTGATAGAGTAACACAGAGGGGAAAAAAGGCCATTGCCTTGGGACAAAAGCAAGATATATTTAAATTTAGATTTTTATCTCTATTGTAGATTTTATAATGATATACTCACAGCTATGAAATTTGATTAACAATTGCAAGGAGTAATAGCAAACCACAAAAGCAGTGATAGTAAGTGCAAATTGAGCAAAATTACCATGAGAATGGTTATATTTCAAACATCTCACAGTTATGAAGTTATGAATGATATTTTCACAGTATATGAAAATACTTCGTTTCCTTGCTCATTTCTTTAGTTACATTAGTGATATTAAAAAACACATTTTCTCACACCACACTGAATTCAAACCAGAACAAAAAACTCATAATATGAATTTACAAAGTAAATATATTCTTTAAAAGTATAAATGGCAGAGAAGTCACCAAAAAATAAAAAGAAGTTGCTTGGTGAAAAATGAAAATACACATAAGAAATGTAATTTTATATATTGATAGTCTGAAACTCTCTTCCCCTAACTTCTTTCTTCATTGATAGCTACTTTGAGACAGTTGTTGATAACGTGAGGTTTTTAATTTTTTAGAACTTAGCAGCATGTTAGAACAGTCTGCATGTTGTAAATTAAAGAAAGAATGTTACAAAATAGCTTTGTATCATATCATTTCATTTTCATAAAAACAGAAAGGTTAAATCCATATGTACATAACAGGAAAAAAGACTATTAGGAAATGTTTCAACATAAAAATACAGTATATTAAAATGTTATCAGTAATTTTCTCTAGAAAATGATTTTAAAGGACATATTCTTCTCCATGCTATCCTATGTTCCTCAAAAATTTTCACAATGAATCAATATAATTTTCATATTCTGAAAAAGTAGTGTTTACTTCTTAGCTAAAGTTTCATGTTATCTGATAAAGCCTAGGTCTCGTCTACTCAGTTTTTGGGCCTCCCCCTCTCTAAACTCAACTTGCCTGAGAAAACTTACCAGCTACAACATGTTTTCACATTTAGAGACTCTATGCATCCAGTGTCATCCTGGGATAAGTATTTCTTTTATCTAACTGTCTATATAAACAGGGGGCACTGATACACCATCTCTTCCTTAAACTGTTGTTGAATATGCAGTATGAAAGTTAATCATGGAGATACCCAACAGTGATGTGTATCAATAACTTATGAAAATGAAAAATTCATTTGATATTTTTATTTCCTAGAGTGAGAAAGAAATTAGAGCAAGGTAATATCTGGTATAAAAATAGCTAATGTCATGCAAAATTTATTAAAGAAAATGTGATTGCGGAAATTATTAAATCCCAGAATATTAGAGCTGGATGAAAGTCATTTTGCTGATTCAAAAATTCAAAAAACAATTAGAGAGAGAAATGTATTTGTCTGCTGTCACATGGATAAACAGTCCTCACAGAAATGCCTCTCTCTCTCTCTCTCTCTCTCTCTCTCTCTCTCTCTCTCTCATTCCTTTAAGTATTTTTTGAGTGATTAGTTTGTGCCAAGCACTGTGAAATGCTGGGGACAACCTTGAACTCATGCAGTTTGTGGTCTAGTGGGCCATATAGGTAAATCAAAAGGTTAATTTATTGTAAGGTTTTGTGTTAAGGGCCAAGAAGGAAGACTTTTGGAATACACAGGACACCTAACCCAATAGGCAGCAGAAAATAATCTTTATATATATATATATATATTAGATGCCTGTTGCACGAAGAGATTCGTGCAATAGGCCTTCCCTTCCCTTGGCTGCTGGCACCAGTTTTCCTCTGGCACCCAGGACCCAGGCCTTCGCTCTGGCTGGGCTCCGGCCAGAGCCCCCCTGCAGCCGTCAGGCTTTGCGGCTCCACTGATCCCGGGGCGTGAGGCCTCGCGGCTCCGCTTGGCACTGGAGCCATGAGGCCTCAGGTTCCACTGATCCCAGGGCCGTGAGGCCTTGCTGCTCGGCGGACTTCGTGTACGTTTGGCTTCGCTCCACCACTTAGAGCCTACGTATGCAAATTTACCGCCATCTTTGTTGGCAGATAATTTGCATATTGCCCTGATTAGCCAATGGGAAGCGTAGCAAAGGTATGGTCAATTACCCTTTTTGTCTTTTATTAAATATATATATATATATATATATATATATATATATACACACATACACACACACATATATATATTATTGATTTTTCACAGAGAGGAAGGGAGAGGGATAGAGAGCTAGAAACATTGATGAGAGAGAAACATCAATCAGCTGCCTACTGCACACCCTCCACCGGGGATGTGACCGCAACCAAGGTACATCCCCTTGACCAGAATCAAACCCAGGACCTTTGAGTCTGTAGGCTGACACTCTATCCACTGAGCCAAACCAGCCAGGGCTTTCTTATTATATTTTGATAGTCCTGCTCTCTGCCTAACTATTTTGTTTCTAACTTTTCCAATAGAAACTCTTATACATTGCTTAAAACATTTGTGATTTAAATGAGCGCTAAGGCAAATTCCTGACAAATGCACTCGAATAATACCAATAACTTCAAAATTTAACCAGTCATGTTTATCAAGAAAATACCATGCTTTAAAATAATTATTTTTCAATGGCTACTAGTTTCTCAATTTTACAACTTTGGTTTTATGTGGTTCCATTTATTGTGAGAACAAACCTTACACATTTTCAAAAATCATTTTGCCAATCAAATTTCCCTTTGCTCCTCCTGATTGGCTGAGGTTTGCCTATTTGGTGTCAGCCTCAAGTCATCCACACATTCTCTGGGGAGACAAACTAAACACCATGTTGTGGAATAATATCTTCAGAGAGTTATCCCATAAAATTGTCCTATGATAATGCAAATGGGAAACCAAAAATGTGGAAAGTCTGGGCTAAAGCTGATTCTGGAATCAACTAGTTCCCACGTTAAAAAAAGAATAGGAGATGCACTGCCTAATTATATCAACAGAAGTAGTTTTCCTTCTGTCATCATACAAATAAGATGTGATTGTTGATGTCATAAAAGGTTCTACCAATATCTGATAAATACAACTACCCAAATTGTTCTGTCCTTTTATCTCTAACTGAGAGAGTGCATTTTCTGCCTCTTTTCCAGGTGATAGTATTTATCCACTGAAGAACTGGCTAATGGCTTCAGTTCCACATGGCTAATTCCCCTAGGAGAAAAAGCATAATGCTGTGTGCAAAATTCTAGTGTAGTCACGAAAAGGACATTCTGTTTCCTTTTAAGAATTTTGTTTCAGGTTCTTGGGAAATGACTTTTTCCCACATATAATTCTGTAAAGTGATCATAACTTATAAAGTTGCTATTACTCTTGCCAAGAAAAGAGGAGGCAAACAGTACCATGTCAGATGCTGAAGAAGGAAAGTGAGCATTTCCTTGAGTGTTCCAGTGGAAGTATCCAAAATCAAGGGCCAATCACTCAACTTCAGAAGTAAATAAAATGGACATTCTATGAACAGTGACCAAAGAAATGCTTACACTGTACACTCATTTTCTCATGTTTATATGAGAAATAATGCTGAATTATGTTGCACAGCTAGTATATACACCAAACTAACAAATACACTTTAATGATTTTTAGAGAGAGAGAGAGAGAGAGGGGGAGAGAGAGAGAGAAATATTGATGTAAGAGCAAAACATCTATCAATTGGCTGCCTCCTGCACACCCCCTACCAGGGATCGGACTTGCAACCTGGGCATGTGCCCTGAGCAGGAATCAAACCAGCAACCTTTCAGTGCATGGGACCACATCCAGCCAACTGAGCCACAGTGGCCAAGGCCTAACAAATATATTTTAAATATGCATCAACAAGTCCAAGAAAATACCACTTCCACACACACATGCACCATTTTATAACAATCCTGGAACATGTATATACAGAGGGGTAGGGAAAAATACATTTTTAAAGATAAGAACTCACCCCATATTTTATTGCTATCTGGGCAGAAACACATGTTCCAATATTTTCTTTTCTCCTTGATCTATTCAAAGATAAATGGGCCTGTTCCTTTAAACAATTTGTATAAAAGAGCTATAGCTTCTTAGAGTTGGGTAAAGCTTACTAATATTTCTAAAATATCTTAAGTAAAGACAATTGCAGAATAATGAATAATAAGCCATTTTGTTAAAGAGATAAGTCATGTCTTTGTTTGGGTGCATAGAATAACTAATGCTTGCAACCAAAATTATTTTTGTGGCAAGCTGATAGCTGTATGGATTATCCATAGCATCACTATTTTTGTTATGCCAGGTTCCAGTTCAATCAAACTCCAGTTATCTGGGTCTCCACTCTTTTTTGGATAAGCCTAGGATATTGTCTAAATGCTGAGCATGCTATCACTCCAGACATTCTTTCTTTTTGGTTATCATATCCAGTCTCATCTGTGTAGTCTGGAATCCAGTGTTTACTACTCACACTTCATACAAACCTGTGCCTCCACCAGCTCAGACCTCTTCACAATGGTTTATTCTGCTTTTCACTCCCCTCCCCATCTGTGCGGCAAAGCTTTCTTCAGGTGACTTAATCACCAATACTCTTTCTTTTATTTGAAACCTTAATCTAATTTTGCCCATTGATAGTATTTAGCATTTATTATACAATCTAGCATTTTATTATAGACTAGAAGCCCGATGCACGAAGATTTGGGCAAGAACTGGCCTTCCTTCCCCCGTCTGCCGACACCGCCTTCACTCCAGCCCCAGCCGCTTTTCTGCCTTCATTTGGGCCTGGAGCCACCTTTATGCCTTCCCACGCTGCCCAGAGGCCCAGAGCCGCCTTTCTGCCTTCATTCCTCCGCCTTCCCACACTGCCTAGAGGCCCGGAGTGGCTGGGGCAGTGCGGGACGTCTGCATCGTCTCCATGTCAACAATGCAAGCATCCCACCCCGCCCCCAGCCAATTGGCACCTGCATATGCAAATCAACCCACCATCTTTGTTAACCCACCACTCCTGATTGGCTGGTGGGCATCGTGAAGGTAGGGTCAATTTGCATCTTTCTCTTTTATTAGTATAGATGGCAATATATTATTTTCTTGTTAATCTTTAGGGTTATATTTTTTTCTTCTGCAAACAAATTTTAGATCCCTCAAGTGAAGGAACAATATATTTTATTAACTGACTTATTGGAATGGAAAGCACTTATTGAGCTTTAATTATGGGCAAAATAGTATACTATGCCCTGAAGACAGAGAGTTAGCAAAAAAAATGCTCTTGGTTTTCAAGGAGATCGTGTCCCCTTAATTCAATCCAATAATTGTTTGAAGAGAACTATACAAGAATGCTCTAGACTAGTGGTTCTCAACTTTAGGACCCCTGGAGAGGGCTTGTTAACATACAGACTTCTTGGTTCCACTCCAAATCTTTCTGATCCAGGAGATCCTAGATGGGGCCTGAGCATCTACATTTCTAACAATTTCCCAGATGATGTTGATATTGCTGGTCTGGGGATAGCAATTTATTTTTTAAACTAGAGGCCTGGTGCATGAAATTCGTGAACTGGGGGGTGTCCATCAGCCCAGCCTGCACCCTCTCCAATCTGGGACCCCTCAGGGATCTGGCCTAAACTGGCAGTCAGACATCCCTCTCACAATCCGGGACTGCTGGCTCCCAACCGCTTGCCTGCCTGCCTGCCTGATTGCCCCTAACCGCTTCTGCCTGCCAGCCTGATCACCCCTAACCAGTCCCCTGCTAGCCTAATCACCCACTAACCACTCCCCTGCCAGCTCAATTGCCCCCAACTGCCCTCCCCTGCCGGCCCGGTCACCCCCAACTGCCCTCTCCTGCAGGACTGGTTGCCCCAACTGCTCTCCCCTGCAGGCCTGGTTGCACCTAACTGCCTTCCCCTGCTGGCCTGGTCTCTCCCAACTGCCATCCCCTGCCAGCCCAGTCACCCCTAACTGCCCTCTCCTGCTGGCCATCTTGTGGCGACCATCTTTTGACTACATGGGGGCAGCCATCTTTGACCATATGGCGGCAGCCATCTTGTGTGAGGGTGTGATGGTCGATTCGCATTATTACCTCTTTAATATATAGGAGATATATGTATATATATATTGATTTCAGAGAGGAAGGGAGAGGAAAGGCAAGATAGAAACACCAATGATGAGAGAGAATCATCATTTGGCTGCCTCCTGCACACCCCACACTGGGGATCAAGCCCACAACCGGGGCATGTACCCTAATCAGGAATCAAACCATGACTTTTTGGTTCATATGTCAATGCTCAACCACTAAGCCATGTTGGCCAGGCAAGGAGGGGTTGCAACTTAGATAAGATAAAGGCAATCACAAGTGTATGGGGCACACCAGCCAGGGCAATGAGTCAGTTTTTTCCATGTCCTATTTTCAGTCAACGAAGCCTCTTGCAGTTTAAGAAACCATCTTCTAAACCAGAGGAACTGAGCCACAAAACAGACGAATACTTTAAGAGCCAGCCTTTTTTGAGAGGGTTGGCTAGTCTTTTTTTCTGTGTATTTCTTTACTTTCCTCAATTTCACAAGGAACTCCAGGAAATCCTTATGAATTTATTTCATCCAATTTTAATTTCCTGGTCATAGTTATAGCTTTGAGGCCCATTATCAAACTCTAACCTCATATCCTCATTCTTACCTGTCACAAACAAATCACTTTATTACATGAATGTATGTTTCTTTTTTAAAATATTGAATTTATTGGGGTTACATTGGTTAATAAAATTATATAGACTCCAGGAGTACAATTCAATAATACATAATCTGTATATTGTATATTGCATATTGTGTGTTCACCACCCCAAATTAGTCTCTTTCCATCATAATTTATCCCCCCTTTGCCCTCTTCTACCTCCCCCACCCCCTTTCCCTCTAGAAAATCACCACACTGTTGTCTATGCTTCAACACATTTTCCTTCACTAAGTCCAAGTAAGACAATTAGATTTTTCATTAAATTATTGTTGCTTCTAATAATTTATTTTCTTGCTTGAATTTTGCTGAAATTGTGGCTATTGAATGGAGAACACCTTCTCTTTTTGATTTTGTAAGCATGAATGTTAATATTCTGTTGTGAAATTATAACAGAAATTAATCCAGATGACATATTTTTATTTAGCTAGGAAACATATTTAACTTTCAGTCACAACATTTTTAACACAGAACAAAAAGTACAATATTTTTATTTATTTTTAGTCTCAACAGACATTGCACTTATTAAATATGTTAATATCATGAGCATAACAATTGAAAATGTGCTTAATTGTTCATCCACGGGGACTGTATAATCTGCATCAGATTGCTATGGGTTTTTCATGTCTCTGAATTACTATTAGAACCTTCCAATTGGACTTTGTGTCTCTAGTCTCCCTCTCCTCTGATCCATCCTATGTAATGCCTCTGAAATGGGTTTTTAAATATATCTTTACTCGCTCTAAACTTACCAGTTTCTCCATGTTGCTTTGACCTTATCACTGCATCTACCTCATGCCTCTCCTTATGTGTCCAGTCATGTGGGACTTCTTGATATTTCTAGAACAGGCCATGGTATTTTGTTCTTTCATGGTTGCTCAAGCTGTTGTCCTCACTTCTGATCTTCTTCCTCTGCATTGTCAATTTTCTACTTCAACTCCCAGATGAAACTATGTTATTTTCTCTGTGAAACTGGGTCTTAGACTTCTCTGATTCCTTCACAGATTTTAATGCATCTGTCTTTAAATACTATAATGATTTTAATGTTGTCCTTCTCCACTAGGCCAAGCATGTACCATTTGAAACACAAAACAGTAATACTCAACAAATGTTTAATTAGTGCATAAATAAAAGTATCTATACAGCAACAACCACGGTCTTTACATCCTCACCTCTCAGTATCTTTGTAACACACTACAAAGAGGTTTCTATGCAAGCTCCCAAAGAAAATGTTTTTGGCAAAGTCAACTATAAGGCCCATATTGCTAAATCCAGTGGGCAATTTTTTTGTGTTTATGTAATTGAATTTTTCAGCAACATCTGACACTGTCATTTCCTCTAAATTTTGAAGTATATTCTTCATTTGGTTTCAGGGACATCACATGTACCTATTTTTTATGTATATACTGTAGCTATTGCTTCTTAGTCTCCTTTAAATCTTTTTTTTTCCTCTTCCTCTCATTGAAACCTATGTTCAATTCTCAGCCCCCTTTACCGAATACTTTTCCTAGGAGACCTAATTCAGTCCTATGTCTTTAAAACCATTTATAAGCCTATGACTCTCATATTAAATATATGTAGTCCCAACTTTTCTCCTGAGTTTTAGACTCATCTAACTTCCTTTCCAACATCTCCACTCGGATGTCTAATGAAAATAAACATAGTCAAAATAAAACTCTTGACTTCATTTCTCCCTGCATCCTACTGTTTCTCCTCTACTTTTCTCAGTTTTCGCTAGCCAAGAACTTATTGTTCTCAATCTTTCTCATACCGCATATAAAATTCATCACAGCAAATACTATAATCTATACCATTGAAATGTATCCTGAATCCAAGTTATCTAATTGACCCCATCATTCCATCCTAGTCTAAACCATCACCATCTTTTATATGGACTTCCAATGCCATCACCCTGCTTTGCTACTGTCCCATTTAGGTCTAATCTTCACTCAGCAACAAGAAAACTCTTTGAAGAAAATAGGTCATATTGCTTCAATCTCCTACTCGAATCTCTCCAATGATGCTCCATAAACCTTAGAGAAAAAATTAAATTCTTTTTCATGGACTATATGTTCCTGCATAACCTGGTCCTTGCCCACTCTCCCATGTCATTCCCTCCCATTCTCCCCTTACATTGGGATCCATGATATTTCTTGGATAAGTCGTCTCTTTTGTTCTCAGGGCCTTTGACCTTGATGTTTCCTCTGCCTACAATATTTTTTCCTAAACATTCATCTGGTTTGCTGCTTTAAATAACTCTCATTTCTCCTCAAATATTACCACCCAAAGAAGTCAACTATGCCTGCTCAGTCTAAACTAGTCCACCTTCAAAATAATTCCCTATCTCCTAAATCAGCTTCCCCCCCCCACAGAATGTATTACTATCTGAAATAATATGTGTATGTATGTGATAAATGTAATAACTAAATATTGCTTATTTATTGTCTGAATCTCTATTAGAATGCAAGTTCCATGAGGGTAGGGGCTTTATTTTGTTCACTCTTATATCCCAAGTACCTGGTATATAACAAGTGCTTGATAAATATATATTGAAGGAATGAACATATTGAAGGGACCCAAATTATACCATGCGGCATACATACAAATAATTTTGAGCTGAAGGCATTTGAGAATCAACAGATGCAGAAAGTTCCTGTCTCTGCACTCCCTTTTCTACTTAAAAGTAGAGCTTTCCAACAGGTTTCTACTTATTATAAATTCCTTTTTAAGGGAGGCTTTACAAATCAAGGCAAAAGAATAACTCCTATCACCAGAGATGAGAAGCTGGCACCAGAGTGAGAACTTGCATAAACAGATCTTACTAAAACAGACCTTACCTCCCATTACTTACCCCCATATACTAGTATTTCTCAGTAATTTTCTACAAGTTATTGCCCCTTGAAATCCTAACACACTAACCTTAGGAAGACTGTATATAAGCTCTAAATTCTAACAGCTTATTTGAGTTACATTTTCCCTGCACTCTTGTATACATACATAAATACATTTTGTCTTTTCTCTTGCTAATCTGTCTGTTGTCAGTTTAATTGACAGGACCCAAGTACTGAACTTAAAAGGTTATAGGAAAAGCTTTTCCTTTCTGAAAACATAAATGAACATGTAAATAAAGGGATAGTTTGAGTAACTTTCCTCATCCTTCTAAACCTCACTCCATTATTCTTTTTATTGATTATACAACCATTGCCAAATAAGAGTGGACTTTCTTAAGAGTAAGGACATTAGAAATGTTAAGAGGTTACCATAGGGAGCTGCCACATTGAGAAATAGTCCACATGGTCTTCATTCAATCTCATTATTAAGCTATATGGTTGGGAGAATTAAGGTGGGTAATGGAGATATGCCTCTGCATGAAGTCTCAGGGATGGATTAATAAAAAGATGTTTAACCAGGCATGAAAAAAGACAGCAGTTCCTTTGATACAGGTGAAGGTTATTGATACTCCAGCCTGATGGTTCCAGAGTCCAGGACCCAGCAGTGCCTTTCAGAGAATGACAAGCCTCCCTGAACTTCACGTCTACCCAAATGTGGACAGCTGCCAAAATACCATCTGGTCAGGTGAGGATCTCCTCAGATGCTTCATAAATCCCCTTATTGACATTCAAATGTGGTTTTTTAACCTCTCAAACTCTTCAAACAGACATCAAGGGGTTTCTATACAAATCCAGTGGGAAGTTCCTGAATGCATACCAAGAGAAGTGTGAATGTTAGGTCCCTTCCAAAATCCATCAAGCTATGATCTACCCATATCTCAATTTTTACTCATCCAAATCAGAGTGGAAGCCTGCCTGTAGACCACTTAAATTCAAATCCAAGAAGGCGCCTTTGGCAGAGAACATATTTAACCAAGAAGTTTATTTGGGGGATGGTTGGATAGGGGTCCTCCATTTGGACCTGGAAGGATTATTACTAGAGAAACAGTGGTTATGAACTTCCTGTTTCTAGATAGAGACCAGGCAAGTAGAGAAGCTAGCGGAAACAGAATCTCAGAAGGTGTGGATGGTTCATGCCAAACGTAGCCCCCAATGCCCATCTTTATCTTGAGAGCTCTGGGATGAAACTAGTTAAAATCATTGCAGAGGTTACCTTTGGCATAGATACATGAGCCCTTAGCTTTGGGATAATCAAAAAGACCATTCTCGCATTGCATTTTCTCACCCCAAACTCACTTAAGAGTTTATACCTGTAAAATAGTCTATTTTTGTATTATCCATGGTACTTTTAGGCTAGTAGTTTTCTGCCACTTAGAAGCCTGCACTTCTCCTACTTTCAGAGACTACCACCAATATTACACCCAGGAACAATTACAACAACAAAAGTATTTTATTATCCTGGAAAGCATAGGTATAGGATGAAATGTATACAGTATATATTACTGTTTCACTTTATGAAACACTGATTACTTAGGTTGATGGTTTGCCCTATAGCTTCCCCAAAATCTGTGTTACTGTTTTTCCCATTATACAAAAGTGCAGTTAAAGCACTTAAGCTGGCAGTCTTTTCCCTTAATTATATTTTTAAAAGTGGCAAGGAGTGCCAGGCTACAGAGTGAATAGAACCTAACTCTCTGGATCTTGGTAAATTTCCAATAAGTGATCCCAGTAAATACTGGGGTAGGCCCAGGGAACTTCTCAGTTTATGTGCCCCTAGAGGAGTGCTTCTCAAAGAGTGGTTCCTTGGCCAGCATGATTAGTCACTTGGAAATGTTTTAGAAATGCAAATTTCCTTGTCTCACTGCACAACTATTTTATCAGAAACTCTAGGGTGGGGCCCAGCAATTGAGTGTTTTAACAAGCCCTCCAGGGAATTTTGATGCAGGCTAACTAATAACATCCCCCTATCTTAAAAGCCAAAGGGATTTGAGTAGGTAGTAACAAGTTCCATGACCTCTAGCATTGAGGATTACAGACTGGACTTCCTTGAGTGAAGGTCCCAGGACTTTACATTTCCCTATACAAGGGGTCCTCAAACTTTTTAAACAGGGGGCCAGTTCACTGTCCCTCAGACCGTTGGAGGGCCGGACTATAGTTAAAAAAAAACAACAACAACAAAAAAAACTATGAACAAATTCCTATGCACACTGCACATATTTTATTTTGAAGTAAAAAAAACAAAACGGGAACAAATATAATATTTGTATTTGCATGTGGCCCCCGGGCCGTAGTTTGAGGACCCCTGCCCTATATCATGAATACTGAACACTGTGACCATGTAATATTAGCATCTCCTTTGACCCCTCATCCTTTGATACCACCTCCTTATTTGCCTTGTCCACAGTGATGCAGAACTCATCCACTTTCATTCCATGTTCACACAGCCCTGTGCCAGCACTGGAGATATGCAGCTGAGTAAGTCCTTGCTCTCTGAATTAACCATGCCTGACACAGTTCTACCTATGGTTTTTTGTCAAAACTGTTCCTTCCCCCTGAATTTCACTTCCTTTCTCTGATTTTTCATTTTGGGGCTGATTCTGCAGCCCTGGGTAGCCATCAGATTCTGTGTTCACCCTTTTCAGAGCACAGTATTGCCATTATTTGTTTACACGCCTGACTCCCCTCTACTCGCAGATGCTGGAAGGCTGTCTTTCATCTATCACCAGCATTTTGCACAGTTCCTACCAACAGTTGATACTTGATAAAATTTTGATAAATGAATGAATGAAAACCAAACAATGGATTCTAAAGAGAAAAAAGTATCCTACAAGAAATGTGTCTTTTGAATCATAACATGTTTGTGAGCAATACAGATCAAGGGAAATAATATAAAATGAATTTACTTGGGGTTTTATGACTTCTTCCACTCTTGATTTCACTGTGCAATCAAGGCCCTAAGCTGCTTGTTTCTACTTAACCTTACCAAGCTCATACAAATTCAGCTGGCAATGTCTACCATTGCCAGAATTGTTTGGAATTGTACACTGATCCTCCAAGGTGCTTAATGAGCCACCCTGGCTGGTTAACAACCATCTACAAAATTGATGGGCATGAAATGCCTTTTAACAGCAACTAAACCCTTGCTTCCCTGATTTATAGACCTATCACTGCTTTGGACCAAACCAAATTTCTGAAATTCTGGCTGCTCAGATCCAAATTGCAATCTAATTGTGGCATTATTAATATTGGAGATTGAGGTTAATATTACAATTGCATCCAGCAAACTAGGGAGAGAACAAACCTGGAAGTAGGAATGTTAGTTAGAAGTTAATGATTTGTACAGGGCAATATGCGGCTTGGGCTGTCTGTTCTCTTTGTCAAGTGTGGATACAAAATGATCACTCCATCACTGATTGCAACATGCATCCATGGGAGTTATGTGCAATGCATTTGAAAATAATAACTTGAGACAGGGAGACAAAGAACGAATAAGCCAAGGAAATGTGGCATTCACAAAGAGGCATTTTATCTGCTGGTTCTTAATCAGGGAAGACCTGAATATTCACATTTAGAGCACAAAAACTGAAAGGGAGGGCTGGAATTTAAAATGCCCTTCATCTTAGTCAGGCTCTGTGGGGTGTACTCCCTGCAGCTGGTGGGCCCCTCCCTGTTTCTGATGTCTCCACTTGCAGGTGGTGGCGTTGGCCCCTGACCTTATGAAATAAGCCTCTTGCTCTTCTCCACATTATCTCCAATGCTGGTAGACCGCATATCGGAAGTTAGGGGCTCACAAAAGGTCTCCACCAAAAGACTAGATTAATCAGCTCAATAACGTTTGCTCCACGAGCTTTCTTTTTCAAATAAGGTTTTCAAAAAATATGCTAATATATCTCCAGTTTTACTCAAAATTCAATAGCAGTATAAAGAGAAGGAGGGCACAGAATAGTTTATAAGGAAAACACATATCCAATATAGGCCAAAGCAAAAGACCAAATTCAGATGCAAAGATGTGTTGAAACCTTAAGAGTACACAGCAACAGTAGGACATTTGAGGGCGAAAAGAAACTACTGGCTTGAATTTTAGAATCTCTCAAAATTGAATATGGATGTGAAGGACCAAGAGAAAAGAAGTTGATTCCATTGTGGGCTAGGGAGCAAAAGCCCAGTGTTTTGCATTTCCTCTGTGACCCAGAACTTGAGCCTCCTTCCTTTGCAAGTCATAATGATTTGATTGATTGTTGATTGATTGATTATGTTGGGGTGACATTGGTTAATTAAACTATACAGGTTTCAAGTGTACAACTCAATAAAGCATCACCTGCAAACTGCATCATGCGCTTCTCGCCCAAAGCAAAGTCTTTCTGTCCCCACTTCCCACCCCCTTTCCCTCTGGTTATCATCACATCATTGTGTTTATGTGTCATATTTTTTTCCTTAATCTGTTCACCTTTTGTTTCAGCTCCCACCAACCCTCTTCCCCTCTGACAGCTGTCAATCTGTTCTATGTATCTATGATTCTATTTCTATTTTGTTTGTTCGCTTATTTTTTTCATTAGATTGCACATATAAGTGAGATCATATGGTACTTTTCTTTCTCTGACTGGCTTATTTCACTTAGCATAATAATATCCAGGTCCATCCATGTTGTCACAGAAGGTAAGATTCCCTTCTCTTTTTTAATAGCTGAGTAGTATTAACTACTCCCATCTACCTTTCCTGTCTTTGTTCTATTTTTCTCTGATCTATTGGCCAAGCTGCAGAAAAAGGCTTTTGCAAATTCTGGCCTATTCAAGTTATTTGCCAGTATAAAAGTGAACAGCCTACTTGCTGATGTACTTATCAAAGTGTAGCTAAGTCTAAAATAGTGGTTCTCAACACAAGATGAGATGAAGGCCACCAACATCAGCATCACCCAGGAACAGGGACATGTTAGAAATTCAAATTCTAGCCGCACTCCAGACCTACCAGACTAGCAATCCTGAAGATGCAGCCCAGCAGTATGTGGTATAACAAACCCTCCAGGTGATTCAGATGCTGCTGAGGTGGGAGAACCATTGGCCTAGAGCAGTGGTCGGCAAACAGCGGCTCACGAGCCACATGCGGCTCTTTGGCCCCTTGAGTGTGGCTCTTCCACAAAAGACCGACTTCTGCGCATGGGCCACGAAGTTTTAATCGCACTGTAGTGCGCGCCCGCACGTGGTATTTTGTGGAATAGCCACACTCAAGGGGCCAAAGAGCTGCATGTGGCTCACGAGCCGCAGTTTGCCAACCACTGGCCTAGAGGCCCTAAAGTTTATAGTATGATTATCCATCACCTGAGGAGTGTATTTAAAATATATATATACATGAGTGTTCCTTTTTCTCCACATCCTCTTCAGCACTTGTCATTTGTTGATTTGTTGATGATAGCCAATCTGACAGGTGTGAGATGGTACCTCATTGTTGTTTTGATTTGCATCTCTCGGATGATTAGTGACTTTGAGTATGTTTTCATATGTCTCTTGGCTTTCTGAATGTCCTCTTTTGAGAAGTGTCAATTTAGTTCCTTTGCCCATTTTTTGATTGGATTGTTTATCTTCCTTTTGTTAAGTTGTGTGAGTTCCCTATAAATGTTGGAGATTAAACCCTTATTGGTGATAACATTGGCAAATATGTTCTCCCATGCAGTGTGCTTTCTTGTTGTTTTGTTGATGGTTTCTTTTGCTGTGCAGAAGCTTTTTATTTTGATGTAGTCCCATTTGTTTACTTTCTCTTTAGTTTCCAATGCCTTAGGAGCTGTATCGGTGAAGAAATTAATCCAGGTCTTCAACTAATGATACTGATTCAGTAGGTTTGGGATGAAGGTAAGGAGTCAACAGCTTTTATCAAGACACCCAGACAATTCTGAAAGGGGACGTACAGATTGCACTTAGAGAAATGCTGGCGAGAGGACAGTTTCTGAACCACTAAGTATAGCATGCAGTAGCCTAGCCTTCTCTCCATTGCCTCCCCCACCTCTCTTTCCTTTAATCCTCTTCTTATAATCATGCCATGCACTCTCACATTTCTCTGCCATTGGCTCTCCTCTGCTTAATTCACCACCAATCTTTTTTCCTTGCCTATTCAACTTGTACTCCTCTTCATGTTTTTGAAAAGCTTTCCTCAGCTCCCTCAAGCAAAGTACATCCTCTCTCTTTTTCACTAGTCTAAAACACTGTTCATGGTAGTCTATCTGAGTAAGTAAGGTCTTTGGAAAGGCATCAGCTCATTCATGCATTCATTCATTAATTATTTTTCTGTCATCCATTTTGTTTAAGGGACTATGTTACGCCCTGGAAATGTAACCATAAACAAAATGGACACATTTCCTACCCTAATGGAGCTTAAAGGCTAAATTGAAATAATAACTGTGCCACTTATCTGCGTGATCTTGGGCAAATTATTTAACCTCTTTATGTCTCAGTGTTATCAGCTGTAAAGTGATGATGATCATTTAAACCTTCCAGACTTGTGGCAAAGATGAAGTAGCAAGAGTAAAATGCAATGATGGAATGCCTCTTACATAGTAGACCTTCAATAAGCAGTAGTTATTATTAGATTATTTATCTCACTCCATTGTAATGATGTTAGGTATCTGTCCTCCACTGGGCTATGAAGATCCTTGAGATTTATCCTATTCATCTTGAAATTCCTTGTCCTTATCACAGTGCCTACAACATAACTGACATTGTCATACCTCTGTAAAAGTTTCCAAATAAATATACTATACTTTGTTAGGCAAGTGGCATACCCTAAAGCTAAACATTTCTGTTCTTCCATAGAGAAACAAGGCAAAACTAGTCAGGTGAACTTCAACAGTGATTTTTGTACTGCTGCTATTTAAGAAACATACTACTAATAAAAACTTCTCACATTGAACATTACAAGATAAAATATTTGTACTTAAGTTAATGTCATGCTACCAAATTTCACCCACTCAGGTGCTCTTTGAAACACAAAAAGAAAAAGGGAATCCATGTTAACACCTACTTTTCAGAAAGCAGTGAAAACACGTTGACCTTGAATAAGAGTACAGCTGCTGGACCTCAAATGGGACATGCCTAATCTTATAGTCTCAAAAAACAAGTGTTCTTCTTATATAGGTACACCATATACATACAGGATAGAAGAAAAGAAAATTAGGTGAATTTTGTTGTGAGCATCTCTATACATAAGATCAGAATTGATGCTAATAGAAAAAATCTGTGTTATTACAAACTGGTCCTTTACTACAGTGGTCCTTCAACTTGATTGTGAATCAAAATCGCCCCAAGAACTTTACAGATTGCTGAGCCTGATTCAGTATATCTCAGGTAGGGTTCAAGAATTTTCATTTCTAACAATTCCCAGATGATGTTGATCTGAGGAACATGCTTTAAGAGCTATTTACTGTTCCACACTACGAAGAAAAATGTCTGAATATGCCACAAAGAAGAATTCTCTGCTTCTGAAGAAAGAGAACCATGGAGGTTAAATAATAGAGAAAAAGATAGAATTCTCAGATAGCTGAAGTCCTCCAAGTGAATTTAATTGTGCCTCCCATATATACCTGTAACCCTTTGTTTCACAGGTCAGCCAAATTTATCACTTTATCTTTCATGGTTATTTGTGTATATCTACTTTCTTATGAGATAGTGAACTTCTTAAAAACTGGATGGTTGCCAGAGGGGATAGAAGTTGGAGAGCTGGGTGAAAAAGGTGAAGGGTTTTAAGTACAGATTGGTAGTTACAAAATAGTCAGCATAGGAAATATAGTCAATAATACTGTAATAGCTATATATGGAGACAGATGGGTACTGGAATTATCAGGGGGAACACTTTGTAAAGTATATGATTATCTAACCACTGAAACTAATATAAAACTAATATTGGATGTGAACTGTAATTGACAACTAAATTTAAAAAAAGGGGGAGGGGATCTGGAGGACTGGATGAAAAAAGGTGAAGGGATTAAGCAAAACAATAATACACACACACACACACACACACACACACACACACACACACACACACGGACATGGGCAACAATGTGGTGATAGCTAGAGAGAAAGGGGCTGAGGGTAGATGGAAATGGGCAAAGTAAGGGGAAATGGGGATGGAAAGAGATTTTTCTTGGGGCAATTGGCACAGGATTCAGTATGCAGATAATGTTTTATTGAGTTGTACATTTGAAACCTGTATGGTTTGAAGAACCGATGTCACCCCAATAAATTAAATAAATAAATAATAAATAAATAAAATTGTAAAATGGTGGCATGGTTTATTCATCTTTATATTTATCACGGCTTATATAAAGTAAATGCTCAGTGAATGTTTGTTGAATTAAAAGAATTCTAAAGAAAATAGACTGTTCTCTATAATCTCTAGGTTGGTAGATGTTTTATGAAGTAATTCATGATTAAGGTACTCTATTGATTTTACTATTTGGATACTTTATTTTCTTTTTCATCTGAAATGATTTGTGTAAGTGAAGAACTGGGCAACTTCTGAGAGGTGATACATAATACTAAGAGGGGCTTAAGTAATTAAAATATTATAGAGAAACCATATGTGAAATCTATGCAATTGCATACAACTTTTTATTGTGCTCCTACTACATGCCTGGAAATGTGCGAAATGTTGCAAATATCTAATAGAATAATGCTAATAGCTTCAATTTTTGAGCATTTAGAATGCAACAGGAACTACACAAAGTGCTTATCATAGTTATGCTTATTTATTTGTCATACCACCCTTATAAGTTGGCACTATCAGCATCTCTAAATTAAGGAAGAGGAAACCAAAACTTCTAAAATTAATTTAACCAAAGCTACACAAGGTAAGAAATGGTGGAACCTTGACTTGAACTAAGGTTCTCTGAAGTTAGTTTTGTCTCAACGGCCCTGCTGTATTAACTCACACTGAAGAGTTGCTCAGCTCTCAAGAGAGTCATAGGCAAAGAGGTCAAATTATTTTCTAAGATTTAAATCAGAGCAAAGCTATTAGTTCAGTTTACATAGGCCCAAACTTCTAAACTTTCAGCCCAAACCATAGCTCATTGTGGGATACACATTAGGAAAATTTTAAGGTGTATTTTTTTCATTAAGTAATTTGACAAATTTCTATTGAATGACTGCAGAGTTCCTGACAGAGCAAAAACATGTGCAAAGTCAGAAGAGATCATCACTATTTAGAAGGACCTAAAAAAGTTGTGTGGTTGGAGTATAAAGAATAATACAAAAAAAGGAGTTATGAAATAGAATACTGCAAATGTAGCAGAAGCTAGGCCATGTTGGGCCTTGAAGGCCATGTTAAGACCAAGAGTAATAAAACCATTTAGAGTAGAAAATTGACAAGGCTAGGTTCATATTTTTAAAATATCCATCTGGCCCTAGCTGGTTTGGCTCAGTGGATAGAGCATTGGCCTGCGGACTGAAGCGTCACAGGTTCAATTCCGGTCAAGGGCACATGCCTGGGTTGCAGGCTCAATCCCTAGTAGAGAATGTGCAGCAGGTAGCCAATCAATGATTCTCTCTCATCATTGATGTTTCTATCTCTCTCTCCCTCTTCCTTCCTCTCTGACATCAATAAAAGTATATTTAAAAAATATCCATCTGGCTGCAGAGAGAGCACTCTGGTTAGGAGGGGCAGAGTCATTTTAATTCATCCAGTTCAGAGGTTATTATAATCATCCCAATAACAGATGATGGCAGCTTGGCCCAGGACAGTGATGGACATATAGGAAAACTACAGATTCTGAGGTTAGATCAGTAGGATTGGGTGATGAATTAGATATGACAGTTGGAAAGACTCTCAGGAGGAATCAAGTACAAATCTCAGACTTTTAGCCTGCTCAACTGGTGGTATCATTTACTGGGATAGAGCAGCGTGGATGTTTATCAGGTTTGTAGGAAAGGTTCATACGTTCAATTTGGTGTTTGTTGAATTTGAGCTACCTTTAACAATGAAGATGTCAACTAGGCAGATGGGTATAAAAGACCAGCATTAAGGGGTAAGTTTGGGGTTAGAGATGTAAATTTCACAGGCTTTGGAGGAAATTTAGTAATTTAAAGCAAAAACACCAATGAGATCACTTAGGAACAAACAACAGTGAAAAAGATGAAGGAACATATTTATCCTTCTGTGGCACATTGTGCAGTGAATCAAAATCATATCATACTGGGCTTAAAAAATGAAAACTAATCTAACCACCCATAGTATAGAATGAAGAGAGCCTTGAAAGTTTGGTCCATGTGCTAGATCTCCAAAGTAGAGATGAAGCAGTAACACAGGTCTTCAGAACTATAGTTTAATTCTCCAACTTCTATATCAGTGTTTCTCAAAATGTTGCCCTGGAACCAATATCACCAGCATCGTCTGCACACTTGTTAAACACGCAAATATTCAGGCCCCATCCCAGATCTACTGAATCAGAAGCTTGGGGTTTGGGTCTCAGCCCTACTGATGGACATGACACATGTTCCACTTTATTTTGAGAACTTCTGCTTTATTTTGTGCAATTGCTTGCTTGCATAAAGAGGGAGTACGGGAAATGTGAGGCTGTTCTGGACTCTGCACTATAAGAGATTATTTAATTTAGACCCCCTTGCACTCATCTTCACAGAGCATGGTGCATGTGTTTAATAACCCAACAATTATGCATGCCATTTCTGTGCTTTGCAAGAGGGCAGACAGCAGTGCCAGGGCAAATGATATGAGCAGTCCAACTTGAATAGGTAAAATGGTCTAAGACACAAGGAGAAAAAAAACTGATTTTGTAGAACTTGACAGAGAAGGCACTTTGAACCATCAATCTCAGCTTGAGGCTCAAACACCCACACACCCATCTTTAGAGCAATGTTAGCAATTCTGTATGGTTGACAGATAAACCTCTTTTGCAAATTATCCTCTAGCCATGAGATTTAAAATCAACAGTTTCTGGTGTTTTATTGCTTTGAAATATGTAACCTTAACCAAATATTTATACCTGGGTCTTAAAAATCTTATAGAACAGTTCATTTGATGTGTTAGCATAATTAAGAAATACTGGTACTTCCGTAAGAGGGGAAGAGAGGCAAATTTATATATATAATTTCAGAGAGTAAGGGAGAAGGAGAGAGAGAAAAAAAATCAATGATGAGAGAGAACCATTGATCGGCTGCCTCCTGCATACCCCCTACTGGGGATTAAACCCACAACCCAGGGATGTGCCCTGACTGGGAATCAAACAGTGACCTTCTAGTTCATAGGTCCATGCTCAACCACTGAACCATAATGGCCAGACGGTATGTTTAATTTTAAAAAAAGGCAGACTGTTTTCTGCTCTATAACAGTCTACCAACTAGAAATTTCTATTAACTCGTCTCTACCTCATGAATACAACAATGTTGTGATTTTAATGATCATTTTGAAACATTCTGCGGTATTAAGGTAGATACTGAATCAGAATTTAATTTGTAGTCAGGACAGTTTCAGTTGTTTATACTTACTATCATCCTACTTTTTTATTTTATTAAGCTATTATTGAGAAAATTTTCAAATATAAAAATGTGACAATACAATTTGTAGTTACAAAATAGTCATGGGGATGTAAAGTAAAACATAGGGAATGTAGTCAATATTGCAATAACTATGTATGGTGTCAGTTAGTTACTGGAAATCTCAAGGGGAACACTATGTAAAGTATATGAATGCCTAATCACTAAGCTATACTTTGAAACCAATAAAAAATAAAATTGTAAGAAAGATGTGATAATAAAATGAATATCCATAAAATTTCAATAATATTTTATTCAATAATTTTTAGTATTTGCCATGTTGGTTTTATCATCTATCTTTTTTGATGAACCATTCTATATTTAACTAGGGGCCCATTGCATGAATCTGTGCACCTTGAAAGTAACTGTGGGCCGTGAGGCTGGGGTAGGCACAGGGGTGGGTCTTGACCCATCCTCTGTGCCACAGCCCTACTCCTCCCACCATGCCCCCCTCCCCTTTCTGCCAGCAGCTCCCGCCCCTGCTGCTCCCACACTCTAAAGGCGCCTGCCCTGCTCACACTCACTGAAGGCGCAAAGCAATTGGGGCCGGCACCAGTAGTGGGTGCAAGCAGGGCCAGCGCCATCAGCGAGTGCAAGCTGGTGCAAGCAGGTCTGCACCATCAGCGGGTATGAACGGCAGTTGCTGCCCCGATTGCCTCTCGCCTCTTGCACCCGCTGATTAACAAAGAGACAGCATCAAGGAGCTGTCATTAGGAGAAATGCAGATTGCACCAAGCAATCGGGACCAGCGCTGGGCACCAGCAGCAGGTGCAAGTGGCAGTTCTGAAGCTGACTGTGGCTGCGAGTGGGGCCGGCACTGGGTGTAAGCAGCGGATCCTGCACTGGCAGCAGGTGCAAGTGGGGCCGTTGCAGGCAGCTCGTGCAAGAGGTGGCTGCTGGCCCCGATCTCCCCTCAGGAGCAGGGGGAGGTGGAGAAGCCCTGAGGGGCGATTGGGGCCAGCAGCTGCTGCTTGCACCCATTGATGGCACCAAGTGATCTGGGCCAGCCCCAGGTGCCAGCAGTGGATGCAAGTGGCAGCTCCGTCACCAGCAGCAGGTGTGAGCGCTAGGCTGGACCATGGCACATGGGAGGAAAGAATTTTCAGTTACCACAAGAGGCTCACCCTGATGACAGCAACCGGTGACCCACCTTGATCTGGCATCCCCCTCACCTGCTCCACCATCCCACCATGGCCGTCACCCACTATGTTCTGTGCATGACCCCTGGTGGTCAGCACACGTCATAGCGAACCTGTTGTTCGGTTGTTCTGGTTGTTCCACCATTCGGTCTATTTGCATGTTAGCCTTTTATTATATAGGATGATGACTTTTCTAACTAGAAGATCTAATTCATAAAGGCACACCCATTTCTTGGCCAGTATACATACACCTACATATGTAAGCTTAATTTATTTTTATGGATAGGATCCATCTATTCTATTACACTGGATGAAAAGAAATGGTATCCACAGCTTCTATTTAATAATTTAAAAATTCATCCTTCATGATATATATGCTCTCAACAGCATTCTGATAAATACGTTTTGTTTAATGATCACACATAATAAAATACATTGGCTTTGTTAAGTCACCTAAATACAGAAACAACTGTACCATTGGCATTTGAAGTACCTTTGGAAGTATTTCAAATTCCTCTTCCACTCCCAATATGCTGCTCAAAGGGAAAAGGCAGTTATTTGGAATGTCAATTATATGCTTTTATAGTAAGAAGATGATTGGACCATGAATGAAAAGACATGTATTCACAAGCATATTGCTCAAGAGTGCTAGTTATGTACATTATCTATCCCTTCAATGAAAACAAAGATCATCTGTTTTCTTTTCTATGTAATTACTACTATCCAATGTAAAATATACACAGAAAATAGGCAATTCACAAGTATAGTAACTACATGGCAATTTGCTTTCAATTTTTTACATGGATATCATTTTCCATAAACATTAATCTCACTGCAAAACAAATAATATTGTACGATTGAAAAGAAAACTAGCTGTTAAAATTGTGAATATATTTTGCCATGCTCAATCTTACTTCAGTCAACAAGAAAATGTGTAATAATAAAATTTTTGTTTATAAAATTTTTAGCAGTGCTCCTTGTAAAGATATCTTATAAACACCTAAGATAGGCTGAGAGAAAAATATTATAAGATGGCATTATTTTTTAATATTTTCCTTTTACGCCTCTAATTTGAAATAAATATCCAATCTTTTTAATAGGTTCTGTTTGCTGCTCAAAATCATGAATTAAATACTAATGATTTGAAATGTAATTTAAGAAATTAAAGTATATTCCAAGTAGCAAGCAAATCAATTGACATTTATGTTCTTCTGATAAATGCAAAGTACCAATTCTCTGAACATAGCTTTTTATGGTTACTTTTTCAAAGTAACTACATCATTCAAAACTACTGAGTGGCCTGTAAAACCCAAATTGCTTGAACATTAGTGCTAGAGAAATTTTCATGATGCCTTTAAACTCTGAGTGTCAAATTTAACATTTAGGCTCTAAAGCCTATGGGTGGCATTTATCACCCTTCAACACTCACATTCATCATTCAGGGAAAATATGTTTAAGAAAGAAAAAATGAAATTGGAACTCAGGGTTTAAAATGTTCCTTCTTATGACCTGTGTAGTTTCCCTTTATGTAAAATCCTTTCACTTGCAAGTTGGAGAGATGCCAGATAGTGAGAATAATTTAAAATGTCCAAATCTTTATAATAAATCTCAAGCACAGGGTCTGGAAGAAAACAGCAAAACAGAAACTTAATATAATATCTAGCTTAATCATTCTGAGAGCTAATCACACCTAAGGCCTTCTAACCTCAGCAACTTTACTATGGATATCCAGGACAATCTCCTCTTTCCTATATTTCCTTTACTAAAAATTTATGTTTTTCCCTTCAAATTAGTGCATTATCTATCTATGTATTTAGTTAAGGTCTGAAATCTTTATCCAGTGAAACAAATAATATTGTATGATTGAAAAGAAAACTAGCTGTTAAAATTGATCTTTTACTTTTCACTGAAAACAAAAGTGTATATACTGACAATTCTCAAATTATTTTCTTCAACACTGTTTGATTAGATTACTAGAAAGAGGCAGTGTCATGCATTCAGACAACAAACATTGAAAATCACCAAATAAAAGCATAATTTATAATGAAATCATAACAGCAAAATAGTTGCCAACACTTGATAGCTCTTAAGATGTGGAAATATTAGTAGCCAATTTGACAGGCAGAGAAGTGAGTGATATTTCCCTATTTCTTCGTGAGTTTAAAATTACAATCCTACCACCTAATATAAGCCCCCCACCCCTACTTGAAAGGTATCATAACTATTGCTTCAGGTTACATTCAAGTGCATCAATGACAAAAGTGAACTTGAGTTGTGATCACTAAAAACAATTATATCCTGAAAGCAAATGAAAGCTTATCATAAAGAACTCCACACTCAGCCTTGTTCCAAAATCTACGCTTAAATTTTTTAAACTGAGGCAAGAAATTGATATTTAGCACAGGAAATAGTATTTTATCATTTATTTCCTTGGCTTCTGATTTTAAAGCCAAGAGATTTGCACCATTTTAAAGGTTAGCCATCGGCAAGTGGCTGCAGTGACAAAGAGTTATTAGCCTATAACACAACACTTTTCTTTTCAGAGGCTGGTTAGAATGTGCAAAAGATCATCCCTTATATCTTTTCTTCCTCAGTTTTTAAAAGCATAGTTTTTGCTCCCAGAACCCTTTCAGTGTTTTTAAACTGTTCCCTACCCCCTTCTGCTTTAAGTTTGCTCTTTGAGGTCTCAGTGACATCTAAGTCAGAGAAGTCTTTGCCATTGTAATCTTAGTGGAGAGTTCTAACAAGGGAGTGAGGACACTGAAGGCTGACACAATTTGCCTCATCACTCAAAAATGGACCAAGTTGTGAAGAAATAATAGTAGATCATGGGTTTTATTACATATACTTTTAAATCTGCAGGTCCAATATAGATTTTAAGAAGGTTAGGAAATTAAATAAATCACCATCATTCTCACCAACACTCTTACCAACACTGCGGTAACACAGTAAGCAATTTACATAATCTCTTTTAGGTTTACAAAAATTCCCATAATGCATGCTCCATTCAAAATAAATATATATTTACACAAAATTCATATCACAATCCTTAATAAAAACTCCAATGACCTGTGATTTAATATATGAAAAAATTTCAAACTACTTACCATGTTCTAGAAGACTGAACTTCATTGGATACCTGCCAGACCTTTCTCCTCATTTCCTGGCACACATATCCTCTATCACCATATACCACTCATGCTATTCCTCCAATTGGCCTAGATGAATCCTGCTATAAAGGTCCACACATTTTTCTCCCTTTGTCTGTATGTTCTTTGATGTCTTCCTTCTTTTCAGTATTCAGGTACCTTCCCAAATGTCATTTTCTCAAGAGTCCTTTTCTGACTTATCTAGTGTTACTTCCCAACTCACATTCCAGTCACACTGTACCACATTGCCCATTTTTATTTTCTGAATAGGACTTACCAGCATCCAAAAATTATGTCATTCTTACATCTTCTTCACTAGAATAAGAATTAATTTTTTTTCTTTATGATCCACTACTGTAATCAATCACCAATAACAACATCTGGTATATAGGAGGTTCTCAATCAATATTTGATGGGTGAATGAACAAACAAATATATTTTTTAAATCTGTACTAATTGTCTTATTATCTTTATTTTTTTAAAATATATTTTATTGATTTTTTACAGAGAGGAAGGGAGAGAGATAGAGAGTTAGAAACATCGATGGGAGAGAAACATCGATCAGCTGCTTCCTGAACATCTCCTACTAGGGATGTGCCCGCAACCAAGGTACATGCCGTTGACCGGAATCGAACCTGGGACCTTTCAGTCCACAGGCCGACGCTCTATCCACTGAGCCAAACCGGTTTTGGCTTATTATCTTTATTTTAAAGATAAGGAAACTGATGTTTAGAAAGGATAAGTGACAAGTTCAAGGTCATATAGCAACCAGCAGACTTTGAAGTTACAACTATAAGCCTACCAAATCAAATAAAAATGAATTTTTACATATCAAAATGGATGTAGAATTTTTCAAGATTTTGCATACCACATTCCACCTGATTTCCACATTGGGGAACACAAGTATCCCTAGAATTATTTATTAATCAGAGAAGGTCTATACAAACAAAATACCCTCTAAAAAGAAGATAATTTAATGAAAGTTGATCATTTAATCCTCTGTTCTACTGCTCCTGTCTTAGACCACATTCTCATCTAGGCATTACGCATTTTATGGAAAGTAGCTAGTGCTCATAATAAAGTCAGTCAAAGGCCATGTTGTGCAGTGTAGAACCCTACACTGGGTGTCAGATGACAAGATTTTGTATAGTGAAAATCCTAGAGATTCCATGAAAAACACTGTTAGACTAACTAAAATTCACAAAGTTCTCGAATACAAAATGAACATATAAAAGTCTGTTAGATTTATATACACTAAAAGTAAACTTTCTGAAAAGAAAATAAAGAAAATAATCCCATTGCATCAAAAATAACAAAATACTTAGGAATAAATTTAATTATGGAAGTGAAAGACCTATACATACTGAAAATTATACGATATTGAAAGAAACAATAGGAGATACAAGTAAATTTAAGATATGCTCTTGGATCAAAGAGTTAATATTGTTAAAATGTCCAAACTATGCAAATCCATGTACAGTTTCAATGTAAGCCCTATCAAAATCAGAATGTCATTTTTCACCGAAATAGTAAAAACAAACTTAAATTTGTATGGAACTCCAAAAGACTCAAGGAGCCAGAACAATCTTGAGAAAGAAGAAAACCTGAGGCATCACACTCCCTGATTTCAAACTATATTACAAGGCTATTGTAATCAAAATAGTATAGCATCAGCACTAAAACAGATAGACCAATTGTACAAAATTGAGAGCTAAGTAATAAACCCACAAATACATGGTCAACTGATATTTACTAAGAGAGCCAAGAATGGTCAATAGAAAAGGGTAGTCTTTTCAATAAATGGTATTTTAAAAACTGGCTCTTCACATGCAAAAGAATTAAATTGAACTGCTATCTTAACACCACTCACAAAAAACAAACAAACAAAAAAACTCAAAATGTATAAAGTGTTTAAACATAAGACATGAAATCATAAAACTAGAAGAAAGCATAGAGAAAATGCTCCTTTCTATCAGTCTTGCCAATGAATTATTGGATCTGATGCCAAAAGCACAAGCAATAAAATCAAAACTCAACAAATGAGACTACATAAATTGGGAAAGCTTTTGCACTGCAAAATAAACAATCAACAAAATAAAAAATCCTATGGAATGGAAGAACATATTTACAAACTATATATTTGATAAAGGGTTAATATAGAAAATATAAGTAACTCATAAATTTGATAGGAAAGCAGCAAATAATAATATTCAAAGAACAAACAAAACTGAATAAACATTTCTCCAAAGAAGATATACGAATGGCCCTGATTGTCTCTCAGGGCTTCTCCACACCCCCTGCTCCTGAGGGGCAATCAGGGCCAGCAGCTGCTTCTCGCACCCGCTGCTCACGCCGGCCTCAATTGCTCCATGCCTTCAGTGGGTGTGAACGGGGCTGACACCATCAGCATGAGGGAGTGGAGATAGCGGGAGCTGGACAGCTGGCAGACAGGGGACCAGGGGCCATGGCAGGAGGTGCTGGGCGGGGGCACAGAGGATGGGCCGAGACCCATCCCTGTGCCCACTGTAGCCTTGTGGCCCACAGTTCCTTTCAAGGTGCATGAATTCGTGCACTGGGCCCCTAGTGTCTCAATAAATGTGGAAAAAAATAAGTAAATAAATAAAAGTTAAAATAGGAAAAAGTATATCTTACATATAACCCTCATGGAATAAGAGAGCAATGGAGATCATGGCTTTTAAGAACATTTTAAATGCCAGCAGATTATAAAAATGGAAGGTTCTATCATTGTTACTTAGGAATTGAGGCTTTATATGTATTCGATGAACATACTTTGAATTAGTAAATAGGTGACTGATGGCTATTATGAAATAATATAAAGTATATAGATGTAATGCTTATACACAAGGTTGATTTGTGTTTGTTTTACAGTTTGGAGTAGGTAATATGCTGCATAAATGTGTGGGTCACTAACAGAAAAGTCATTCTAAAATAATGTGCAAGGAAGCAACTTTCCATCATGGTCAAATTACTTCGAATGCCTTGAATTCATGAATAAAACACTCCATCAAATTTTATGCATCTCAAGCACTTCTCACACATTTAAATTCACAACATTCAAGTGAGGTAGGAAAGGAGGAATATTTCATTTTTCTTATTTGGTGAAATGAGGATAATGAGGCACAAGGAGGTTAATGATAGATTTGAAGTTAATGCAATCAGTCAGCCACAGAAGCATAGTTAGGATCCAGGTTCCCTGAATCCCACTTAGGGTTCTTTTCAAGCTACTGTATTAACTATATTTCACTGTTGGAGAGATTTAATTCAACTATGTGGACACAAATGCTCACACCAATGTGTTTTTTTTCCTACTAAGGAATCTTGCCATTAATTCAACCACAGCAATGTAGAATAAGCTGACCTACACTAGAGATACAGCATCAATGTTAATTCAACTCATTTCCTGACCTAACTTCTGTTCCTTTCCCCATGAATTCTATTTTTCCATATTACATTACTGAATGATCAATATTTATTGGCACCTTTTGGAATTATTAGCATACTATATTGCAAAACATACTGATTCCTCCTTTTGATTTTAGAAATATATATATTTTTATTGATTTTACAGAGAGGGAGAGCGATAGAGTTAGAAACATCAATGAGAGAGAAACATGGATCAGCTGCCTCCTGCATGCCCCCTACTGGGAATCAAGCCAGAAACCAAGGTACATGCCCTTGATGGGAATCGAACCCAGGGCCCTTCAGTCCACGGGCTGATGCTCTATCCACTGAGCCAAACAAATTCGGGCTCCTTTTGATTTTATAGATAAAATCAGGATATAGTGATTAGAAAGGCAGGACAGGTAAAATGAGCACCCAAAATGTAGGTTTTATAAGCAGAAGGATAAAATTTCAGGATATCATATTCTTTTGTTTATACTCCCACCTTACTGATTACTCCTTTTCGTTCTCCTTTGCTATTTTTTCCTGGCTTGAACCACCTCTTAATATTGGAACCCTTAACCCTCATCTTTTTTTTCCCCATCTATACTTTTCCTTGGTTTTCTCATCCAATCTTATAGCTCTTAATGTTATCTTATGCCAACAACTACAAGATTTAATTAATTTATTTATTTTTATTTTGTATTAGTTCCAGGTGTACAGCCTATTGGTTAGACCAGTGTTTCCCAGCGTGGGGCACACGCCCCACAGGGAGGAAATTTGATTTTTAAGGGGGGGGCAATTCGAGAATGAGTTATTAACAGTGAATTTTTTGCATTTATTATGGTTCTATGGGCCTCATACACAGTATATATATATATATATATATATATATATATATATATATATGCATTTCAGTTCTCTATTATGTTTTGAAACTTTGATATTTTTTATATAACTTCATATTATTATTATTTTTAAAACAATTTCTTAGTGATTTCTTCCTCAGTACTTCGACTTTCCTTCTTTTATTTTTCTCTTCCATGGATGTCATGTTCTTTGGAAGCTTGTTTAGACCAAGTTAATGGCGTTTTAGGCTTCCTCCTCGTGAATAGGTGTTCACTTTTTGAATAATAAGAATTATATGTCACGGGGGGGGGTCAGGATTTTAGAGATGCTTAGGTGGGGCATAGCCAAAAAGAGTTGGGAACCATTGGGTTATACAATCATATACTTTTTTTTCCTTTTTAAAAATCATTATTGTTGAGATTATTACAGATACCGCCATTTTCCCCCCATGTCCCCTTCCACCCAGATCCTGCCCATCCCCAGGCCTTCACCCATTGCCTGTGTCCATGGGTAATGCATGTATGCATATAAGTTCTTTTCCTCTTCCCTCTGAGCTTCCTCAGTTTGTTTCATACTTCCATGCCTCTGGTTCTATTTTATTCATCAGTTTGTTTTGTTAATTAGATGTCCTGTTCGTTAATTTTGATTTTTAGATGTAGTTGTTGATAGCTATGTATTTATTGTCATTTTATTATTCATACTTTTTATTTGTATTTCTTCTTCTTCTTAAAGAAGACCCTTTAACATTTCTTATAATGCTGGTTTGGTGGTGATGCACTCCTTTAGCTTTCTCTTGACTGTGAAGCTCTTTATCTGACCTTCAATTCTAAATGATAGCTTTGCTGTGTAGAGTAATCTTGGTTGTAGGTACTTGCTTTTCATTACTTTGAATATTTCTTGTCACTACCATCTAGCTTGCAAAGTTTCTGTTGAGAAATCAGTGGACAGCCATATGGCCACTCCCTTGTAGGTAACTAACTGCTTTTCCCTTGCTGCTTTTAAGATTCTCTCTTTGTCTTTAATTTTTGGCATTTAAAGTATGATGTGTCCTGGTGTGGGCCTCTTTGTGTTCATCTTGTTTGGGACTCTCTGTACTTCCTGGACTTGTATGTCTATTTCTTTCACCAGGTAGGGGAAGTTTTCTGTCATTTTTTCAAATAGGTTTTCAATTTCAGGCACCATACATAGTTATTATGATATTATTGACTATATTTCCTATGCTGTACTTTACATCCCTGTGACTATTTTATAACTACTAATTTATACTTCTTAATCCATTTACCTTTTTCACAAAATCTCCCATCCCCTCTGGCAACCATCAGTCTATTCTTGGTATCTATGAATCTGTTTCTGTTTTGTTTGTTCATTTATATTGTTCTTTACATTCCATGTATAAGTGAAATCATGTGTCATTTGTCTTTATCTCACAGTCTCATTTCACTTAGCATAATATCCTCTAGGTTCATCCATGCTGTTGCAAATGGTAAGATTTAATTCCTTTTAATGGCTGAGCAACATTCTATTGAATATACATACCATGGATTTTTTATCGACTCATCCATTGATGGGCACCTGGGTTGATTTCATATCTTGGCTACCGTAAACAATGCTGCAATGAACATAGGACTGCATATATTCTTTTGAAGTAGTGTTTTGGGTTTCTTTGGATATATACCCAGAAGTGGGTCCCTGGATCATAAGGCAGTTCCATTTTTAATTTTCTGAGTATCCTCCATATTTTTTCCCGTAGTGGTTGCACCAATCTGCATTCCCGCTTACCCAATAACTCCCAAATTTAAATGTCCAACCCAGACCTTTTTCCTGAACTCTAGACTTACATATTCAATTGGCTAACCATATTTCCATTGGAATGTTTATAAATATCTCACATTTAATTTGTCCCCCTACAAAAAATTCGCCTATTCTACCTGCAGTTTACCATTTTTTGTTGAGGGAAACTTTATTCCTTCAGTTGATTAAAGCAAAAACCTTTGAGCAATTTGTCACTACTATTTTTCCATAGTTCTTTCCAATCCATCAGAAAATCCTTGTTAGCTCCACTTTCAAATATATTCAGAATCTGACACCTTCTTATCCCTAGTCTGAGCCACTACCACCTTTGCCCAACTTACAATAATTAATCTTCTAAAATGTCTCCTTGCTTTGAACCCCCAGCCACATCATTCAGAGTAACCCTTTCACACACACACACACACACACACACACACACACACACACACGAGATAGAGAGAGAGAAAGAGAGAGTCTTCTTCACAAATCCTTCATTGGCTCCCATCTCACTGAGAAAGAGCAAGAATGTCCATACAATGGCCTCCAAGGTCCACCATTATCTTGCTAATATCCTCTCCTACACCTCTCTCACTTAGTTCACTGTAGTCATATGTACTAGTAAATAAAGTACCAGCAAGAGCAGATTAACTGAAGAGTTAGGAATTCTGAATTGACTGTTCCCTCAGGCCAAAATTATTCTCCCTCAGATATCTACCATGATGTACTCGCTTGCCTCATTATTGTGTTTGCTCAAGTGTCATTTTCTCAGAGAGTACTACCTTGATACCCTTAAAATTAGAATGCACACCAAAAACTCTACCTCTTCTTTTCCACAACACTCATCATCTTTGAACACACTGTATAATTTACCTATTTGTTATGTCTGAGCCATCTGAGAATCCAAAGGCTTGCATATTTGCTGTTTTGTTCACTGATGTATCCAAACTATCTAAAGTAGTGTCTGACACATAGCAAGCACTCAATAAATATTTATTGAGTTAACTTGATGCTAAATCAAGGACTTTTGATTGCCCAATGCCAGAACTAGTATCAAGTACTAAAATAACTGAGCAAACAGATGATGGAAGTGGGTGCATCTGGATTGAGTAGAAATTAAGGAAGAGAAAAACATGAATGACAGTGGGGAACAGGGATCAATACATCATTTTTTTCTACTGAGAGCAGAGCACAGAGGCAAGGATTCAGACAAAGGGGGCATTCCGCGAAGATACAAATAGAGATTTCACCACTTCAAAAAAGCTAAATTACATGTTTAATTGTGATATTGTTGGCTATTATCATTCTCCTTTTTCTTTTTTTCAGGATTAGATTATTTCAAAAGGTCATTGGTTATTTCATAGGCATTAGGAATTGTTATTGTTACTTACTAATGGAAGTCTGATGAATACAAAAGAGAAAAAGATACTTGATAAATTCAATTTTCTTTGTAGGCAAAATATTCAGAAAGAAAATAAGTTCCATGTGAGAAGGAGAAGCTAAGGGATCTTCAGAGATGAAGACTCTGTCCATCACTTATGTAAGTTGCAAACAGTGAAATATAAGCTGCCTGCAGTAAGATAAGAATTAAACTTATTGGTTTATCTATGAAATATATTATTAAAGTGGGAGTCAATTTTTATGCCCATTTCTGGTCTAGACTTTACAAAAAATTTACAAAAGAAAAATGCCCTACCAAAATGCCAAAACCCACATATTTTTTTATTTCTGAAAGATATTGCTAAGATTGTCTAGATTTCAAAATTAGCGAGGACTCTGTAACAAGTATATTTCCAAAATCAAAAAGTATCCTTGTTCATTTAAGCTGTAGATATGTTTTTTGTACAACTTTCCAAATTAATAGTCTACTAGATCTCAGTTATACCAGTAATAAAAATAGGTTATGAGAAATTCTTGGAGACTGAAACTGATCTACATGCAAATATATGGAAAGGATTTCTTTCTTAAAACAGTAGTAAAAGGCATGTTTGAAAAATTCATGCTTTGAAAGAATAAATGATGTCCACATAATCAATCTGATAAGTTGCTTATTTTTGTTTACATGCATGCTTTATTAGCTACTTAAAAGTGGTTCACACAAAATATAAATTTAAAGCTGTTGAATATTTTAGGTTATCTTGAATATCTAACTTTAGTTTTCAATTAAAATATACTTTGTATCTAATACCAATGGGCACCTAATTTGCAGTTATCATTACTAGAGACAAACAAAAATCAAGATACATAGGACCCAATATTAATACTGAAATTTAGTAGTGAACTTCATAGACAGCATGTTATAATTAGGACCTTAATTGAAATTGGTATAATAAAACTGCTTAGAATTCATGGTGTTAGAAATATCTGATTACATATATAATTAATAATTATCTGGTTTCATGAATCAAATATTAAACCCATGGAAAATTATGGACTTTATAATATTTTGGGGGGATTTTTTGGTATTTAACTTTTCATAGTTGGCAATAGCTGGAAATCACAGTTTTTGTTTTAGTAACATCACTGTGTTCTATGTAAACCAACCCTTAAAATTAAAATGGTTGTTTTGTGGGTGTATCTCTTCAACATTTGGTTCCCTCTATTTGCAAGGTCATTGGCATTCTATCCCCTCTCAGTCTGTCTTATCTGGTGTGTCCCAGCCAGGCCTTCAGATATGAATACCCACTGAGCAAAGAAAAACTTAATGCATTTATACTAGCATAATATTTCTGTTGTCACTACCTATTACCTAGGCAATTGGTCACACTCTCCTCTCTGCTTAGGTAACTTTGAATAGGGCATACGTTCTTTAACACAGAACATTCCGTTTCTGGCAACCAAGGTCAATCTACAAAAGGCCAGGGAGCAAATTAATGCAAGTCACAAGTAAAAGTGAACAAGAGAAACCATTAAAGGTTAGAGATGAATTGTGACTTGAACATGACATAGCCTGGTCCTTGGTTCTAAGTTCTTCAAAAAACATAATCAGCATTATCAGGATCCAAACTGATAATAAACACTAACCACCCCATGGTATATAAACTGCAAATCTCTGATAAACAACGTAAATCTCTCCATGTTTCTTTTACTGACATATAGAAAAAAATATTATCTAAAACATGCATCTTACCACAGATAACAAATGTTTTTTAAACATGGGTTATTCTGGCCTCAAGTCTGTTAAACTCATTTAGAATATTGAATTAAGTTATATGTGATTAATCTTGGAGATCTAAATCTTGAAATCGCTGCCCTCATTAATTCCTCCCACCTGGTTTGTGTATTCCATTGTCATCACACCAAGTATCTGATGCCCCATTGATAAAAAAAAAAAAAAAAAAAAAAGATATGTTGGTGGAGAAAGTATCAATAACAACTCCTAAAATCCATAAACTCTTTTGCAGTACAGAACTCTCGGAATGGACACAAATTCAATGAAAGAAAACTTCATGAACAATGTGGGTGAGCCAATGTCAGCTCTGCAAAGAAAATCTTAATCCATTCACCAGACATGCCATTGTACAGGAATGCGGTGTGACTGATAAGGGCAAGTTTGACACACATTAATAGGGGATTACTTTTTAAAAAATAAAAGTTATTCCTTCTAGGGTAGAGCTGGTGAGACCAAAAAGAAACTTGCCCACAGATGAAACCACAGTGTTAAACTTCAGATTCATAGAGAAACAAGACAGCCTCTGAGCTGTCCATGGTGCTGCATTAGACCATGCCTTCATTCTGCAGATTATCTGATTTTTTAAAAATTTCTAGGCCCTGGCTTACCAATGTAGTTTGCTGTATAGTAGACCTGTCAACCCTCCTGTGATCTCCATAAGTAATTTTTAAATATAATATACAGTCTTAGTCCTGCCTATTTCATGACCAGTTATGACAGCTGTCTATGATTCCCTAGGTGATATCATCAGGTATTCCATTTGTAAGGTCTTGGTGGGCTCAGGCATTTGCATATTAAGAAATATCCTCATATAATTCTGAGGAAGGAACTAAATTCCTGCTTATACACTAGTTTCCCCAAGGTTTCTCACCTGAATCCCCAGCCAACCTGTCCCTGGTGTTTCTAACAAAGCAATGGTTCGGATATCACTAAGCTGTTTTATTAGACCTCACATATGCCATTTAGACTTATAGCATTGAAGCTTCATTTATGACACTGTTCCAACTTATAAATAATCCCCTCTATTTTTCCCTTTTCAAATCATTTCCAACTTTTAAGTCATCTTCTTCATGAATTCATCCTTCAATACTCCAAACCTAAAAAGCATAATTTGGGGAATCATACAGACTTTGATTCAAATCAATAACTGTTAAAACAACTCACCTACCATAATGCAGTCTTTATTTAGTTACTTGTTAAATGCAAATAATAACATCTACCACACTGCAGATTACTTGTGAGGGTAATGCAAGATTTCTAAGGCACCTGGCACAGTATCTGATACTCAGTGGGCATATTAGTTTCCTTTCCCTTCCTCCTATAAATCCCCTTTAAATACATGCACCATTTTTTACTTTATTTCATTGAATTGAAAAAAAAATCTTATTTCTATTATGTGCCTCATCAACCAGCCTTTAAGATTCTTGACTAATAATAGCCATTGCATACTGAGTACATATTGGGTAGATGCTAGGAACCATGCCGAGCACTTTACATATCATGGCCAAGAGGGCTCAGCTATTGTCAGAGCTGAAATTCTGAATCTGAAGCCCCAGATTCTAACAACTTTCCCATACTAAAATCAAGGACCATTGGTTTTCCCCCTACTATGCCTCAGCCAAGCGTGTGTCATGTAGATTAATTGTTATCAGAGCCCTTTTCACTATAAGAGAGAAAATGCATTGTCTATATCCTACTCTGTTGAATAAGCATCATCATTATTCCATTCAAAATAGATATCCAATTGTTATACCATTTAGTAAATGGCTAATTTACGACACTAAAAGAAACCTTTTTGGAAACCAAAGAGATAACACAGCTTCTGAATTGCTATATCTGCTCTCTTCAGAGTGTATGTACTGGAAAATCTGAGAATATCATTCATTTCAATACTTTCACATTTTTGAGAGGGTTAATTAAGAAGATGTCTCCTGTTGGGTGAACAGTTGAGTAGGATATAGAAAACTCACATTCTATTTGCTAATCTTGACTGCTCCTACTAACACCACCATGTTCATATCACCATAATAAAACAAATGCCTCATAAGAAGACACCAAAATATAACTAAGTCCACATATTTATAGGGCCAAGATGAGTTGGATGCTCTCACATTCATCAACAGCAATTCATCAGGATTACCATGGTTAAAAAAGGAAACCCGGTATTATCACTGAAAGACATGATCACTAAGTTTTAATAAATTAAAACATACTTGCAGTATATAATATAGTAATGGCTTTGACACACTTGTGATTAGTTTATAAAATCATCCCATAAATTGCCTTTGTGGTGATGAAACAGTTCTGATTCTTGCTTGTGGTGGTGATGCTATGAATATATACATGTTTTCAAATGTCATAGAACAAAACATAAAAAATATAACATAAAAAGTTGTGAATCTATGATTATTTCAAAATAAATATGTAAAATATTTTTAGAATCCTGTGCTTTTTAAAAGAAAGTTAGAGGAAATAATTAGAGAAACATAAGAGAAATGGAGGAGTCTGGCTAATTCCTAATAATAAGTTTTTAAATATAAGTTGTTCTTTTATATTTTGAGACATCTATATTCTTCAAAGGCCTAAACAGATATGAATGATTTTTCTCTGTGCAAGGGAATGGTACACTATAATTACTTATTTCACTCTCATTTTAGTCCTCTGTTTACATACAAGTTCTGTAAACCTGCCATATTTAGTCACTAATCAAAAGTTATGAATGAATTTTTAATAGATTTAAAGATGTGATTGGGATTCACCTTTTACAAGATGCTGTAAGGTAATATGGTGCTATGACACATACCTAGAAAACTGTGTCTCCTCTTAAAACAAAACTGAGTTGTTCCTATGTTTAACTGAAGTAATTAAATGGGTTGAGTGATAAAATATTGATTTTTGTATGGTCTAGTCACATTTACATTGTTAATTTTTTACAAGATTACACTATGGGACTAAATCAATGCCAAAAAAAATACTTTTTAAAGATGTATATAAAGATCAGCAACACCGAGGTAAAATCTAAGTCCCTACAGAAAAATATTAGAAAATTCAGTTATCAAAAAGCATTATTAGACAGTCACTTTCCAAAGTTTATAATGATATAGGTCTTGTTTTCAAATTATTTAGACAAATAATTTTCACAGTTATATTGGTTATTAAAAGAAAAAATGGCAGACACTTCAACCACTAAATTTTGCTCATACAGGTAGAAGTAAGCCACAGCTGCAAGCACAGTTGGTTTATATTATTGACAAGTTTATAGTAGTCAAAAGCATAGAGATAGAGTTCTGATCACCTTATTACTAAGTTCACTACTGTCTATGCAATAACATTTAGCCTTTTAAAATTAATAAAAATAGTTAATTCTCCACTTCTGAATTGCCTCAGTGTGCTCTCTTTACTGAATGACGATTAATATGAATAATCTTAAGCCTTCAATTGTTATTTTCCTTTGCCTCTAGGTCTCCTAAAACATTTTATCCCTATTTTAAAGAACCATTTATTAAAGAGTATTTATAGGAAAAAATTCAGAACTCAATATAGTAAAGAGTTCAATAAAAACATGGGATTTTGGATAGTTTATCAAATTATTAATACAGAGAAATTCTTGTAAAAAGCCTTAATTTTACTTTAAAAAATCATACTCTATGGCTGCTTCACATGAAATAATGGGCTTTGGGATATCTTGTGAGGATAATAGACAGTAAAAGCAAACTTTTCTGGGAAATTAAATCTGTTGAGTCAAGCTGCACAGGCCACAATTGCAGGATAACAATGCAGGAGAAGAGAGATGGAGACAAAAGATACAGTGAATGTGGGTTAGACTTCCTGATTCATTCATTCATTCATTCATTCATTCATTCATTCATTCCCTAAATACATATCAAGGGCTGACTATATTGCTAGTGTTGCTAGATACTGGGAATATACTGATAAAAAACTGACAAGGTACCTTCCCTCATGGTGCTTACATAATTGGAGATAAACAAAAACAAGGAGGCAGGAAATAAGTGTGGTGGAGAGTAGAGACAAGGAACTGAGTTATAGAATAATGTTAGCTATGGTAGAAGTGGAGAGGGCAGCCTAGAACATGTGGTTAGGCCTCTCCTTGGTGTCCAGAGACTGTATAGAAGAAAGACAACTGAAGAGAAAAATATCTTCTCCAGAGAGACATTCTGCAGACTATAGTAAAGATTCCACATCAAGGCACATTTGCTGACTGTCCTTTCTTTGGATATTCTCAGAAGATTACATAAGGAATAATCCACCCTACTCATCCACCTTCACTGCCCTTCCAGCCTCTGAGGAAAAGAAATTTTAACAAAAGACTTCACAATTTGGTTCTTTTACTTGGACTTGCTGGGTTCCCGTGGGTTTCCTTGGATGTCACCTATAACTATCCACTTCACAGAAAATTTGGGAAGATTAAAAAAGGCATGGTTAAGAATAATGAACAGAATATTGTACTTTCTTCATTAATGCAAGGCATTATAGTTAAAAGAAAATGTGATTCATTCCATGATGATATGGAAACATTGGAGAGAGAGAGAGAGAGAGAGAGAGAGAGAGAGAGAGAGAGAGAGAGAGAGAGAGAGAGAGAGAATAACTGTTGTACAGTCTTTGAAGTCAGGCAGATATGATTCTAAATTTCAAACCTTTCACTTCTTACTGTGTGACCTTGGGAAAATTACGTAATGTTCTGAGCCTCAGTACCCTCAAAGATATATTAACGCTCACACTCTGTGCATGATTGTTGGAATAGCACCATGCATATTAACAATCTGACATAAAGACTAATATATTCATTATCACCACCAACACCATTATCATTTATGAAACTATTGTCAATGTGATCTGGTCTGTCACTGAGTCTCAGCTTAGCATTCGAGCCTAATATTTTATTTAGCATTCCCCAAATTACTCTTCATGAACCATGGATTTCTCCTTGTCCTCTAGTTATAGTACCTCCTTCCTACTTCTAGATTTGCCCACATTGCCTGGAGCATCTTTTCTATTTTCTCTTCACTGCACTTAGACAATTTTTATAGGTCTACCAGATCATGAAATCAAAGGCTGTGTCCATATCTTATTTGTTTCTTGTTTTATCTTCAACACCTGACACAGAAGGCTGTATTAGGAGCTTACTCTGAATATACTGAATATGACTAAATGTTATAGCAGAAGTTTCCCCTCCCCATGTGCATCCCTTTCTTTCTTTTTTTTTAAATATATTTTATTGATTTTTTTACAGAGAGGAAGGGAGAGAGATAGAGAGTTAGAAACATCAATGAGAGAGGAACATTGATCAGCTGCCTCCTGCACACTCCCCACTGGGGATGTGCCCGCAACCCAGGTACATGCCCTTGACCGGAATCGAACCTGGGAACCTTCAGTCCGCAAGCCGACGCTCTATCCATTGAGCCAAACCGGTTTCGGCAGAAAGTTAGAAACATCGATGAGAGAGAAACATCGATCAGCTGCCTCCTGCACATCTCCCACTGGGGATGTGCCCGCAACCCAGGCACATGCCCTTGACCGGAATCGAACTTTTCTAACTACTATGCACAATTGCATGGAATTTATCATTGTAAATTCCAATAAAAATCTTTGATTGAACCACTCATTTCGGAAACTCTTAATATAACATGATAACATATTTTTCCAACACAGCTCAGTCTCACTGGGCATTAGGTTAGGTTCATTTAGTCAAGGCTTTGGTCCTGCACAATAAACCCATGTAATTCAAATAATGGGAACTAACTGTATATTATAGGCTGCCAGGTACTCTCATTATAATTAAAAGTACAAACAAATCCTTGTATTTTAAGTGTCAATTAGGTACTGAAGACCAACATTCACTAATTGGTTACTGTGTGTAATCTCAAACCATATATTTCAAACATGATGTAAGACATGGTAAATATCTTAGTGCTAATAAACTCTTAAGACTTGCCTATATCTCATAAATTGTAGGCAAATAATTATCCAGATCTACTTCTAGTCTCTATTATAATACAGCATTTGAGGTCATGATGTTTTCTGGAAATCCATAAATTCCTAAGATATAATCTAGGTGATAAAATTATAAAAGATGCTGCAAGTAATTTCCCTCCAGCACAGTTCTGCCACCATAGAATTATCTCAAATCTTCCACCTCTAAGAGCTTAACTGTTCTCCATTCCACTCATATGGATTCTCACTTAGGTTTTAATAAAAGCACATAAACTATTAGAGCATGGGCTGATTCTGGATGCCATCATGAAAATGGTCTGGATTCCCCATTACTTATCCTATTAAATTAGTATGTAAAGAAAAGGCATACCAAACCTTGGCATGCTTATTATGTAGCAGCTGTTACAGAGAAATACCCAAAGTAAGATTTCTGGTAAATTAATTTATAATCTGATTTAAATAACAATTGTTTCTAATACATTTATATTATTAGTACTTAACGGTAATATATGTGGATACTATTTGAAAGTTAGGATCATCTTACTATGATATCATAATATAATAAATTTATAGGCAAGACCAAAAGAGTACACTCTCCAGGATCTTTTGTAAAAGAAAAAATGGAAACCGAATAATAAATAAAACCGTGATGGCTAAAGATCACATTTAAGTTTCATTATGTTAAATTATGTATGTGATCAGGAAAGGGTTTACTTGCTTTTCAAAAATAAGTATCACATGATCTCACTCATATGTGGAAGCTAATGAACAAAATAGATCCAGAGACATAGAAGCATGGAACAGACTGTGGTATCTCAGAGGGAAGGTGGGGGTGGGTGAGTAGGTGGGTGGGAAGAGATCAGCCGAAGAACTTGTATGCACATATGTGTAACCCATGGACACAGACAATAGGGTAGTTTAAGCCTGAGGCGGTGGGATGGGGGTGGGATGGAGGGGGTCAATAGGGAGAAAATGAGACATATGTAATACTTTCAACAATAAAGATTTTAAAAATTCATAGTTTTAAATGCACCTTCTTAAAAAAGTATAATATCATAAATAAGAAAACAAAATCCTCACTGGCTCAAACAATATCATAGGGACATAAAATAACTAAGGTTTATGATTGGAAATATATTCAGAACCGTTACATGTGTGTGTAAGTTCTTTAAAAATCAGTTGTTTGAATTTTGTTTGAAATGGGTTTATTACTATAAATAATAACACTATTTTCATAACTTGTAAGGTATAATAAATAAGGCACATACACACAAAAATATTGTGAATAGTAGTAACATATTGAGCCATTGGGGCTTTCACTGTAATATGCCTTGTGTGCCTCCAACTGATGCTAAATTTAATGGCATTTGAAGTCTCTTAGAAGAAAACAGTTCAAAGAGGTGGAAAGAAAAGGTGTTTTAAGTTCAGCACAACATGCTCCTTGCAGTAGTGAATGGCTCTGAGGGCTTCCTGCTCAGTTGCACTGCAAGAGAACTATGCTAAAATGTGTTGATATTCTAGTAGAAAAAATCGGTTCACTTCGAACACTATTTCCTCGATTTTTAAGACAACAGTGATTTCCTGTAAGTTAAAAATCACAAAGAGCAAAATACTTCCATTCCTCACTCTGTTATATTATCTCCATGTGAGTGCATTCACATTTTAGATAATGTATAGATTACTTTCTAATTATAATGCCTAAATGAATTCAAACATATGTCAGAGAAGCCACCACATTGCAGCCTCTTGAAATTCACCAATTGAAATGAATGATATAATTACAATTTAATACTAATATCAAAGGTATTACTTTTCTATCACTTTCTTTCATCAGTTACTGTGCTTTAATGGTAGGGTTATAAGAGCAAGACACCAGCATATTTATTAACCTCACTATGCTTAATGTATCTTTTATTGAATCCACATGAAATCTAACCTATAAAGTGGGGGAAATAACAACAGTACCCCCATAGATTGTGGTAAGAGTCAAATTAGAAGGTACATAAAATTGCTCTGTAAATTTTAAGATTTGTCAAGTTATTATCATCTCATAGTATGCATCTCTGTTATTTAGAACATTCTTTCCATATGTGCATAGAACAATGCTTATTGCTTTTTAAAATTCTCACTGAGGTCTTTTATTAACAGAAAAAATAACTTGAAGATTATTTTTTTCAGTCCCATAATTCTGTAAAATATGTTCATGTAATTAAAAAATGTAGTTAGATAAAAGTTAGAGATGGAGATGAAGAGAGGGAGGAGAGAGAGCAAGAGAGAGAGTGAGAGAGAGAAAGAGAAATAACTGGGTAGATGAATGGATGGAATGACAGGTAGATAGATGGATATATAGCATTTACATGATCTTTGTCAAATTACTTAACTTCTCTTCCTTCAGTTTTATAAAATGGGATAATAATAATAGGACTTATTTTATGGGATTGTTATTTAGTTAAACCTGACACATAAAGTTCAGTAAGTATTAATTTGGCTCTTAATAGACTGTCACATATTTCCATGCAGTTTTATGCACAGGTTAGATATAGAGCTAGCTATCAGTTAATGAGCACCCTCTATGTGTCTAAGCATAGATGCTTTGCAACACTGTGAGACATATAATCATGAAAATAATCCTTTAAGGAACTTATTTTAGGTACCATTTTACAAATGAGAAAGCCAAGACTTAACACATGTGTTTAAATATCCCCGGTCTTAAAGCTGTTACGTTGCCAAGGCAAGAATGGAAACCAGAACTGATGATAGCAGGATGTCTGCTCCAGCTCCAACATTTACTTGCTATGCTATCTCTGGGGACCTCAGTTTTCCCATCATGGTGGTACTTATACCTCATAACTGGTTGTAAAGATTAAGGAGACAATGTATAAAGGTGCTGAGCAGAATGTCTGTCACAATATAATCCAATATAAAGAAAAAGCTGTCTTCATTGTTAGTATTGGTAGCACTATTGTTATTAACTTTGTTATCATAAATATAATCATAATCTTCATCTACAAGATCGTTCCATTACACTAATATTATCTCATCTGAGCACACACATCTATTTTACTTTTATGTACCAGGAATAATGCAATGAATTGGAAAAATCTGGTGTTGAACTTACAGTGATGATTGTTGGACCAAGTATGTAACGTTTACCTTCCTTCTCTCACTATGTAATGTAATATGTTAAACTCATCTTATTTTGATTATAAAAATACATTTTTATATTTATATTATCTTCAAATTATATCTTACTTGCAATGATAAGGTTTTTAGAGTTTAAAAATAAATTATTTTGCATAAATTCTATAAAATAAGAATTATTTCTTTTCTTTCTTAACTTTTTATTATGTGAATTTGTAGACATTTTAAAAAGTGGACAGCATAGTACAATAAACTTCTATATACCCACCACCCAACTCAAGCAATTATAAACTTAGGCCAGTCTTGTTTCATCGATACTCCACTGGCTCAATCTACCCCCACACCTAATTTTGTATTATTTTGCAGTAGATAGTTGGGATACTGAGTTAATGTGTTATGTTAGTTGATACAACTAATAAATCACAAAGTTATTTATTGAATATAGAGCTCAAAAAAATTCTGTTTCATTCTCATTTTATTATCAGTACCATATTTTTATATACATAATATGCAAAGAAGTAATTATATACTTTACTGATTCACATATGACTTTGGATGAACACTTAAAATACTTGATTGTTTAGTTATATATATAAATAAGGATCACTTCATACTCCTCCTTAAGTAGACATGCTGATAATTGATAAACATAGATTTTTAGAAAAATATGTACTATAAAATAATACAGCTGTATAAACTACATTGTAAAGTATACAGGAAAAATAAATAGTAAACAGGGATTTTTTGAATTTGTGAATGTACAGCAGATGTGTCAACAAATAAAAAAAGGCCAGAAAGTTATACACCAAATGCTAATCATGGTTTCCAACTGGCGCTTAGATTTTCACAGTAGCATACTAATAAGAAAGCTAGACCTGTAGTTTTACTGTATGGGTTTGAATTCTCACTTTGTCATTTGAAAACTATTCAGACTAAAACAAATTATTTAATTGATTTGTATCCAAACTTCCTCATTTTAAAATTATTTTTTATTAAAAATGTGTAATGTTGACACTATTGCTGATGTCGCTAATCTCTCCCCTTTGCCCACCTCCACCCATCATGGCCTCCCCATCTTGGCCTTCACCAAACTGTTATCCATGTCCATGGGGTATGCATATATGTTCAGTAACTAATCCTTTCACCTGTATCCACTTTCTCATTTTTTTAATCGATAAACCAATTTTAATGAATTTTAAAAAGTAATACGATGTGTTTTTACCATGTTATATTTTTTGTGCATATAAAAACAAGAAATAGACAATAAACACATTCAATATAAATTTGAACATGACTAAATGTATCCATGTTAAAATTAATTCTGGTGTTTCATAATAATTTTATTTAAATATATATGTAATTTAATACTTAGAAAATATTTCACTTTCTCATTTTTTTAAAAATATATTTTATTGATTTTTTACAGAGAGGAAGGGAGAGAGATAGAGAGTTAGAAACATCGATGAGAGAGAAACATCGATCAGCTGCCTCCTGCACATCTCCCACTGGGGATGTGCCCGCAACCCAGGTACATGCCATTGACTGGAATCGAACCTGGGACCCTTGAGTCTGCAGGCCGACGCTCTATCCACTGAGCCAATCCGGTTTCGGCTTCACTTTCTCATTTTAATGTGGGAATAATAGTGATACCTACTTTAAAGGTTTATTTAGAAGATTAAATAAGTAAATCCATGTAAATTACTTAAATATATGCATTTTATTTAGACAATATTACATTACTACTACTACTACTACCACTACTAATATACATACTGTGTTACTTTAGTAATAAGATAACAATTTTTAAGACACTGAAAGTGAGGAGGAAAATATTTGTTAAGGCATTTTGAAATTAACTGTAAGTTAATTATTCATTGATAGTATATTGAAATTGATCATATCACTTTCAATAAGCCTATCAGGAATAAATAAACTTCAGAACCTACCTATCCCAATTCAGAGCTGACTTGTGAAGTGGCTTAGCAAGACTACAGAATGATGTGATTTGTTTCATTTCCCCCTCCCCCAGAATCCCCTCTTTTTGATAAAACAATATTATTGTAAAAGGTAACGTGATAATTCTTTACTCTAGGGGCTATACACATTCATAAATACAAAATACATTTCCCCAAAATAAAGTGGAAATTAATCTTTGTAGAAATACCATAGCTAAATATAATTTCTAGCAGTATATTTTTAAATGAACTTCATGTATACGAGTAGTGCTATCTTGTACTCATTTGAATGCTTCTGAAGACTTCGCCTCAGAAGTTAATAACTTTTCTAAAATAAGTCAAATCATGCAATTTGATGAATATAAATTGCAGCAATTTTACCACTGCTAAAATAGTTTCTGAGCATTATAAGAAGAGTTCACTTGGCTACTGTCTTCACACTGAATACGTTCTCTGATGTGGTTAAAATCACAAAGTGACAAATGGATATGCATTTTATTGCATACTACTTCAAAAAAGACTGCACAATTCCTAAAATCTACAAATTATGAAATTAGCAAAAGGCAGCTACAGCTAAATACATTTCAAGCAAAATGTCATTCATCTTTGTTAAATTGATCTGCCGAGTCCAGCAGAAATGTCTCCAAGGTTTTCTCTTGATGAGCCAAGGCTAAAGAGATACACAGAACCATCAGTCAAGCATCTAGTGAGGCTCCAGTCAATTACCTTTTCTTCTGTGGTTCAAGTTTCAGTGCCTATAGCAATACTTGTTCTTTGCATAGGAATTTTAGTTATCAATAAAAACTACATAGTTCATACTGGACACCCAAGAAGCATCAATAATAATAAAACAGGTAATATTTAATGAGCATGAGTAATTGCCAAGTGATTCTCAACAGTTTACATGTATCATTTATTAGTTCTCCTATTTATTCTCCAAGGTAGGCAACAGTAATGCGTCTATTTTACAGATGAAGAAACTGTGGCCCAGGGAAGTCAACAGCCTCTCAGCTATACAAATATAAAATATTCACTAACTATAATGTTCTGATTATACTATAGATATAATATGCTATGAAACATATGTGAGATAGGTATTTGTTGGCTAACAGTTGAAAAATTAATTGCAATAGACTCTACTACTTAAAGACATGAAATAAGGACCCGGAAAGACTTGGGCCAGTCTCATATTGGTCACTTACTGAGAGTTTGGCTATTTTTACCAATAAATTTCACATTTAGAGAATATCTTAGTTCAGCTTTCCTCAAGGGAGATTCTGAGATAAGGCTTCATGTAAAAGTGATATAACAGGACATGTTTCCAGGACACACTGGTTAGGGACTAGAAAAGTGGGACTTGGAAGGAAAAGAGTCCCAACGTGTGTGGTATGAAAGTCCAAGGTGACAGTGTAGGTCACACAGTTGAATTTCTCAATTGGAGGCAAAAGAGATCAAGTATTTATGCTTCTGTGACCAGCAGTCATTGGCTAAATAAGGGCTTCCCCCCACAGGGACATCAATTCCAAGACACATTGTGCTCTCCTTTGGTCTGCTGGCCGTTGAGAGTGAAAGCACCCCAGAAACAAATGAACAAACAAGGCAAACAAATAAAACTCATATACACAGACAATAGTGTGGTGGTTACCAGAGGGAAGGAGGGGATAGATGGATAGTAAAGGATAAAGGGGTCAAATATATGGTGATGGAAGAAGATTTGACTTTGGGTGGTGGGAACACAATGCAATATATAGATCATGTAATATAGAATTGTACACTTGAAACCTAAACCTATATGATTCTGTTAACCAATTCACCCAAGATATATACATACATATATACATATATACACATATACATATATACATATTTATATATTTCAAAGAGGAAGGGAGAGGGAGATATAGAAACATCAATGATGAGAGAGAATCACTGATCTGCTGCCTCCTGCATGCCCCCCCACTGGGGATCAAGCCTGCTGCCCAGGCATGTTCCCTGACTGCACCCCAATATATTTAATAAAAACAGATGCAACTACAGAAAACGTATTTCTTCACTTGAGAATGAAAATAATATCAAATATTATCATGAGAATGAAACAGGGTGATGTTTTCACAGCACTTAGCCCAGGCACTGACACACAACACAATTGTCAGTGACGACTGTATGTGGCACTCTGTTGTGAGAATGGAAAGTAACACTGTGAATGACTAATACAGTGCACAGTGCATGAAAACCTCAATGCTGCCATCATCAATTATTTTTCTTATTGCTGTCACTAGTGCTGCTGGTGATATAATACCTAAATTAGGATATCACTGTTATATTTAACTCCAAAGCCTATAAAACGCTTGACAACCTAGCACTATTTGTGGAGGTGAGGGTGCTATCCCAGGATCTGAGCATCATGAAAGAGGCAACATTCTCACCAGCTTTACTGCTGCTAAAAAAATTTTGGGCAAGAATCTCAAAACAAAACAAAACAAAAAAAACCGGGAAGCACCTGTTAGTTTTAAATCTAAGGTGCTATATTTCTTGATAACACTAATGAGAATAATGGCAATGGAAAGGATGTTTCTGACTTCCTTAGATGTTGATATTCTTTTCAAAGTTGCTGATTCAAGCAGTGAGTGTATTCTGTTACCATGAATGTGAGCACTTGTTCTAAACATCTTTAGTTGAGTACAGTCAACTCCAAGGAAAGCAGCTACAGTGGAGGATAAGTAAAGCAAGTTATACCGGGTCTAAAAGAACTTGCTGCATCTCCTCCTTCTTAGATGAAAATTTAGGATTGAATGAAAATGAATAGAGAAGCTCATACTTCCTCAATGTTAATATTAAGAGTGTGGATGGGGAGAATATTAAATCTATGAGTTCTCTATATAACTGTCTTGTTTGACTTGTCCCAGTGAGTATGTATTGTTATTGTACTTTTTGACAATAGAAAAAATGTATAAAACATTGAGGTTAATTTAAAGCCAATAAAACAGCTGAAGAAAGACCTAAAATGATATTTTTATTACATCAGAAATCAAAAAATCCTCAGCCATTAAAAAAAAAGTACACTGTCTGCTGTCCCAAATTAGGAGTATACATGAAATGGGTAAGAAAGTGATACGATGCCTGTCCTTTCCTCAGTGGTAAGAGTGGGTTTAGGGGCTGCTCAAGTTCTCTAGTTATAAACTTGTTTAAGGACCAGATGATGACACTATCTCTTCTGCTTTTTTTTTCTTTTCTTTTCTTTTTTTTTGCCTCTGGAGGTAAGGGGTGTGGTCAGAGTTTAGTGACAAACTTAAAGGCAGTTAGCACAGCTGTCTCTTTTGTAGGAATTGTTATACAGTCAGGCCATGAAACAAGACTGTTCCTTCTAGAAAACACCATGATTCCTCCCTATTATCTACATTTTCACAAGCACAGGCAGCAGGAGTTAGCAATGGGAGTCCTTACTCCACAGTTATCTATAGTAGAGGTAGTTCTTGAACATCATTCAAAATTCCTAAAGACCCTTATTGATAGATAGATATTAAAGATACTCACTAACAGGACAATGAACCAACGTTCACTTTTTTTGTTTATTGGCTATTAAGGTTTTACTTTTTCTCTTCCATTTTACTAGGGGTACCCTCAGTGTTTATTATTGGGGCTGCACCGATATTTTTTTTGTTAATTTGACACTGTCAGACTGCACTGATTTTCCCCTATATGGTCAAATTAATAGTTGTTTAAACAGACCTGGCCTGTGACTATTATGTGCTTGTGAACATGAATGCATGTGCACACATGCAAGCACACAAAGTGCTACACACAATGTTAATTCAACAGAAAAAAAAGCAGCAGGCTTTTTTCCATGATTCCATTAAAGTTGTCTTAAAGATGCATACCACATATGAACACATTGCAATGTTCCTTTAAGGTATCAAATGTGTTCAGTTTGGAAGTAGGTAACTGTTAGATATTGATTTTTTAAAGACAGATATGTTGTGTAAACATATAATCATATTTTGTAAAACTTGCAATTATTTTTTAAAAAGACTGGTTTTCACTAACAAGTCTTTTCCCCCTCTTATGAATACAATCTTCTTTAGTCTGATCATGGTGCTGGACAGCTCCTAAAGGACCTCGAGAAAGGAGATGCTCAGGGGCTTTACTGGGTTTTTAGCTAATAAAAGCCACAGCAAAAGTCCCTGGATCCTATATTTGTCTCTCCACTTATCTTTTTAAATAACACACTCACAATACACACACCCACACATATACACATTTTTGTACTCAAATTCAAATAGAATTATGCTATGCCCTTTCTTTTACTAACTATAAATGTGTGGTTACTACACTCTCCAGAGAATAAAGTGAGAATAAAGTGCTCTTGGGCATTTGTTTTAAGATCGTATTAATTATTGTCATTTTAAAAGTATATATATATGTGTGTGTGTGTTATATACACATATATATGTATATATATATATATGTATATATATATATATATATACACACACACACACACTATATATATATATAGTTTTGAAATTACAACATCAGGCATGGGGCCGTGGGGGGGGGGAATACATTCTTAAAATTCTTAAATGCTGTGGAAAAAATCTACAAATAATGTCTTAAGAACTTCCAAAGATGTAAACACATCCAAATAGAGGAAATAATTAGAAAATGACTTTGACATCAATTTTGACCTTTAAAGTAAACCAATAAAATATAAATATATTGTGTATGCTCATTTTGAATATGTGCTGGTTCTCCTTTATTTTACAACATACAAAGGAAACAATATCATTAATTTTAAAATATATATGTGTGTGCATGTTATATGTTATCCTTCCAATGAAGAGAGTATATTCATTCTCAAGGTGTTCTTATTAGATTAGTTCCTAGGTGTGTTCCGAAGAAAGAACAGGTTACCTAAAGATGTCTCTATTATTTTAGATACTTCAATTGAGAACAAGGAAATATATAATAAGAAAGGTATTACTGGGTTGTACTAGTATACTTCTAATTGACATTAATTTATGTCTTTCTTTTTATTGTTTCTGCATAGAAAATTTCTTTTTTGGAATTATTTGTATTAAGGAATATTTAATAATTAAGTAAGCACATTAAAAAACACTGCACAATATTATTTTAGGCCAAATCTAATATAACCTCCACAAGCAATGCAAACACTCTACTACTGAAGATAATATACAAGGGTACTCAGGTTTGAAGTAGTACAGAGATTGTTGGACCCTCTAAGCCATAAATCCTTTTAAAAAGTCACCACAATCTTAGCTATAATCTTGATTACACAAAATAAAAGCACGCTAAAGAAAAGGAGCTCAAACACTTTATTAAAGATTAAACTATGCTATGACCCACATCCTGCAATCATTTGCTTGTGAAAGAAGAGATTGTCTTTTAAATTAAATCCTCAATGATTTGATATTTTGTTTTTGCAACTTTACAAACAAGACTATCCTAAGGAATTCAGAGCTTCCCTCACAAGACCAAAGCAACAGTGCATGAAATTGAACTCAAAAAGAGCCACCATTCTGTGTGACTTCTTGGCTGACACAATTTAGATATTTATAGCTTTACGAATGGGCCACTGGAGAAGAACTTGAAGCTTTCTCTAGCCAGGAAGGATTAATGAACGTGTGCACCTGGTAATTACACCACTCCATCTTCCTGAAAGCCCTCACGCTGCCTCCATGGCAGAAACTATAATGAAAATGCATTGAAAAATATCAATCTGCAATTGCACAATTTAATCTAAATAATAAAACTTGGTATCTTTTCTCCCCACACATTCCAGATGTGATAACACTGACAGCATTTAAATTTAAAACACAGAAGCTGAATGTCAGCCTATTATTGAGCATGTCTCATTTTCAAAGTAAACCTCCCGAGAGAAAAGGGAGGTTATAAATACAGCAAAAAAATTTTTACAACACTAGAATATACAACATAGATCCCGTAACTGTTTCCTCTTTATTGAAATGCAGCGTTCATTGTAAATAATGCATTTACTTCAAGGACGAGGCATTTGCAATGATTAAATCACAACTCAAGTGAATAAAGGTAAAACTTAGAAGTGTCGAGATATCTTCCAAGTTCAGTAACCTGTTTTGTCTATCTTTTCTAAAAGCTTACTGGAAGTAAAACCTCACTTAATAACTTTTTCAACTATAAATAAAAGATAAATCATACTATTTTATCATCTACCATATGTTAATTGCAAAAGTATTTGGAAAAAAGAGGTATACAATGTCAGAGTGCCCGACTCAAATAATTTTTTACAAAGACATTTCCATCTTACAACTTGAATGGAATGAAAAACTTTTGAGGACAGTATTTTTGTTCAAATAAAACATAATACAGAGGTTCGACCTAGTGCGTCTTAATGTGGTGGCACAAAGAATTTTGATATTCCAGAGAAGGCAGCAGTGTATACATAAACTGAAGGCAGCTTTCAAAAAAAATCAAGGTACTCTAAACAAAGCCAATTTTATGATAAAGTTTGATGCTACCCCCACTGAATTTTAACGACTGCTTTAGTAAAGCAGAAAGAGACAATTTAATGCAAGCACTAACTAGAAGTTAATTGCTGCCTTAACGCACAGGAACCAGGATTCTCTTGAGCAGAAGTCTCTTCGAAACACCTTTAAAAGCAGAGGGCACAAGCTTTAAAAAATAATAATAATCTCCTGTTACTGTTAAACTCTATTGTTCCCTGTTAGAGTATGGAAGAAGGAAATGCTCCGGCAGAGGGAAGTGGATGCGAACTACCCCCTCCAGAGGAACCAAACAAATTGGCTATAAGAAGGAGACTTCCAAAGCTGGACACCAGAGCTGCTCCAAAACCTTACATTTTGGCTACTTGCCCTCACTGCTGATTTTTTTTTAAATTTCCCCTACAATGGTGTGGTTGAACTTGAGAGCAGAGAAATAGCAGAAGGATATATTTGGGAATGCTTTGATCCTCCAGCCCTTTATCCTGTCTCTAACTAGCCAGTGCAATATCACTTAATCCGGACCTCAGCATTCCAAGTACAAAGCATCTCCTCCCACCTACTGCTCACACGCTCCTGCATCAGAATAGAAGACTTACATAGAGGCAGCCAGACCCATGGAAGAGCACTTTCCTCTCAACAGATGTCTTCCAGCTTTTAGGCGCACGCACACACACACACACACACACACACACACACACACACACACACAGGCAGACACTACTGCCTACCTTAATAAGGTGTGAAAAAAACCTCTTCCGGTTCTCACGGATGCTTTTAGTTCTGAACAGCCAGTAATGCCTCCGCACAAAGCTTTGCCATTGCTAGTGTGAAGAGAAAGAGCTGCTGGGATGCTGAATGGCACATCAGCCAACTTTGTGTGTAGCAAAGGCTCTGAAGAAAACCTGGGCTGAAGCTCTGCTGGATCATGGATTGGACTCAATTCCACTGAATGCATAGCCTGCATTACCCAGTGAAGATTGTTTCTGGAAGTCTTTAAAGCATATTTGCCTAGACAAAGACAGGCCCTTTTTTCTCTCCCCAATTTTTAAATCACTGTGGTAAACTATATACCTGATACCTTGAGGTAGATCATTCATTGTGAGCAGCATGAGAGGTGTCAAGGGTCCCATTCAAAACTGAAGCTCCAGCATCTACAGCATAGGCAGCACTCGTAAAATATTTGGCTCAATATTGAATGTTGAATTGATAACAGGGTCAAATTAAAAGTTGCTGAACTATTTACATACTATAATGAAAGTAAAAATGATTTAAATAAATCCACTGATACAATTAAAAAGTGTGTTGAAAACTATATGTATTGTTTGCTTATTGTCCCAGAAATTTCTAATATGACAATATTTCATAATAATGGTCCATTCATCAGTGGATGAATAGCAGACTTTATATTAACTCACTGATATAAGCTCTACATGTGCACATATATTACTAATCCTCTGGAGCTGTTCATCAAAGCCTTACATTAAACTTGCATGATGAATTGAATAAAGGAATATCATTCCTCAAGGAAGTTTTACTTCTACAGCAACCTCTCAATAACCCTAAATTCACAGACATATTCTTTCCCATGTTGCTTTGCTCTAACAAAACCCATGCTGGCAAAGTGCCCTTAGGTTAATTCCTGAATCCAGCGGGAAAGGTTCCAAAGTGCCCTGCCTCACAGCCTCTTCCCACAGATACACACTTGGGAGCAATCTCTTGTCACTATTCACAGGTGTGTGCATGTTGGGACAGCCAAGGAACACACCTAATTTGGTAGATGGCATCTCTGATGTGATGGGCTTTATTGTGCTGTTTACGACAGTATCTATGCATTATGATGTGCTTGTTTAATATACAGTGATTAAGTGCACCCCAGACAAAAATGAGAACTTAATATTTAAATTTAAACTACGTGGTGCTGAAGTGTTTATGTACTACAACTGACTTGTGTACTCTTCTTTTCTTTATTATTGATTTGAGACAGGAAGGGAGAGGGAGAGAGAGATAGAAATATCAATGATGACAAAGAATATTCATTGATTGGCTGCCACCTGCACACCCCCTACTGGGGATCGGGACCACAACCCAGGTACATGCCCTGAACGGGAATCGAACCTGGGACCCTTCAGTCTGCAGGCCAATGCTCAATCCACTGAGCCAAACCAGCTAGGGCACTAGTGTACTCTTTATTACCTGTTCCTCCACCTCTAAATATCCTCTGAAGGAATCCTCAGCTTACAGACACACATCCTCCAGTTGTCAGTACTGATGTTATGTGTAGTTTTAGGAACATCTTTTTTTGTATTAATTTAGGTGGTTTTTTTCCTTCTTTCTCCTTCTAAATGGCTTTCGATTTTCTTTTATTTTTTAATTTAAATTATTTTTATTGAAAGGATTACATATGCCTCCCCTTTACCCCATTGACGTCTCCCTGCCAGCTCTGGCCCCCCCAACACATGCCCTCACCCCCCTATTGTCTGTATCCATTAGTTATGCTTATATGCATTCATACAAGTTCTTTGGTTGATCTCTTACCCCTCCCCCTCCCCCACCTTCCACCCTGCCCTGCCTTCTCTCTGAGGTTTGACTGTCTGTTCAATGCTTCTCTGTCTCTGGATCTACTTTTGTTCATCAGTTTATGTTGTTCATTATATTCCACAAATTAGTGAGATCATGTGATATTTATCTTTCTCCGACTGGCTAATTTTGCATAGCATAATGCTCTCCAGGTCCATCCATGCTGTTGCAGATGGTAAGGGTTCTTTCTTTCTTTTTTTGTTTTTTACAGCAGTAAAGTATTCCATTGTGTAGATGTACCAGTGTTTTTTAATCCACTCATCTGCTGATGGGCACTTAGGCTGTTTCCAAATCTTAGCTATTGTAAACTGTGCTGCTATGAACATGGGGGTGCATATATCTTTTCTGATTGGTGTTTCTGATTTCTTAGGATATATTCCTAGAAGTGAGATTACTGGGTCAAATGGGAGTTCCATTTTTATTTTTTTGAGGAAACTACACACTGCTTTCCACAGTGGCTGCACCAGTCTGCATTCCCAACAACAGTACACGAGGGTTCATTTTTCTCCACATCCTCCCCAGCACTTGTCCTTTATTGATTTGTTGATGTTAGCCATTCTGACAGGTGTAAGATGGTAACTCACTGTCATTTTGATTTGCATCTCTCAGATGATTAGTGACTTTAACCATGTTTTCATATGTATCTTGGCCTTCTGTATGTCCACTTGTGAGAAGTGTCTATTTAGGTCCTTTGCCCATTTTTTGATTGGATTGTTTATATTCTTTATGGTAAGTTGTATGAGTTCCCCGTAAAATTTGGAGATTAAGCCCTTATCAGATATAACATTGGCAAATATGTTCTCCCATGCAGTTGGCTCTCTTGTTGTTCAGGGACACTTTCTTATGCCTGCAGCCTTACTGCATATATCTACACTTATAACAGGTGTTCAATAAATACTTGTCAAATGACTAGATAAATGATAAATGAAGGAGAAATACACTTGATATTTCTATCTTCCAGATAGCTATTATAGGCATATGATTTTATAGGAGTTGCTACTTGGGTTGTCTCTCTTTTCAATCAACTTTTCTTCTCTAAAATATTGTCGGCAGTCGCCTTATCGATAGATTAAATTTGATAGAGTTTGATACTTGTGGAGCTATTTCAATGCCATCTATATAATGCTGGAACTAGTTATCCAGCTTGGAAGATGCAAATTTATTCAGATTTGATCCTCCTCCTAACTCTCCAACAATAGATTTTACAATATAAGAAATAATGGGGGCCTTTTATTTTTAAGTAATGAATATAATATGTAAATAGACAGCCTTTCCCTTTGAGCATATCACAGTGAGCCAGCTCTCAAATGAAAGTGGATCAGCCCTTTCTTGGCTAATGGTGTGGTCTGCATCACAGGGGTTATCAGAGACTCCTTTGCAGAATGCAAATGAAACATCTTGAATGACAAAAGGATCAAAGCACACCTAAACACTGTTCAGACCTGCTATTCATATTTTTATGCTTCAAAAACCTTGAAAGGAAAGATAAATTAGAATTGAAAAGAAATGTGCTTTCCACAGTGTCTATTATTTAGATTTTTCGTGTGTTTATCCTTCTTGGATTACTTTGTTGCATCCCATGCTAGGGTAGTAGCTGAGATGTGTGCGGTGGAGACAAAAAACATAAGAGTGCCCTGGCTCAGCTAACCACTAGCTATTTGACCTTGTACAAGTTATTTGAACTTTCTGGTTTCCACTTCCATGTATGGGAATGGAACTAATAATACCTTATTAGGAAGTGAAGATTAAATAGATATGAAAGCAGCACTTCTCAAACTGTTTTAAGTTTACCTTTATTGTTGAAAGTATTATACATGTTCTATTTTTCTCCCCATTGACCCATTTTAGCCCACACCTGTCTCCCACCCCAGGCCTTTAAAATACTAGAGGCCCAGTGCACGAAAATTTGTGCACTCGGGGGGGAGGGGGGGGTCCCTCAGCCCTCCCTGTGCCCTCTTGCAATCTGGGACTCCTCAGGGGATGACCACCT